>NC_070609.1:9211515-9514545 GCF_027172205.1 Podarcis raffonei | reverse complement strand
CTTCCTAGCCATGGCACGCAACTCGTCTTCCCGCTCCTGGAAGAGACGAGACAGCACATGCCAGTCAGCCGAACGGTGAATACCACAGAAGGCAGACAAGCCAAGGGCGACCTTGGCAAACGGTACGCTCTGCAGGGAGAAAATGGTAATTCTGCAAGTGGAATAAAATTCTGCGTCCTTGAAAGCTATGGTTTGCTTCGCCTCGCTATGGATCGTTTGAACATCCAAACGCCCAGCCCAGTAGACTATCGCAGCAACAGACCACAATGTGAAGCCATGCTTTTTTCTGTTGGCTTGCTTTTAAGTATGGTTTGGCACTATGTCTGAACCTCGCAGTCTGGAGCAACCATGGTTTGTTTGGCCAACTCGCCAAGTTACAAAGGTGCAAGGCAAGAGCTGTTGGAAAATAAGTGAAACCAAAGAAATAAGCTGTGGCTTGCTTGCTCATCTGTGAGACAACTTGTAGTTTTTGTTGAAGAAACCATGGTTAGAAGAAACCAGGGCACAGCACTGCATATGAACCCTGCCTTTAGTGTTGCAACCTTGTCTTAGAATCATACGTGTTGAAAGGGACCACGAGAGTCATCTAACCCTTGCAATACAGGAAACCTTTTGACCAACGCAGGACTCGAAGCGACAACCTTGAGATTAAGAGTCTCATGCTCTACTGACTGAGCTGGCAAGGCTTATTAGACAACAATGGGAAACTGAGCCTTTCATGTCATTGGCCTGGTCCTGCAGAACACACTGCCAATAGAGGTTCAGCAAGGGTTTCAACTTTTAAATGCCTGCTGAAAACTTTTCTAATCCATCAGATTTTTGCAGACAATTAAAAATGCCTCCTTCCGTAATACCCAACTGCCTTCTGACTTGTAAATTTTTATATGGTTTTATGCACAATTGTTGCAAACTGCTCTGAGATTTCATAAATATTTTTATGAACTGCATCCCAGTTAGCATTTGGGATTCCAGCTCCATTTTAAGTTTATTCCACTTGCAGAACAGGGCTTTTCAGACCGCAGAATTCAGTGCGCCTGCCAGTTACCTGTCTTTCGTGTTCCTGCTGCATCATCTTCTCCTGGGCGGCCTTTTTATCTGCTTTGACTGAAGAGGCAGAGTGGGGAATATGAGCGTGTGCAACAAACAAGTCAAAAGAAGGAGATGGCTCCCCTGTGTCACCCGCCCACCCTCCCACCACCCAGCCAGCATCCTCCAGCCCAGATGCTTACACTGCCGGTTAAGCGCCTTCTGCATACGCAGCTTCAGCTTCTCCTGTGGGGTAAGCTTTGGCTACAAGCGGAAGGCAAACAGAAAGGTGTTAAGAGGTTGCCCCTCCCTTGGCCTGAACTCACAGTCAAACGAGTCTGGGAGAAAGCATACATGGGGAGAAAAGGGCCTTGGCGGAGGGACCCTATATAATGTATTCCTGCAGCGTCACACAACATCTGGAGGGAGGGAAAGAGAGACTTCAAGACAGCCATGAACCAGAGTCCCACTTTCAAGCAAGGAAGAGTAGGTTGAGTTCCAGGGGACTCACCAGCAGCACACCCTGCTCAAGGGGGCTGTGCTTCCCCCAGCAAGAAGAGGGAGGCCATCTCCCCAGGATATATAGTAGGAGAGCCAATTGAGGCCTATGGGCTCCTTTGCCTGTAACGATCAGGAGCCAGGTGCTTTCAACTGAAGGGGATTAATTTTTTTAAAGGAAGAGCGTTTCAGGTGCGGAAAAGGAAGCTGGAGCCTGCGGGAAGGGAAAACAGTCCCTGGCAATCTAGACAGGGCCATTCCCAAGATGGCGGCGGTAGGGAAGATGCAAGGAATCAACTTAACACACATTGACAGGATACTGAAATCCACTCCAACCCCAACAAGCTTGTTAAGCAGACAGTCACGGCAACTGGGCATCCAAGTCAATGGATAATGTTTGCTGGTACTCAATGGCCTTGAAAAGGGCAGACCAGAGAGCTGAATTTTGCATCTCGTAGGCAGCCAGTAAAAATGTTAAGTCCAATAACTTTCGAAGGGTTCTTTGCAAAGGGGGGCTTCCATCTGCTTCTCCTCCACTCCTTCCTGTGGTTGGGTTAATCCTCAAGAGAACACGGGGGTTCCCAACATCCTCTGTGCGAGCTGCTTGTGGTGCTTCTGTGGTCACTGGTATGCATTACCCCCCCCCAACTGTAAGCCCTGAGAACCCCCCACCTTTCCATCTAAAAAGAAGAAGAAAAGCCAAAGTCCTAGCCCTCATGATTGCTAAAACACCAGACACAAGCAAACAAGCCCCACCCCACCCAACTCTTCATTAAGTGTCTGAAGTTTAGCCTTTCAGAACCCTGAAACCTCTTGGTGACTCTCGACCAAATGTGTTAATAATCTGTTTTTTTATTTTGTTTTGTTATTAGTATGAAAATTGGGGAATTCGTGGAAGGGAATTTGGGTTGACTTTAGAAAAAAGTTTTAAGAATGAGCACTGATATTTAAATACTGATGTTTATAAGTTAAAATTGGTTTGTTTGTTTTTTTAAATGAATTAAATATAAAAAGGTCAAAATTGGGGACAAGAACTTGTTGAATTAACAATTTGAATTGGAATATAAGAAGGGGAGGTGTGGGGAAGTCAGGGAAATATGTTATTGAAAATAAGGATTGTAAACTTTATGTGTTTTTAACTTTTTTGTTTTTTCTTTTTGATTTTTCAATGTATAAAGGTGGAAAAACTCAATAAATATCTTTAAAAAAAAATGTGTTAATTGTCTTCACCGGGAAAATACTGTTGGGAGAAAATCTCATTGGGAGGTGGGACAGTTCTGCCTCAGGGTCCAAATGCACACAAGCAAGTCGCGGCTGGTGCTGCAGTCAATGAGCAAGGATCCCCACTTTGGCTCAGCCAGTCCTCTGCTGTCACCCATGATGGGATGGCTCTCATGATGAGGTTCCCATACATTTGCACTGCTTGAAGAACGTGGACTATGGGGCCATCACCTGCACCCCCACGTGCCAGGATAAGCAGCCCTTCACTGGACTACCACCCCTCACATTTCTACTTTCCATGCCAAAGTAGGGACATGTGTGTCCACCTGTGAGCATCAATTCCAACCGCTACCACTACTTCTCAAAAACATGCCCAGGCATAAAGAAAACTAGCCCAAGGGCACTCCCTGAACTAAGCCCAGTTTAAAACAAAGAAAACTTGAACTAGAAGAGTTAAATAAGCTGGGAAAAGACAAGAAAGCCAGATTTGCAATATGCCTTGGGAGACCTGGCTTTACACTTTGAGAGACGGGGAAAGAAACAGTAGATTTGTTAAACTATGCCCTAAAATCGAGAGGTTTCGCTTCCTTCCTTGAGCTTCTGAAGAACTGCAAGCATCTACAAGTAGTTTCCCCCTCTACAAATTCCAACAAGGAAATCAGCTAGCAAATAGCTTCCTTTGCTTTAGGCTCCAGCCCAAGCAAGATCAAATTTCACAGACAACCCCGCCCCCCCCCCATGGCTCTGCTGCCTGCTTGGATAACCGATCTCTCTGGAAGGTGAACCTGTGGTTTTCCGCATTGATTTTTTAAAGCTCTATGCCAACTTTTCATGCCTTAAGAGTTGAAAGCAAAAAGGGTTTGAGCAGAGGTGGCTGTGCTCTGCCACGAACACCAAAAGCAGGCAGGAGTCATTTCTAGGAGATTTGAAGCACAATTCTTGAGGGAGCAAGCGGACACCGTAACTGAGATAACAAACGTAGTGCTGTTGAAAACTCCCTTCAGTCATACAGTGGCTTGAGCTAGGGCTAAAAACCTCCTGCGCACACAAACGCCACCATCCATACCTCAAATCTGTCTTGCTGACACCACACCCCATTGTTTAAATGCTCAGGGAATTCCATGAGATGTCAGAAATGCTCACGCTGGGGCCACTCACAGCTCCCAGTGGCTCTCTGGGACAGAATGCCCACTCAATTTGTATCGAGAGCGGGGGATACTGTCTACGTGTTTCTCTTAACCCAGATCATAAAGAAGCCCTTGGTTGCGCCAGAGGTTGCCAACACTTTCAGTCACTCCTTGGATACTGAACCAAGGATCAGGAGGGATTACTCCAAGATAGTCCATGGAAAGCCACTCAAGATGAATCAAACATCTGGAGGGCACCCTGTTGGCAATCCCTAACATCAGTTTTAAGGCCTGCCTCGGGGGGAAACAGTTTTGGATGCCGTTGTGTGGGGAAAGGGCATGTGACAGCTGTTGCTTTTTCAACTTTTCCCTCTATTTTTCAATATTTTATTGCTGCTTTGGTTATTATTTCTCCTAAATGGTTTCTGAAACTTTTGTTGTTTTAATTTACTGTTAGCTACCTTGAGCCCACCGAAGAAAGGCAGGGTATGAGGAATTTAATAAATGGAGGAGGAGGAGTAAATCTAACCATAGTCCTAAACAGCCCCAACCGCCAGGGGCAAGGATGCATTGAGACACAACTCCACCCGGCTTTCCCATGACAGATGCTTTCCCAACGGGCTCACGGTTGGGTAGGAAGACAGCTCAGCAACACCGCCATGTTTCTTTATATGCACACTGGTTTCCCATGCGGTGGAGTGGGAACAGGCAGGGCATTTCAAGGGAAACGGAGCCATAAAACACGGAAGGAAAAGGCTTCCAGGAGAAGCAAGATCTGGTTTTGGTCCCAACAGAGGAAACCACCAGAAGCCAGGGCTGCATGGCAGGATCAGTGCAAAAGGGCAGGCTAATGTACAAGTGTCAACAAGAGAGAGAACAAAAAAATCAAAGTTAACAGGTAAACCCATGCATTCACAAACACACACACAGGGAGAGGGAGAGAGAGAGAGAGAGAGAGAGAGAGAGAGAGAGAGAGAGAGAGAGACTCCCCCAAAGAGACAACCCCTGGTATTATATTCTAGACCAGGTAAGGAAACCCCCCTCCAAAGCAGCTACCCACCCACCCCCTTTGGCAATACCAAAAAGTTAAACCCCAACGTTAACACAAACTTCCCTGGAGACCCAACCCCCTCAACACTAGCCTGACAAGGCCCAAATTTAAAAGACGACTTCCTGGTTTGGTAGCACCCTAAGGAGGTGCTCAAGAGCTAGATTTCTGACCACGTCTAAAGCAGTCAAGTGTGGCCATCCTATCTCTGAAAAACAACAACACTTTATTTCCCCTGCATCTCTATTGTTTCCCTGCGTCTTTTTCTGCAGTGATGGAAATTAAGAGGTGAGGTTTAAATTCTTACTGACTTTGGCAGCTCCTGTCTCTTTACCACCGGCAGTTTCAGCCCTGGAGAAAGGGGAGGGAGAAAAGATAAACAGGTTATATTTGTTGCAGCAGAAGAAGAAAGACGGGTGCCCACTCTGGGACAGGAAGGGGTAGGAACATCAAGCCAGTACAGACAAAAAGATGCTCAAATGCGCCTGCTGCTAAAGGAGCACCTTTTGCTGCAGAGGCTGCTATTTCTATTCCCAGATTTTATTAGCCACTGTGGCCCCCTGAGCAGAAACCTGCTTGGCTGCAGGAGTTGCTGGAAGGAGGCGTACAAGGCACCATCCAACCGTCTTAGGGACCCACTCTGGATTTGTGTAGGGTTTCCTCCTTAGCCTTTCCTTCTCCTGAAAATATCCCACAAGGCAGCGCAGGTTTCAGATCAGAGTCTTCCTTCTCCTAGAGGGATTCCTTTTCCAGGTTGATATACTATTGTGCTTGATACTGCAGTGACTGCAATGTTTGTTGCTTGCCAAAGCTACTGCAATTCTTTTGCAAGCCACCCTGAGCTCAACAGTTGTTGTAGGAAAAAGCAGGCTACAAACGTTAAATTGAAATAAATAATAATAATAATAATAATAATAATAATAATAATAATAATAATTTTATTTATACCCCACCCTCCCCGGCCGGAACCGGGATCAGGGCGGCTAACCCCAATAAAATTACAATAAAACATAATAGAAAAAGAAAGAACAGTTAATTAAAATATGGATTAAAATACGGCTTAAAATACAATTTAAAATGCAGCCTCATTTTAGTAGTAGCCCACAAATCAAAACCATAAGGGGAGGGAAACATAAGGGTCAGACTGAGTCCAAACCAAAGGCCAGGTGGAACAGCTCTGTCTTGCAGGCCCTGCGGAAGGATGTCAAATCCCACAGGGCCCTGGTCTCTTGTGACAGAGCGTTCCACCAAGTTGGGGCCAGTACTGAAAAGGCCCTGGCCCTGGTTGAGACCAATCTAACCTCCTTGCGGCTCGAGACTTTCAAAGTGTTGTTATTTGTGGAGCTTAAGGTCCTCCGCGGGGCATACCAGGAGAGGCGGTCCCGTAGGTACGAGGGTCCTAGGCCGCCTAGGACTTTAAAGGTCAAAACCAGCACCTTAAACCATACCTGTCAACTTTTCGCTTTCCTTGCGAGGAATCCTATTTGGAATAAGGGAATTTCCCTTAAAAAAAGGGAAACGTTGACAGCTATGCCTTAAACCTGACCCTGTACTCCAATCAAACCAGTGTGCGCCCCTTGCTCACTTTTTCAGTTTCTCCCCTACAGCCGGGGAAGCCACAGGCCTCAGCAGTTTCTCTCTGGCTGGAGACGCTGACCGGCTGCGGCTCCGTGACTCGCTGTCGCTGCGGCTGCTGCGGCTGCTGCTCCAGTGCCTCCCTCCCCTGCCGCTGCTCCACCGGTAGCGTTCTCCAGACCGTGAATGGCTTCTAGGGATGACAGAAGAAGCAAGTTGTTGGGAATCGATTTCTCTCTCTCTCTTCCCCGCCCCCCCAAAAATATCAGGAGCTCCTCCGACTCACCTGGACCTGCGGCGGGAGCCGTATCGCCAGCCCCGCTCGGGGGAGCGAGATCTGGAGTGGCGCCGGCCATCCCGCGAGCCTCCCGCCGAATAGCGCCTCGTTCTGCTTCGGGACCGGGAGTACCTGTGGCTGCGCGAGCGGCCGTATCGGCTAGCTCTGTGATAACCCCCGGCCCGGTGAGACCGCGAACTGGAACGCGAGCTGGAGGACGAGGACGTTGACGACGTGGAGGAGGAAGAGGAGGAGGTGGAGCGTCGCCTGGAAAGAGGAGAGTCACGGCGCTGGATATTCACACGGCGCAGGCAGATCAGCAGGTGTGGGGAAAGTTGGGGGGGCAGGGAAGATGAGAAGGTGCAGGAGGACACCCCGGGAGGCCAAGACCCAACTCCTGCCGACGGGTCCGCAAGTAGAGACAGAAGCTTCCAAATTAGCAACTACAGTGCCGGAGCTCAAAACATTCACATCTTCAACTTCCTCTCTTTGCTCTGCAGCAAGCAGAGCACACCAGAGGAGCAGGAAGGGTTTGGAAGACCCTGTGGGATGCTGGGTTACTGCCAGATCTCACTGTAAACTCGCTGCGGCTCGGCATACATTCCATTCCTGATCATGCCAACTTTTACCTCTCCACAAATGGAAAAAAGCTTTCATTGGAAAAGTTCTGCATGGAAACAGATTCAGAGGGAGAGACTGGGGGGGGGGGCATTGACTAAACTGTACTGATTCTTGCAGCCTCCCAAATCTTTGAGCAGTGAAAGACTGAACGAATGGTTCCAATATGCAATTGTGGTTTTGCCGGTTACGTCCCCAAGCTAGCAGTTAGTGATTTCACTGTTCTAATGCCAAAGCTATGGTCTAGTTCTCATATTGAGGTGGTTGACCTTGGATATACCACTTCAGACTTAAAAAAAAAATTCCCTTCCTGTGGGAAACTGGCGTGGCAGGAAGAAAGGTGGCCTAGATCCTTTCTCCCCAACCTTTAAAACCATTTCCGCACCTGCAATCTTATGGGACACAGCCTACAAGTTAACCACCTTATCCTTTTGCAGTATTCAATTTTGCCTGTTTACAAAATTTTGTGTTTCAACTTGCAGCAAACCAGCAACCCAGGGCTATGGGATGGCGCAGCCAAAAAGTACAACAGGGCCCATTTTAACTCAAGGCAGCCACACAGGGTCTCTGACCTTCCTGCTTCCTTCAGTGAAACAACAGCAGCTACTGCTGCTCTCGTTGGAGAGATACAAGCTGAGCCAGAAAGAAAAACCCCAGCCCCATATTCTCCCCCTGGTACAAAGCATGGCTGAGCCTGCCCACCTTAACATCCCTTTGACCAACCACCCTTAGGTTTCCCAGCATTCCACAGGAAGAAGCGAATCTCTACTTCCCCTCATTTCCCAGGGGAGACTCTGCAATGAACAGTCTGGCTTTGTGGGGATTGGCCCACAGGAGAGGCCAGTGGGAATGCAGTTCCCAAAAGTTGGAGGTCAAGGTTCTGAGCAGTCGGGGAGGATGGGAAAGAAAATAAGAAGTCAACCTTTGACCCTGGAATGGTCTCTGCTTTAAGGTTTGGGAAAGCGAGGCAGATACGAAAGTTACCGACCGGGAGGAGGCGCTATGACCTGCCGCAGTGCTGCCCTGCTGCACTTGGCTGGAGCGTGCCTTGCCGAGGGAGGCGGGCTTCCTGGGGGCTCCTGCGGTTTGAGCGGCGGCGGCAGCAGCGGCGGCGGCCGCCTCTTCGTCACTACCCCCGAAGCTGGTGATGAAGGTGATCTTCTCCTCGTGACCCGGGGAAGGCGAGCGAGAGCGGGAACGGGACTCGGAAGTGGATTCCGAGGGCGATCTGACAGATCAAGGCAGATAATCAACTGAGGGTTAGGAGCAGCAGAACAGAGCAGCTGGGCGTTCCACTTGCTCTTTACCAGACACCCCAACAAGATGGAGGAATGCAAAACTCAGGTGTTCAGGAGTGCTGAGCGTCCCTGATCTGCCTGGGTGATGCAGTTTTGCTTGTGGACGTATCTCGCCTGAACAGACCAAAACCCACCTAGCCCAGTGTCCTTTTGAGAGAGGCCCAGCAACTAGCAGGCATTATTAAGTGGACTACCAGCTACTTTCTCCCCACCTGTGTGGTAGAGGATGGGCCAAGCCCCCGGAAGGCAGCCCAAGCCGGGCTCAGTGCAGCGCTAGCAAACTCTGTGGTGCAATGCAGCTTATGAAACAACTGGGGAGCAAAAACGCCTTGGACAAAACACAAAGCCATCAGCATGGAGTTTCCCCCCGCAAGGCAACTCGGAGTTATTTGCCTCACACTGGACCCCCAACTCTCTCTAAAACAAAGTGAAACACACAGAGAGAGCGCATGTGTTCTGCAAGTGCAGTCATACCTCACGATGCGTCTGCTTCAGGTTATGTGTTTTTGGAAGTACCGGAATGGGTTACTTCCAAGTTTCACCGCTTGCACATGCGCAGAAGCGCTAAATCGCACCGCGCGCATGCACAAACGCGGCACTTTGGCTTGTGTCAGTTCCATGTTACGGACGGGCCTCCGGAACGGATCCCGTCCGTAACACGAGGTTCCACTGTACAGATGTTTTGTTGAATGCGAATGAAAACCTCCCCTTGACCAACCCAAGGATTACGGAGGAACATGAACTGGCAGCAGAATATCCAGCCTAAATTCCATGCCATCTGCTGCAACTGTGCTCAGTCCATGTCTTGCTGGCCTTTATATCCCAATGTTCCACGTTATGCTCTATACAATGTTCCACTTCCAGCCTTTTACAGCAGCAAGGGTGCCTCAAACTATGCAAACACCACATTTTGGCTGTCTAGTTGACAGGGAACAGCCCATGTTTTAGAAAGCCCACCAGAGAAACCGTGCGCCCATTGTGTGCAGGTATATGACACTCCAAGAGTACAAACACCCACCCACACACCTGGGGGGGGGCAGCTGCATCCACTCACCGTTTGTAAGGATCATAGGTGGGACTGTCTCTCCGAGCATAACTGCAACGATAGGGGATTAAATGAGGACAAAACCGGCACCGGTTCTAGAATCACAGAAGCATCATGGGAGACTTGCAAAGGCCCAACCTCTCAGCAAATGCTTCAGCCCAACTCAAGGAGCACAGCCTATTTTTGCCCCAGTTGTGCCCCAGCATCCTTTCCTCCCTGCAGAGGCTGTCATACATGCTGCCCTTGTTGCATGGCCCTCACCCAGTGCCCTGAGCTGCCATGAGGGACAAAGGGGAAAGGTTTCCCAGGTGCTCACTCTCAACTCTTGTGGAGAGACAGAAATGCCTAGGCTCAACAGCGGCTGAACTGAGCCCCCATCTTCAAAAAGGCTTACCTCGGAGGACTGATTTTCCTTCCTTTCAAACGCTTCTCTCGGAATTCCCTCCTCTGTCTCCGAGAGCGGCGGCCCTGGAAAGAGGGATAGTCACGAGAGAGTCCACCACGCCAAGAGGGAGGCCCAGAAAACGCTCCCATTTTCTGTTTTTCCTGGAATAAATTGGTTTTTGGGGGGGTATCCCACCCACACCCCAAGCAGGCTTCCATGAGGAATTGATCCTAAAGTTTTCCCCGCTGTTTAACCAAGAGGAACCTCTTGGTCCAGTCAGTCATAAATAGAGGAAATCACAGATGATCCCTTGGGGTAGCAAGACGGGGTAGGCAAGATGGAGAGGGCTTCTTAGAACTGCCCAGGTCCCCAGCTTTCCATACCGAGTACATGGCTTTCTCCTCCTCCAAGGCTTTGGCATGTTTGATGGCTTCTGCTTCCTCCTTGTCCTTCCGCAACATCCTTTCAGAAACAAGGGGAGGAAGGGGCAGGTGGGAGAAAGACAAGGATGCTTAGATTCGTGGGGGGGGACACAGGCCTTCCAATGTTTTGCAGCAGCTATTCTAACTGGTACCAACACATTCAGTGCTCCCCACCCCCCAAAAACACCCTCAATTTGGTACAAGAGCCTAGTGGGAAGCTTAGGCCTAGTTAGTAGTTCCGCCATTACTGCTAAAACCAGGCTCTCCTCCCCTATTCCCTCCCCCCAACCAAGGGGGAAAGGGCTGCTGTTCCCCTAAGCACAGACTTCTAGTACCTGTCCCCTTGAACTGGCCCTGTGATGACCTCAATGACATTGCAGACAGCAGAATAACTCCCAACTGCAAGGGAAAGACGCTACTGCCAGTATCATGTGGCTTACAGCTGCAATCCAAAGCTTGCTAACACGGATCTACACATTTTATGCATGTGGCGTCAGAAAGAGGGTGGCAAGTTCTGAATTACGAGGTGTCTGCTTGCTTGGCTTCTGCAGCACAGCATTTTTACCCCATGAAAGGGGCCCTACAGGGTCACGTCTTAGGCTCAGCTAAGGTCAGCCTCCACAATCCAGATGTTTTAAGACTACAACTTTAAGACTGACCTTTAAAGCCCTTCACGGCCTAGGACCCTCGTACCTATGGGACCGCCTCTCCCAGTATGCCCCACGGAGGACCTTAAGGTCCATAAATAGCAACACCCTAGAGGTCCCGGGCCCTAAGGAAGTCAGATTAGCCTCAACCAGAGCCAGGGCCTTTTTCAACACTGGCTCTGGCCTGGTGGAATGCTCTGCCTCATGAGACCAGGGCCCTGCGGGATCTGATTTCTTTCCACAGGGCCTGTAAGACAGAGTTGTTCCACCTGGCCTTTGGCTTGGAATCAATTTGATTCCCTCCCTGTCTTTCTTTTTTCCTTTCTCCTCCTGTGAAGAGGCTGCATTTTAATGTTTTAATGTTGTATTTTAATTCTTGTTTTTTAAGTTGTATTTTAATCAACTTGTTTTTATTATTGGTTGTTAGCAGCCCTGAGCCCGGTCTTGGCTGGGGAGAGCGGGGTATAATTTTTTTATTATTATTATTATTACAACTGCCACCTTTCCTGGCCATCAGCCATGGCTGGCTGGGTCTGGTGGAAGGTGTAACCCAAAACATGTGGAGAGCACCAGGTTGAAGTCCAGCAGCAGCCAGCCAGAGAGAAGGCAACAGCCTCTCTTAAGGGTGGCGACTCTTTTAAGCAGAACCTAGACCACTTGAAAAGGTGACTCCCCTGGGCTTTTCCCCAGCAACTGGTATTCAGAGGCAGACTGCCTCTAAATATGAAGGTTTCATTTACCTATCATGGGCAACAGCCATTCACAGACCTCTCCTTAAGAAATCTGCCTAATCCCTTTTGGCAAGCGGTAGCCAGTGTGGTAGTTCTGAACCCCCACTCCCGTTGGCTAGGCTGGCTAGAGCGGATGAAATCTATAATCTGCAGCACTGGCTATCAAAGTCATTGGTTATTCAGCCCGGCCAGCAGGTGCACATTCTGCAAATTACTTATGCCTTCACAGAAGAAGAAATTCCTCTCCCCTGCCCTGAACAAATTGCCAGAGCTCCTTGGCTGACCCCAAAATCTATTATGAGCGAAGGACATGGTGATGGTGAGCTTACATAAAAGTAAAGGGACCCCACACCATTAGGTCCAGTCATGGCCGACTCTGGGGTTGTGGCACTCATCTCGCTTTATTGGCCGAGGAAGCCGGCGTACAGTTTCTGGGTCATGTGGCCAGCATGACTAAGCCGCTTCTGAAGAACCAGAGCAGTGCACGGAAACACCGTTTACCTTCCCGCCAGAGCAGTACCTATTTATCTACTTGCACTTTGACATGCTTTCGAACTGCTAGGTTGGCAGGAGCAGGGACCGAGCAACAGGAGCTCACCTGGTCACGGGGATTTGAACCACCGACTTTCTGATCGGCAAGCCCTAGGCTCTGTGGTTTAACCCACAGCGCCACCTGCGTCCCTAAAGCATATTTTCAAGTAGTTTATTCAGCATAGATCAGGATAAAGAAAACATGTCCCTGGTGAGCTTACATATCCACTCTCTAAACCTTTCATAATTTTATAAGCTTCTGTCATGGGGAAGGTGGTTGCCCTTTTCAGCACCTTTTCTCAGCTCCATGACACTACCCAGCCGCCTTGCAAATAAACCCATGAAGTCACTGGCCTGCAAAGAGTTTTACCAGTCTCCTGTAGAGGAGAGACAGAGCGCTCCAGACCTTCCTAAATCAACCTATTGCATTTCCATGCTGGCCACAGAGAAAGGATGCAACACTCTACCCCTCCTGCAGGCAACTCCTTGTCACCCACGGTGTTTAAAAATAAGAGGCTGGGTACCATGCGAGGTCCCGGGTAACCTAGGTGATGCATCAGCCACTGCACAAGCCCAATACCATGGAAACGCCTGGCTGATGATGCAGAGGAGAAGCTCAGGAGCCCCAACAGCACAGGCATCTTACCGGACAAAGTCTCCCTCCGCCATCCCATAGGTGGTTGCCTGCTTGTTCAGGTCAGCCACTTGCTCCTGGTTCAGCTCATCTACATCGACTTCAACATCTGCAAGCAACACAAGGGAGCCAGTTGGCAGCTGCACAGTGAGGACCTCCATTTAACTAGGGATAACGTTCTCTGTGAGACTTCTCTTCTACTGATTTGTCCCATCCCTATGGAAACACACCTGGTGCCTTCATTATCAGTTTTCAGGCACCAGGCTAAGAACCTTTTCTTCCCTTAGGTCTACGGCAACTAAACTGGCCTCATCTTTTAGAGGGGTGGGTACAACTTGTCCCCTTTATGTTATCAGATGAGTATTTCAGATATTTTGCACTGTGGGTTTTAAACTGCATTAAATTTTACCCATTTGTATTTTTACCTTGTTAAAGTCGCCCTGAGCCTCTTTTTTTGCGCATGAAGCGACTAACGAACGTAATACCATTTTAGTTATTATAAAGCTATCCAAGCCAACGCCATACGGCGATTCTGCATCATCAAATCTACCTGCCAGCTCGGAAGCAAACCCTACTGAGTTCAATGGAATTTACTTCCAGGTGAGTATGTGTAGGATCGCATCCTCAGTGGCAGGAGAACCCTGGGAGAAGTGGCTGAGGGTGGTGCGGCTGTGGGGGGAAATGCATGCGGCAGCAGATAGCTCTTGGGAAAGAATACAGGTCCCCGTCTCCCACAGAACACCACCTAATGCACATGGATTAGGGGTGGAAGCATACATCATGTTCAGCACATTGTAAGGCAGGAAGCAGACTGGGGATACTGGGAGAGGACAGTGGAGCACCGTCAGATCCCCGACTTTCTAAAAGCTCAATCCCAAACGCCAGAAGGCCTTGGAGACATACCAATATCAGGGATAACTTCATCCTCATCCGTGTTGCTGTCTTCTTCCGAGTCTTCCTCCTCTGTTCTTTTCTCAGACGGGTTCTCAAGCTCCGCCACCGTGCTGTCCTCGTACGTGTAGCCGATGGATGCCTTCTTCTCTGCTAACCTAGTTGGTCAGACCCCTCCCATTAAGTACACGCTGGATGGAGTATGCAGCACAGACACCTGCGCTGGGATTCTAAAGCTTCCCCCGTCATCAAGCCATACCCCTCTTTGCAGCCTTTCAATGACGCAAAAGTAGGAGGGGGAAATGAATACCTGGGCCTGCTAAATATAAAAATATACATTTGCGTTGCTACTGAAATTCAAAAAGAATTTGAGGATTTCTTCTTGGAAGGAACTGCTTCATAAGGTTTTTGAGTAAAACAAAGACCCTAGTCGTATTCCAAAGCAGGAAGGGGAAGCCTCAGGCCCAGGGGTGAAATGTGGCCCTTCACGTGTGTCTTATCTGGCCCTTGGATCTCTCCTCAGGCTACAACCCTCACTGGCCTGCTTTGCCCTTCAATTGTTTTTCCAGGATTGATTGTGTCCTTGAACTCTGCTCATGCCTCTTGTCCTAATGGAGGGCAGAGAGAGAGGTGTGAGTAGGTGTGCCCCAAAACTTGCCTATGGTGCAAAGGTAAATTCTACATTTGTTGCTCCACCCACTTTTCCCCCTGACTCCACCCACCACTAGCATGTGTCCTCTGCACGGAGGGGAATGTGGCCCTTGAGTTGAAAAGGTTCCTCACTCCTGTTCCATACACATTCAACCTGTCCTCAATCCTCTGGGTAGGAGAAAGGAACCAGCTCGAACATACAAAAGGCTCCAGATCACGAGCTCTGCCTCCATGACTTAACTCAGTTGAGATTCAACTCATCCCCTTTGCCTGTCGTTCCCAATACACTCACTTCTTCTTTTCGTCCTCATTGGGCTTCTGGAGTCCCCCGTACAGCTCATCAATGTAGATCTGATACAGACACTGCTCCTCTGAGACTGGGGGAGAGAGAGAGGAGGAGATGGAGATGAAGCAGACCAGAAATTCCACAGGTCTGGCGCAAGGAAGATTGCCTGAGAGGGCAGCACAACTCTCTGTTCCTCCATCCCCATCTGCTGACCCCCCGCCCCTCCAATCCTGACACGCCTAGGAAGGGAAAAGGGCAGCTGAAGCGACCCATTTCACAGCTGGTAGCCAAAAGACAAGCAGATGTGTTTGCGGAGAGGAACTGCCACCAGCCTCCCCAAACTGGTCAAGCAATGCTTCTTCTCAGCCTGCCTCCAGAACTTCCTGTCACTCAAGGACGAAACCACACTCCTAGGTTGGAGACACAAGATGGTATCAGCAGGAGCTAGGAAGCAAAGAGTGACAACAGTGGTCCTTCCACTCTCAGCTTGCACCAAGCAAGAATTTGTTCCTATCTGCAAACACACCTATGCTTGCATCTCTCTCAGGCAAGCTGGTTTGAGTGTCTTCACAAATTTGCTGTACACAAGAGAGGCAGTTTATGGGGGGTTTGATTCAGCTGGCTGGTCCTCCATCCCTGAATTGGACCAAGTTTTTGGCATCTAGAGTTATTGCCTCCACCGGCTGAAGAGGCCACTCCTCCCAGCATTTGCAGGAAACAGTACTGTCTTATCTTGTCATTGAGGGGATGAGAGAGAGGCAGCAATATCCTGATCACGGGGACTCTAAACTATGTCATGGGTCTGACATACTGCAGCGCTCCCTCAATCTCGCCCATTTAAGAGATATAAGAGAAGGTAATCAGATCAGTTGTGCTTCCTGGTTACTAACCTACAAAATAATCTGGGGTGTAACTTATCAGCCTACTTGGCAAACAGTAGCAGCAACTGCCACCTGAGCCAGAATGTTAAGGACAGAAGCTCTACTGTTTCCTGACATCTGCCCTATAACAGAAGTAGAAAGAAAGTCAAAGGGAACTTACTGCCAGCGAAGTCGTTCTGCACCAAACCTCTATACCTTTCGTAGTTGCATTTCCTCTCATCAGACTCCTGTTCTGGGGTACTGGAGAAGGAAGAGGAAGAGGCTTAGGAAGAGGGATTAGAATGCTAAATATTATGACGACAATTTGTGGGGAGGGAACAAATCTGAGTTATGGTGCCTAACCCATTACTGAAAGCTGGTTGCTCGCTGTGCACTAACAGAATCTTTTCTTTTTTAAATGACACCTTTCTAGCCCACAGATTGCAGCTGTTTCCTTTTGCATGTGAAGTATATAGTCTACCACTGAGCAAGGGCCCTCACCCCCACGTTCAGAGAAGTCAAAGGGGACCCCTTTAGGATCACAGGATTAATTGCATGGTTCTTTGGACCCTAGCTTACAAAGCCAACTGTTAAAAGGATGGAAAGGCATAAGCAAAAACATACAGGTCTGCATGTAACCATTCATTTGCTTAGCTGTTTCTGAGGGAAATCCCTGCACACATTTTTGCATTACTTAGATATGAGGGCATTTTACTTTAATAATGAAACCTCAATCCTTTCAACCATTTAAAAACAAACAAACCAAACAAGGTTAAAAACTAGTAGTTAGAGAATACCCATTAGCCTGCATAATTTTATGTTCATTTGCATAATACGGGAGCACAATCTTGGAGAAGACTCGCAGCCATTTCAAGTGCCAAATGGGTCCTTTCATAGCAAAATACCAGCCCACCCACCTCTTCAGAAGTAGTACAGCAATGATCTGGCAGAGGAAACCGTCAAATCTCTCTTGGATAGCAACAAGGCTCTGTTGCCTCAAACTGTGCAGTATATTAATAGCCCAACTGTGCAAAGATTCTGGACAATTCTGGCCTTAACCTACCCGACATAAGAGATCCCACTATTTCGTTTAACGCTTGCCCCTTCCGGATGATAAAGTCAGGCATCAAGCCTAATTATCCAGGCTCCTCTTTTCTTCGTTTTCAGCTTCCAATTAACCATTTCATTGTGCAAACAAATCAAGGGACCCAAAGCAAGGGGCAATGCATCTCAGAATAATAAAAAAAGCAAATGAACGCCTTACATTGGGTTTAGCAGCGGAGGAGTATACATGGGGATGTAGTCCAGGTGGGCTCGAACATCAAACCGATCAATCATGTTGTTAGTATCCCCCTGCCATGGCATCCTGCAAGGGGCAAGATGTCAAGGGAAGGGGGTTAGAAGTCCTTCCAAAATACCCTCGGGGATGAATCACATGACAAGGGCAGCCTCCCCACCCGTTTTCAGTAGAAAAACTTCCACATTGCCAGCACAGAGCTGAAAGCTACTCACATATTCACAGGGCTTTCAGCTGCAAGAGCCACAGCAGAATCTAAGTGGACTTTGCATGCACGGCCGTGGACCTGGAGGAACTGCGCGGGATCCTTTTTCTGGAAGAGAAGCACAACACAACAAGCTGTCATATTCCTAAGCAGACCGCAGCTTCATCTTGGCACAGTATGGTCTATGCTTAAGGGAAGTGGCTTTAAAACTACAACTCCCATCATCCTTAGCCATTTGTCATGCTTGCTAGGGCTGATGGGAGTTACAGTGTTATGGTAACATAATAAATGATTAATAATAATAATAATAATAATAATAATTTATTTGTACCCCCGCCCACCTGATTGGGTTGCCCCAGCCACTCTGGGCAGCTTCCAGCACATATAAAAAAATAGTAAAATATTAAACCTTAAAAAGCTTCCCTATACATGGCCGCCTTCAGATGTTTCCAAAATTGAGGTCCAGAGGCTCCTCACCTCTCCTTTGCAGGGCTTCAGATGAAGACTTTTGCAGCCCTTCCTGGAGGTGGCAGGGACTGAACCTGTGACCTCTGCATATGCTCTAAGCACAAATTCTTAGAGGCAGAATTCTTAGAGTCACATCTTAAGAAGAAGCTAGATGGTGCCATTCAAGAGCTACTTGCTCCCCATGATTTCCCTTTCCCTTTCTCAAGGATGAGGAGAGAAAGGAGCGGGAAAGAGAGAACTCCCTCACTGGGAACATTGGACGAAACGGGAGGGTAGGCAAAAGAGGGAGACACTCACTATCTTTTCATAATACTCTCTCCGGCGCTCCGCTCGCTTCTTGTAATCAACCATCATCCCCCGGAGCTTGCGCTCATGCTTTCGAGCTTCGTGCCACATCCTGCCTGCCTACAATCTGTTAGAGAGAAAAGGGCAAGAACGGGAGAGAGGATGACACCAAAACTGCACGAAGCAACATTCCCACACACGTACCCAAGGATCTGTTGCACCCAGAGCAAATGTAATAGTTTGATAATAGCATTAAGAGATCTCATCGTGCATCAAGCACCTGAAAGCAGCAGGGAGAAAAGCGGCAGCTCCCAAAAATTGTGTCGGGACATGCTAGTGTGACCAGTGGCGTAGCGTGGGTTGTCAGCACCCGGGGCAAGGCAAGTAATTTGCGCCCCCTAACCCCTAACCTGCCGCTGCTGCCAGCTTCTTCTTGCTTCTGCCTGGTCTGGTCTGGTGTGGTTCTCTCCCGCGCTCAGCGCTGAGCTGGGCAGCCACTGCACTGTCCCTCCCCCAGATAATCCCTCGCTCTCTCTCCGCACCGCACGCCTGGCACCCACCCCCTCCACAGTGGGCGGCGACCCGGCGGCTCGGATCGGATTCGCACAGCCAGCACTGCAGTGAGAGTGAGTGAGCCAGGTAGGGGCAGAGAGCTGCGAGTGCGAGCGCGCCCCCCAGATGTTGCGCCCGGTGCGGCCGGCCCCCCCTGCACCCCCCACGCTACGCCACTGAGTGTGACATAAGAAATACAGTAAAATAAATTGAAGCCTCCTGTGAAGCCATATAAGCCAACTAATAATAAATAATAATAATAATAATAATAATAATAATAATAATAATAATAATAAATAATAATAATAATTTATACCCCACCCATCTGGCTGGGCTTCCCCAGCCACTCTGGGCGGCTTCCAACAAAACACAAAAACACAATAACCTATTAAACATTAAAAGCTCCCCTAAACAGGGCTGCCTTCAGATGTCTTCTAAAAGTCTGGTAGTTGTTGTTCTCTTTGACATCTGGTGGGAGGGCGTTCCACAGGGTGGGCGCCACTACCGAGAAGGCCCTCTGCCTGGTTCCCTGTAACCTCACTTGCAATGAGGGAACCACCAGAAGGCCCTCGGTGCTGGACCTCAGCATCCAGGCAGAATGATGGGGGTGGAGATGCTCCTTCAGGTACACTGGACCGAAGCCATTTAGGGCTTTAAAGGTCAGCAACAACACTTTGAATTGTGCTTGGAAACGTACTGGGAGCCAGTGTAGGTCATTCAAGACAGGTGCTATATGGTCTCGGCGGCCGCCAAGAGAGGAGGCTGCCCATTATGTTACTACTACAAGTTACTACTCTGGTCTTGCCTCCTTCCAAGCAGCCTCAGGTGGGGGCAACTAATACCGGCATCTCTGTGCATCATTAGTGGATTCAACCCTCCCCAATGGAAAGGTGTGGCAGAATCAGCCAACCTCAGAGAAAGATGCCTGCTTCACCTTGTGCAAATCATTTTTCTAAGTTTGCCTCCTTCAGATGGGAAGGAGTTGGATAGTAGAAGCACACTCTGAAAAGAAAACCTGTGCAGGTATAAGAGCGAAGTGGATGGCTGGGAAGAGTTGGAAGTCAAGGGAGCTTTGACAAATCATACTGCAGCTGGAAGTCCTGACATGCAAAGCCAATACTCACTCAGAGCAGGAACTTGAGAAATGTCAAAATGGATGCTCTTCTTTTCACTAATCACAGCCCATGAAGAGATCGAAGACACTCTGTGTATCCAGGAGGAGTATCCTAGATAATTGTGAAGTCAGAATGAGTAAAGAATGGTTGTCGGAAGACATTTGCCTGCAGGTTCATCCGCAAATAGAATAAAACATATTCACGTTGGAAGAAAGACACAGAGTGCACAGCAATTTAACCCAAGTTATTGTGTACCCAAGCAAATAGGCTGTAACTGGGAAGCCCCTTTCCACTGCATGGCATCATTAACAAGGCTTGTATTGACTGCCCACGAAGGTGATCAATTTGTGAGGCAAAATACCCTTCTGTCTCCTGGGTCTTTGTGTAAAGAGTTTCCCTCAACCAAAATAAATCAGCACTGTCAAATTTTAATCAGCAAGGATGAAAACTTTTATGCTTTATTTTTAATAGGTTGTTTTAGTTCTGGTCCATTAGTACAATAGTGAACAAAAATATTGTTAGAAGAGGGCCATTTTTAACATGAGTGGCAGCTTTTTAGGGGAAGAAAATCTCACACAATAATATCTGAAGGTGAAATTTCTATACTGAAACCTGTAGATATGCAAAAATATTTAAATTTAATCAAATAAGCTGCTAAAAAGCAGATCATCTATCAGGTTGACATCTCCAGGAAAATCACTGGCGTATACAAGCATACGGATTCGTTAAATATTTCCAAACCACCATGAAATCTAGAAACATTGCTTGTTTCTAATTTAAAACTGGACACCAAATGCAAGTCACTTAGACATGCAAACCCCTGGAGCAGCCTTCTCAATCTGGTGACTTTCAGATGTCTGGGATTGCAAATCCCAAAGGCTTGGGGAAGGCTACTGCAGAGCCTATGGATGGTCCTGAACCATTCCTATCTGTGGAACACATACTTCTCATGTGGACTTAAATATTTCTGTATGCCAGCGTATTTGAGTGATGCTCTTCTCTTGTTAAAAAATAAATAAAATCCAGTCTTGTTTAAATCCTTCAAAAGGAAAAAAGCCAAAGAGCTACAGACACCAAAAAGATAATCTACAGAGCTCCCATCTTCAAAATATTTGGCACAGCTAGTAGCCTAGTCAGCAACTAGTTCATCTCCTTCAGAAAGGGGAGTAGCAAATTCCTACCTCAAACTCTCTCCCAATGGTTCACTCCAGTCCTGTTGCTGCAGCTACTATACAGTCCTTTTTACTGTACTCCCGAGCGATCGGGAGGCAAAGTAGAACAAGGAGGGTCAAGATGTGGTCCCATGGACCTCCAGTTGCCATTCTGTATTCCAAGAGCATTGCAAAGCTATTCTATTCAGGCTGCAGTCACCAAAACTCAAAGCAATTAGCCGATGCACAGGGAATCGGGGCTGTTTTTCAAGACAAAAAGCAGAACACACTTCCCATCTTTCTGCACTTCCCAACTTGTGGGTAGGAGAGGTTCACTCTGCCTCACCTTTTTGGGACACTGTTAGTTTGGACTTTTGAAATCAGCTCAGTAGGTGAAGGAGAAGGTGCTCTCAAACAATTAAAAAGCCACCTGGCTACCTGCAAAGAGGGCACATGTACGTGAAAGCACACACTCAGCATTCAGCAGAGGCACGAGTGCCTTTTGGATTTTGCTGACAAACTGAAACAGCTTTTGTATGCAAGCTGCAGCCCATCACCATTCGACTCACCTGAAAAAATGAGAAACCTCATTCACCACAGACCTCTGAAAGTCCTAGCCCTACCATGACGCTTTTAGGAAACTGAGCCGTTGCTTGAACAATAAAGAATCTTGTGGCACCTTAGAGACCAACACTTTTATTAAAGCATAAGCTTTCCTGGGTAAGACCACATCATGACAAGCACCTGATCTAATGAACTCTAGCCCATGAAAGCTGATGCCACAACACCTGCAAGTCTTTTACATTTCTAACAGATCTCATTGCTTCTGCTGCAACAGATTAAACCATGGCTACCTCTCTGGAAGGTGAGCCACAGCTTGCCATTTTTCAGAGGAGTCTTATCTCTATGTACTCCTTAAAAAAACTGAAAAGACAGAAAGGGAGCAATAGGTCCCAATCAGGAAAGCGAAATAAGCCTTAACTTATGAACTGGAGTCAAAACAGCCACAGTGAAGGATGTGGGATGAAAAGAACTCTCAGAAAATCAGTGATGCTGGAATAGTTAGCAAGTGACCATGAGCATAACTAAATTAAAAATCAGCATTACACAAAAATATGAATGCTAACACACTTGGTGGGAAGGAAGACGAAAAGACAGCCACATAAAAATAAAATATGATACTGTGGCACAAACCTGGCAAAAAACACACCTAAGATTATTCCACATATTATGTAACATTATGAACAATATTCTAAGGCATACATCTAGAGATAAAGAACTTCAATATTACGTTCTCAGCTATACATATAACTAGGTACACCTTTGGGTGTGGCTGCTGAAAATTTCAGCAATATCCCCTTGATTTTTTACTATTTATTATCGATTTGTTGCTTAATACCAAAATGTCCTTCAGCAATTTGCACACACAGGGTTGGTGCCAATGTTAGCCATACTCAGAGTAGAACCACTGAAATTAATGGACATGACTTAGGTCCATTAGTGGTCTACTCCAAGTAGGATTTAGATGGATACAACCCGCAATTTCTTTTTTGAATCAACATCAAGTTTTAACAGTAACACCACAGGAACCCCTCCCCCCAAAAAAACAGAGTTAAGAGACAGCAGTGAGCATTTTTGTCATAATTCCTCAATAGCCTGGAAAAAGAGATACATCTTAATCCACTGTAACATCCCTGCTGCCTCTATTCTATCAGTCACCCAGCAGCAGCCATACCACAGGGCTGCAGAGCAGAGGGATCAAAGCAATGCTGTCCTGTCACCTCTGCAGACACCAACTGCAGCTGGCTCTTCTCCCCAACGGTCGCCCACCAAGTGACAGGCCCCAACTGAACTATTTCCACCCCAGCCAGAAACAATTACTTTAAGAACTGGCTCCTGAGGTAGCTTTCATTTCTTTCCCCCGCCCCCTTCCCCTCCCCTCTTTCCCTTGTGCATCATTCCTTTTGTAACAGTGGGAGCCTGAGAGAAGACAGAATCTTACAACTGGATCCTGAAAAGCTCCTTTTTTGGGGAAAAACAATTAACGCTCCACGGCAGGAACGCTCTCTAAAACTAGGGAAAATCCAGAGGTGCTTAAAAACATGCTGTTGGTGGTAGAGAGTGGAAGAAAAGTAAATCCTGAAAGATGTCTTTTTAAAAAATTGTGCCAACCCTCAATATGCTTTTATATCTCCCCCTCCTCCCTAAATGGCCCTTTAATGGCAGATCTGACTCTTAAAATTATATTTTGGCTCCCGAGAACTGGGTATCTTATTCTGTTGTGGAAAGGGGGACACTGAAATACTCCACCCCAATAATTCCCACATACGTATTGATTTTATTTATATATATATATATATATATATATATATATATATATATATATATATTAGACACATATACACACACACACACACCCCTCTCTGTATGTGTGTGTGTACAGTGGTACCTCGGGTTAAGAACTTAATTCGTTCTGAAGGGCTGTTCTTAACCTGAAACTGTTCTTAACCTGAAACACCACTTTAGCTGCCACTGCTGCACGATTTCTGTTCTCATCCTGAAGCAAATTTCTTAACCCGAGGTACTATTTCTGGGTTAGCAGAGTCTGTAACCTGAAGCATCTGTAACCTGAGGTACCACTGTATATATAAGTAGATAGATAGATAAATACATAGATATAGATATATATTGATATTAATATAAACATATATAATCAATATGTGGGAATTACTGAGGTGAAGTGTATATATAGTAGAAAGGGGAAGAATGAGATAGTCCACCCCAATAACTCCCATGTATGGATTATAGTATATATTACTAATATATGAATATATACTACTAATATATTAAATTAACATATTAATAGAGTATGAGAGAGAGAGGGAGCAGGGCTGACGTGTCAAAACAGCGCCCCCCCTCCCAGCAACCACGCATTTATGTTATGTTAATACACGTATCTATGCAATATCAATATGTCTATCTTACATCCCCTTCGCCTGAGGCCAAAGGGGCTCGCACAGGACAGCTCCCTCCCTCAGGCTGCTTCTCCCTCCTCCCCACAAGCGACCAGGCCCCATTCACCTGAGAGAGAGAGAGCGAGACAGCAGGGCTCCCCTGTCAAAACAGCCCCCTCAGCCACCAGCCCCGGCCAGCTCGCAGATTAGAGGACAAGAGAGGCCATTCCTCACCCGCCCCAAAAGTCGCAGCTCCCACACCGGAACCGGAAGCACCTAAGGGCCATAGAGCATTGGGAAGGCGAGGGGACAGAGCGCATACCTTCCTGGCCGAAGCCCCCATTCGTCCGGAGCGAGTCGCGTGACCGGTGGCGGCGCCGGCCAATCACAGCGCTCCTCAGCCCTCCCGCCTTCCCTTCTCTGGGAACATCGCCCTCTGCTGGTCAGTAGGTGGGAAAGCATCGCAAGGAAGCGCCCGCGCAGGCGCAGGAGGCGGGGAAAGCTCTGTTGGGGTCCCCATCCCATCCCATAATCCACAAACATGCATTGGGAAGAGGCAGGAAGGGGCGGAAAGCCAGCTTTAGGCCCTGAACGGCAGCGCAAGAAGTTAAGAGCCCTGCTGGATCAACCAATGGTCATAGAATCCTAGTTGGAAGGGGCACCCAAAGGTCATCCAGTCCAACCCGCTGCAATGCAGGAATATGCAGGTGGCCCCGTATATGGGGATCTTGGTGCTACCAGCACCACGCTCTAACCAACTATCTAGGAGGATCTAGGAGTCTTGGTGGACCACAAACTTGACATGAGCCAACAGTGTGACGCGGCAGCTAAAAAAGCCAATGCAAATCTGGGCTGCATCAATAGGAGTATAGCATCTAGATCAAGGGAAGTAATAGTGCCACTGTATTCTGCTCTGGTCAGACCTCACCTGGAGTACTGTGTCCAGTTCTGGGCACCACAGTTCAAGAAGGACACTGACAAACTGGAACATGTCCAGAGGAGGGCAACCAAAATGGTCAAAGGCCTGGAAACGATGCCTTATGAGGAACAGCTAAGGGAGCTGGGCATGTTTAGCCTGGAGAAGAGGAGGTTAAGGGGTGATATGATAGCCATGTTCAAATATATAAAAGGATGTCACATAGAGGAGGGAGAAAGGTTGTTTTCTGCTGCTCCAGAGAAGCGGACACGGAGCAATGGATCCAAACTACAAGAAAGAAGATTCCACCTAAACATTAGGAAGAACTTCCTGACAGTAAGAGCTGTTTGACAGTGGAATTTGCTGCCAAGGAGTGTGGTGGAGTCTCCTTCTTTGGAGGTCTTTAAGCAGAGGCTTGACAACCATATGTCAGGAGTGCTCTGATGGTGTTTCCTGCTTGCCAGGGGGTTGGACTCGATGGCCCTTGTGGTCTCTTCCAACTCTATGATTCTATGATTCTAACTGAGCCAAGGGCATCCTGCTCCCACAATGGACACCAGGGTGTCTGTGGGAAAATCCTCAAGCAGCAGGATCCGAGGGCAAGAGCACTCTCCCCCTTCTGTGGTTTCCAGCAACTGGGATTTAAAAATATTGCTGCCTCCAACAGTGGAGGTACAGCACAGCCCACCCCGGCTAGTAGCCATGGATAGCCTTCTCTACGGATTTGTCTAATCTTGTTTTGAAACCATCCAAGTTGGTGGCCCTCATTCCCAAGAGGGGTTAGGTTGGCTCCAACTATGTTGGAGGCCAAGACCTACCTGCTCAGACAGGCATGTGGAAAATAAGGAGCAGACAATGCTGGTCACTAGGCTCCTGTTGGGGCAAATTATATTTAAATTGCTGGTTTCGGATCTGCATTGCCATTATTGTTTTTAACCAGTTTTGTTTTTATTATTCTGTATTTTATAACTGATGTTTTTAAATGTTTGTAAAAACCACCTTGAAGCCCAACTTGGGAGACAGGCGGGATATAAATACATTAAATAAACAAGATACAGTACCTGGAAATTCCACCTTGAGCTCCATAATTGAAGAAAGGCGAGACACAATTATCGGAATACAGTATAAATTTTTAAAAAAGGATAATTCTAGGCCCAAGGGGTGGGGTTGACCTGTCCTTCAAAAGTGCCAGGGCTGAAATAAACTTGCCCTTGGAAGACACCTCCTTTGACTCACAATCTCTGCTCCCTAACTGCCAAAAAGTGTGGAACAGCTTTTCCAGATGACCTGCTTATTGAATACTCACCTGGGTTTGTCTCTGGGGAGGCTAGAAAACAGTTGTGTCAAAGCAAGCGTTATCCTACGCTGTCAACTTGTGTTTCCCCCTCACATTCCTTATGGCAAAAAATCCAGTCCCCTGAGGAAGTAGGCTTGCTGTGCAAGAACTCCACCTCAGCTTTAACTGCACAACCCAAACTTGCTGATATGGAACTGAATCCGACCCGAAAAGGGCAAGTCTGCAAGCATCCAGCGTTGTTGTAAGTTAGCAACTGACAAGGAAACAAGCCCCGTACACAATCGGAAGCAGTGCCTGTTTTATTAATACTTCACATCTTTCCAGGGCTCAGCCTTGGCACAGAAAACAGGTTATAGGGCTAAAATTAAGCCGATAATAATGCATACATTTGAAAGGTAAGCCCAGAGAAGGTACAGTACTTTGTTCAAAAGGACCCATCCAACATTACCACCATCCCAAGACGTATAAATTATTCTCCCTGCCTGGTTACAGATTCTGTGACAGCTTTTGAAGATTTATTTTCTTTACACGCCTTGAAATGCTTTTTTAAAGAGTGATTATGTGACCATGGGGTTGGAAATCAAGTGGTTGTGTTTTTATCTTATTATAACAACATCAAAATCCTTTCAGCTACTTCAACCTTTAACCTTAGGCAACATTTGGTTTTAAAGTTACAGAAGCAGGAAGAAACCTGAAGATGGGAGAATGCGACAAAAACCATTTGCCAGTACTGAGGAGGTGGCAATGTCTTCTAAATTCAGAATGGTGCCTAGGAACAGTTTCATTGCCAAAAAGGAGAAAAAGGCAAGGGGAAGCTATCTATGGTGCTGTCCTCTTTCTAGGGATCTATTCTGTTTCCAAGGGTGAGCTTTTTTAGAAAGGTCACACCCCTTTTGCTGGTAGCAGCTAAGGACCTGCAATGTCAAGATCAAGGTCACCTTGGGTTGTATTCAAGGTCAGTTGCACTCAGAGAAGACCAGGGGTTTTTTTCAGTCAGAACTCACCAGAACTCAGATCTGGCACCTCTCAGGAGGGCGCCATTACCATTCTAAGAGAATGAGGGAGGCGCCCATTGGTGAGTTCCAGCCCTTCTTTTTCTAGAAAAATAGCACTGGAGAAGACCCATTTAAATTAATACACTTGACTAACTTAGGCCCATTATTTTCCAGTGGGTCTACTCTGACTAGGATTTAGTTACAATGCAACCCGTTAGGAACAACACACCGTGGCTTTCTGGTTCCGAATGTCAAAAATTTACACTCAGGACGCTAGAGTCAAGTCAAGGCCTATAATACTCGCTCCTTAACACATGCTTTGTTGTTTTTCTGTCATCACAACGCCAGCCTTTTTCTCCCCTCCCCTCCATTAAATCTGGATTTCCCCTTTGCAGGGAAAACCCAAAGAAGTTAAACAGAAAAACAAAAATGGTTGCCAACGACCTGTTTGCGATATCTCGGTGACCCATTCAAAGCATTAAGTCCTTTTTTGGAAGCACCCTAAATGTCTAGGCCCTAAGGCTGGACAGATAGGCTTGACAAGTGCCTGGGCAATGCCTTAAGAAACCTTTAGCAACCATGAAAGAGCTCAGCAAGATTCTGGCTGGCCAGTAGGCAGGGGTACGAGGATCTGCAGTTACAAGAAACATTCTGAAATGCACAACAATGTTAGGTGCTCACCAATTTTTTTACTGTGAGCAAATTTCCTCCTCAGCTCAACAATACCCCTGCCTAGTGGCATGGACATTTAAAAAATATTTTGATGTACCACATAGCACTTCCATGCTAGTGACATGTTGTAGCCTATATAGGGGGAAGAGAAGCACAGCCTCCGACCGGACAATATCCTGGTTTGTAATGCTGTCTGTTTTCTCTGGACCTAGCCGCATCAGACAGCCTCAAGTGCACTGTTTAAAAGTGGTGCAAGCTTTCAGCCCCAAGAGGCTTCGCACAGAGAAGATGAGAGGGAGAGGTTATAAGTCCGCATTAGAGAAAAAGTACATTCACCGCATGTGAGCAGTCACACATTCAATCCTTGGCACCTCTAGATAGGTATCTGCAGCAGCTAAAGAGAAAAACCAGGAGTGTCACTGTTAGGGCAACACCAGGTGGACCAACAGCTAAGTCTTATGACTTCATAAATGTATTGAAAGACATGTCCTTCTGGAATATACCACTAGGTATCTATGTTAGATCAGCACCTGAGCTACTTCAAAACACAAGGCCACCCATTAGCTATTGCAGTGTGCGTGGACTTTGCAAAAAGAATCCGAAGTACAAAATGTTCCACGACAGATCGGCATAAATCTTCAAGCGGAGGAAAAGGCCTTAGGGGTACACCCACGAAACTAACAAGACTACATTTGCTAGTCGGGCATTTTTGCCCTAGCAGAACAAGTCAGTGTTGTTGACCCGATTTTACAGATGGGGAAAACTGAGGAAGAGAAACTAGGAAGCCAAAGCAGGGGACTAACACTGAGGGCACTTCCCTCCCCTGCAATTCAGTTATTAGTGCAATCTTCCTTCCTTCCATTCACGCCATGTCTTCTCTCCCTAAGGGACGCCTATCGAGGATCCCTGATTGAGATCAATGTAATTTTCCCCTCTTCAATTTGCCAGTAAGGAAAACATCCCCGTTTGCTTTGCCCAGGGATCTCTCTGCTACCGGTAAGATTCAAAATGGGGAGCGAGGCCCCTTCCCTCCCAGGCCACGGTGGGCCCACGCTCCTTCACAAGGTTGCAGCGCTGTCTGTTGACTTGAGCTTGGTCTCCATCTCCAGTCGCGCTTCGGCCTCCTTGTACTGGCTGGGGAACATGCTGCTCCCCACCAAACTGGCCGTGCCCTCTGGGTCACAATCCACAGGGAACGGGAAGGGGGCCGAGATGCCAGAGTGGATGGAATAAGCATCCAGCAGGAACTCTTGTTCTGCGGAATCTGGGAAGTCCATAGCAGCTGGCAGCAGGATATCACTCAAGGTAGGGCCGTTGTAGGAAGAGAAGTCTTGGCCCAGGTTGTAGTCCTCAAACAGGTCCGGCACGGTGATACGCTCCAAGTTGCTCAGGCTATTCCTGTCTTCCGAACCGGTCAAGGAGCCATCTGCAACGAGAACAAGGAAATCAACGCTACACGAGGGCATTTGAGAACAGTCACAGACCCCCTCCACAAAACATGGCAGAGAATCAGGGGTCAGCAAACTTTTTCAGAAGGGGGTCCCTCAGACCTTGTGGGGGGCTGGACTATATTTTGAAGAGAGAAAAAATGAACGAATTCCTTTGCCCCACAAATAACCCAGAGGTGCATTTTAAATAAAAGCACACATTCTACTCATGTAAAAACACACTGATTCCCAGACCATCTGCAGGCTGGATTTAGAAGGCGATTGGGCCAGATCTGGGCACCGGGTCTTAGTTTGCTTACCCATGGCATAGAATCTTCCTGCTTAGCAAACCCTGTTAAGTACAGCGATTCAATTTACTGAAATTGGGGAATGCTTAAATGCATCACTGTGTACTTAATTCTGGAATGTTCCCCAGTAACTCTCGTGTCACGTGAGAGGCATCTTATTACATTCTCCGCCTTATTTTGTGCGTGAGAGACTTGAAGTGTTATGGCTGCATCTCCATGAACACTGAAGGAGAGACCCGTGTTAGATTGAAGGAGGTGAGGACAAGTGACCCCACCTAGGCCTGAAGTCACCCCCCCCCCAACCAGGCCTCAAACTGTCCAAAATTCCTTTTCTCTCCTCTAAAAATCCACAGCTAAAGTTTTCCTCTGTTTTCTCACAAGATGCTGTGGCATAGGCAAAATGTTATTCTTTTATCAGTAAGAGAAGGCTTCAAAAAGCTAATGAATAGGCTCTGTCATTGTCAAGAATACTCAAGCCTGAGAACTGAGTCTTATCTCACTCTAGTTGCAACATCTTGAACACGCTGAACCGCAAGGCTCCTCGACCCCCTTGGCTTCTCATCCCCTTTCCTGGGAAGAGTCCAAAAGAGTCCCAAGACAGGAGCTTTCTGTTCATGCTCAGGAAACTCACTCAACATGGGGCAGGACTCCAGAAAAGGAGGAGAAAGGGGAGGGAACTGGAAGGGGAATATATGCTCTGTGCAAACGACTGTGAACTCGTGCTTGTTTTTGAATCTATCACACTTGCTCCTTCTACCAGTTCATGGATGGTAGAAATAAAGCTTTTTCTCCGAAACTATTCCTTGAGTGTCTGTTTGACTCCCACTCCCTCTCCCGGGTGCAATACTTTTTCCCAGCCGAGGGCAAAGCCTCATAAGGCTACAAGATAACTCTTCTCTAAATGCAATAAAGGGGAGATGCTTGCTAATGTGCGAATGTATGTGACAGAAAGAAGTACAGAAGTTGATGTTCTCCCAAAGAAGCAGTAAGGAGAAGTCTGCTGGAAGGAGAAAATGGAAGCCTCTTAGAAAGAACTGCATGGCTTAGCTTGAGAGCAAACACTGGAAAAGGAAGAAAGAAACACGGTTTGACTGTTTAAGGAAGAAGCTGCAATCTTCACCTAAGAAAAACTAAACCCATGCTTGGATAAGCATGAGAATGTGAATATTTTGCATATATTCTTCTTCAGCTATATGCTCTGCAAGTAAAAGCAGTGTATTTTAACAAGTGGACGCTGTTTTAATTTCAAGGAAAGAGTATTGCGCATGATTTGGCTTCCTAGCTGCAATTTAGCTACTCTGCCAACAAACCCGCTCCTTGGTTTAGCTCAGTTTTTAAAGCACTTTGCAGGGACGGAGATTCCAGAATAGCCAACTCAAGTGACTTTTCCCCAAGGTAACAATAGCTATCGGAAATAAGAAGAGATCTTCTGGATCCCCTACTGCCATTTGCAGCAACTGGTATTCAGAAGCACGCTACTTCTGACAGTGGAAGGAGGGCTGTCAGAGGCCTAGATTTTGCTTCATTTTTACACCAGCTCACCACTACAGTGGCTTTGCCCACAAACTGGGACCCCAAAACATTATGGAAAGCCTCTGGTCTGTGTTTGGGGAGAGGGGTTGGTGGTACCAGCGCTGTGCCCTCTTTGATAATTTTCTGTACTACTGCATAATATTCTGTTTAGAACTCAGTAGGCTCCAAACAGAGGCAGGCTTCGGCCTAGCCTGGCCGGACTGACCTGCGGACGGAGTCAAGTTGAAATGGTCCATGTAGCCTGGCTTCTTTCTCTTCCTTTTGGCTTCGATCCCGTGAGGGTCTGGTGAAACAAAAGGCAAAAGGGAACTTGGACGCAACCGTCCACGGTGTGCGGATTCTGCAAAACATATCCGTGAGCCCTTGGGCAGCAAACCCAGTTGCCGCCAAGTATACAAACCTGGGCCAGAGAGCTCCTCTAGGACATCGGGCATGCCTTGCTTCCTTTTTTTGTTGACCCGGTAAGTGTCTGCAGAAAGATTGATCCAAAGGTTTGGCAAGGAAGTACATTTTCATTTTATTTTTCGCATTTTAGGTAAAGGGACCCCTGACCATTAGGTCCAGTCGTGGCCGACTCTGGGGTTGCAGCGCTCATCTCGCTTTATTGGCCGAGGGAGCCGGCGTACAGCGTCTGGGTCATGTGGCCAGCATGACTAAGCTGCTTCTGGCGAACCAGAGCTGCCCACGGAAATGCCGTTTACCTTCCCACTGGAGCTGTACCTATTTATCTACTTGCACTTTGATGTGCTTTCGAACTGCTAGGTTGGCAAAAGCAGGGACCGAGCAACATATAGCTGTCAACCTTCCCTTTTTTTGCGGGAAATTCCCTTATTCCAGCGCCGTTTCGCGCTGCTTCCTGCTGCGTTCCTGGCTTGTTAGATATCCCGTAGACTGTCCCCGGGACAGGTGAGGCTGCTGATCCCTTATTTTCGAGGCTGCTGATCCTTTATTTTCAAATCTGAAAGTTGACAGCTATGAGAGCAACGGGAGCTCACCCCGTCACAGGGATTCAAACCGCCGACCTTCTGATTGGCAAGTCCTAGACTCTGTGGTTTAACCCACAGCGCCACCCGTGTCCTTTTTTCGCATTTTACTTTCACTTACATTAGTTGCCAGCACCCTCTTGTTTTTCCTATGGATAACAAGCCACCCACTCCAGCTTTTTGAGATTTCGCTAGGTGTTTCGCCCACTAGGCACTGAGTTTCTTTCACAACCTTGAGGACTAGAAACTTGCAAAAGCCACAATGAAAGCTGAATTCATCATTCTGCAGAATTCGCAGAGACCCATGAGATAATGAGCGCTTCAAACTGGAAGCTGTTCCAAATTTCCCACTGCATATGGAAGACGGGGACAAAACAACATTTGTTTGAACTGCAGAAGATTTTAGCAGCTGAATAAAGGGATCTGCTTTAAGGGCCCCAGACCCCAGGGAGCATTAATCTGGTTCTTGCATTCATGCAGTGCTAGGGAACCAGTGGTCCTGCTGATGTTGTTGGACTGCAGTTACAATCACCCCTGCCCATCAGTCGGCCTGGCTGGGGCTGATGGGAGTTGGAGTCCAGAAACTTTCAGAGAGCCACAACCTCCCCATTCCTGCAGTAAGGAATGAGAGAGTGCCATAGCTCAGTGACAGAGCACATGCCTTGCACGAAGACGTTCCCATGTTCAATCTCTGGTAAAAAGGTAAAGGGACCCCTGACCATTAGGTCCAGTCGTGGCCGACTCTGGGGTTGCGGCACTCATCTCACTTTATTGGCCGAGGGAGCCGGCGTACAGCTTCCGGGTCATGTGGCCAGCAGGACTAAGCTGCTTCTGGCGAACCAGAGCAGTGCACGGAAACGCCGTTTACCTTCCTGCCAGAGTGGTACCCATTTATCTACTTGTACTTTGACATGCTTTTGAACTGCTAGGTTGGCAGGAGCAGGGACCGAGCAACGGGAGCTCACCCCATCGCGGGGATTCGAACTGCCGACCTTCTGATCGGCAAGTCCTAGGCTCTGTGGTTTAACCCACAGTGCCACCTGCGTCCCCTCAATCTCTGGTATCTCTGGTTAAAAGGAAAAGGTATAAAGTGAAAGGGAAGGCGCACTTTGTCCAAGACCCTGCCAGCCAGTGTTAAGCTAGATGGATGAACCGCCTGACCTGGTACCAGGCAATTTCTTATGCTCCCTTTATACCGTTGTCCTTTGGCAGGTAGGTGAAGTTGAAGGGGTCGCTGGAGACGCTGTCCGTCAAACGGCGGAGGTATACCTCCACCTCCACTGGCTCCACAATGTCAAGGTGCTGGTACGGTGGCGTCTTGAAGACAATGGCAATCTGCCGGTGAACATCGGCTTGTGAAAAGTCAGCTTTCCCCTCCCACTTGTCCCTTCGAAAGATGATGGAGATGTCTTCTGCAAGGACGACAGGCAAGGAGGTCCTTTTAGATAAGGTCTTCCCCTCCGGGAAGTCTGATTATTGTCTGCCCAAGAAACTACTCTATTCCAAACTTTAAAATGGGAAGCATAATGCTGGTGGTCAACAAAAGAGGTTTAAAGACTCTCTCAAAGCAAATATATAAAAAAAATGTAGTATAAACACTGACAATTAGGAAACACTGGCCTGCGAGCGCTCCAATTAGAGAACAGCCTTTAACGAAGGCGTCATGGGCTTTGAAGATGCCGAACTCAGGACGAAAAGGAGAAATGTGCTAAGAGGAAGGCACGCTTGGCAAACCCTCACCGTGATCAACTCCCGCCCAGAAACCTATGTCCCCATTGGAAGGATGTGCAGATCCAGAATCGACCTCCACAGTCACTTACGGACTCACTGTTAAGATTGTGTTCACGGAAGGCAATCTTACTCGGCTACGAGGGATTGCCAAAGAAAGAAGATGAGCTCTGCCTCCTCTTAAGAATGGAAGCTGAATCCATCACACTTCTCTGTTTTCCTCACGGTTGTGTTGAACCAAAGCTGGAATGTTCCGGAAGGCCTTTAAGCACCATCTTTGGTAGTCAAGATAACCCCAGAATAATTGGCAGTTGTTGCAAGAATGAGCTCGTATATGTTTATATTCACTTGCTTTGATGTGTGGTAGTTGGCTGCCTTGATGCTATGCTTATCTGTAAACCATGAGAAGCTTTGGCTAACTGCCACCTATGGCCTCACCGGCCAGGTGTTCTAGGAGGTTCTGGGTAAACTGACGTATGCTAGTTAGTGCATAAAGGATGTACCATATTTTTCGCTCTATAGGACACACTTTTTCCCTCCTTCAATGTAAGGGGAAATGTGTGTGCGTCTTATGGAGCGAATGCAGGCTGCGCAGCTAAGCCAGAACAGGGAGAGGGAGTGCTGCGCAGCACTCCGTCTTGCTGTTCTAGCTTCGGGCTTAGCTGCGCAAAGCGTCCACAGGGCAGTGGGGTGCCTTCATCCCGCTGCCCTGCGGAGGCTTCGCGCAAAGCTAGACCAGCTAGAGGGAGCGCTGCGCAGTGCTCTCTCTAGCTATTCTGGCTTTTGGATAGCCCCCGCAAAGCCTCCGTGGGGCAGCAGGACAAAGGCTCCCCGCTGCCCTGCAGAGGCTTCGCGCGGCTCTTGCGGGAAGTGGGGGGGAAGGGACAGAGTGCACGGCTCTGTCCCTTCCCCCACCTTCCAGAAAAGCCCCCAAGAACCGCGCTCCCTTTAAAAAGCGCACGGTTCTTGCGGGAGATGGGGGAAGGTACAGAGGGCAGCCTCTTCCGGGCAGGGGGAGCCTTCATCCCGCTGCCCAGGAGAGGCTTCAGCGGCTATCCCAGAAGCCAGAACAGCAAGAGGCTGTCCCAGAAGCCAGATCCCTCTTGCTGTTCTGGCTTCTGGGATTCAGATTTTTTTTTCTTCTTGTTTCCTCCCCAGCAAACTAGGTGCGTCTTATCGTCTGATGCGTCCTATAGAGCGAAAAATACGGTATATACATTTGCTTGGGGGTGGACAAGTCATGACAACCTCTCACTGTTGCAGTATCCGTCCTGAATCTGTAAAGGCAGTGAGACACTGCACTCTGTGTTGTAAGTTTACACCTTTCTTTAATAAAGCACTAGAACGAGCCATTCTGGCATTTCTGAAACCCCTCTTTGGGATTCCTGCCTCAAACCACTTTCACAGGCCTGTGGTTCAGAACAGCAGCAAAACAGGCACCCAATCAAACCAGCTCAGCAAGCCTGATGTGTTGGGGAACGAGACCCGCGAAAGATCCCTGGGGGTTCTTTTCACTTACCTTTCTGGACTTTATCACACAGCAAATAGAGCTCCTCTCCGCCCGTACAGCTGCCATACTCCTTATTCATCCGGTAGATTTTCAGCTCCGACGTGTTTGTGGATTCTGCATGTACCCAAACCCACAGTGTTAGAATTTGACCCTGCTTCCCATAGCCACATGTGTTTTCTTTTCTATTCCTTGTGTCTGCAAGGACCTTCTCCAGAGAAAGCCTGGATCGTACACATAGCAAGGGGTGCATGGAAGGAACATTCCCTTAAAGGGCAATCATCCAAAGGTAAGATACAAAACCCATTCCGATGTCAGGGCTTACTCCTTGGAAAAGCAAATTCACAGGGCCTGTAGAGTCCAACTCTGACCAGGACACTGATTTGAAAGCTGAAGTGTCGTGGGTTAAGGAGCTGTACTGGGTTCGAGATCAGGGAGAAGAGTTGGTGGAAGAAGACTGGAAGAAATTTAAAGACTATTTACAGAAATACTGTAAAATTAATGAATGTTAGAATGATGTTGGATTGAAATTAAGTGGTTTCTAGCTGTAATGGTATAAAAGAACATGAAAAAAACGGTTTTTTATAAGTAAAAATCTAATGTTATAATAACTTAAGATTAAAGATCTGGGTAGAATAAAGAGGGAAAGAAACTGCTAAGTTAATAAATTGAACTGGAATACAAAAAAGGGAGGTAAGAGGAGGTCCGGGAAATAAGTTAATGAAAAATAATGTGATGAAAAGATTGATTGTTTTTAATTATTTTTATTTTGTATTTTGTATTTTTTCTTTTTCTATTTTGTAATGTAAAAACCTTAATAAAAATTTTATATATATATTAAAAAAAGGAGCTGTACTGGGTTCTTGGTCCTGAGGCTGATGATCAGAGGATTCCTGAACCTGAGGCTGGAAGGCAGGCAGGCAGGCAGCTGCTGAACCATCCTACAGCATCAGGGCCTATATACCTGGAGACAGAAAGCTCACAGGCACCTTCCCCCCACCCCAAGCCCAAGAAACCGCCTTCTACTTTACTTCAATGGTCCAATGGCACAGGAAACCAATGGAGTACAGGCAAAGTGTCCAGAGTATTGACTCTGAGCCCAGTCAAGGTGGAGGCTGTTGTTGACTTCCAACCCTTACTGGAGCAGGTTTCTCACAGGAGCTCTCCATGGTCCTGAAGCAACCAGTTGCCGTACCCCAAGGCTTCTCCCCAGATCAGAATATAACGCTTTTGATCATGTGCAGTGTGTCATTCCCTCCTATCCACTAATTACAACCCATTTTCTGGGTTTTGTAGGGTCTCAATCCTAGAAAAAGCACTGGATTGGCTGGATTCCTAACACCATGTCTCTGCTCCCCCCCCCCGGTGTTTGTTTACTTGCCCTTGTTATTTTCTTTTGTAGCCACGGCTAGAAATAACCACTTGCCCACTTCACCACCTTCCAATACTCCCCATTGCTTACTCTTGTCAAAGATGGGTTCTGAAAGAACAGGGCTGAGGTGCCGCGTCTTCCCTGTGCAATCTTGGTATGAGACTTGAAAACAAATCCTGACCACGTTCATGTCAACCTCCTGGTGATTTTTTAATGAGCCAGCTATACAGAGACAGAAGGAGAGAGAGAGAAAGTGAGAAACAGAAAGAGCAAACCAAGCACAGAATAAACACATTTGTTGTATATATGAGCAGAAACAGGGGCTTTTCAGTGGTGGCTCCCCATTTGCAGAAAGCTCTCCTCAGAAAGGCTCGCCTGGCGCCACCATTACATACCTTTAGGCACCAGTAGGGCTGCCATACGTCCGGGCTTTCTGTGATACGTCTGGGAATTGGGCAGCGAAATGGCATCCAAGCAGATTTTTTGCTGAATTGGCAAAATGCCCGGGAAAACCCAGACATATGGCAAGGTTGTTATTTTTTTATTTAAAAACTGCTTTAAAAATCAAAGAAAAGCCCAAAAATGTTTTGTTTCTTGGGAGATTTTTTTGAAGCTAAAAAACAAAAAGCTCAAGAACTTTGTCCTGATTTTCACTTTGGCAACCCTAAGTACCAGGCGAAAACATTTCTTTTTCGCCAGTCCTTTGGCTCTCAATTACCCATGGCCATCTAGTCCTGTGAGCTAAGGGTGATGGGAGTTGTAGTCTAAAACATCTGCAGCGCAGCAGGTCACAGCAACCAAAATGGCCGCCATGCTCTTGCGATAAAAAACAACAGGAAGGTGGTGTCCTGGATTTTGGCTTCAAGGTGTTGGAGGGTGCGCATTCCACCAGCATCAGGAGGACCACATGCTCCCCAGTATTGCCTTGATAGTCTGCCCAACTCACAAAGGCCTCTGGCCGCCAGATTTTGGTTCTAGTCCTGCAGGAGCTACTATGACCAACCCGGCCTCTCAATACCTTTGAAAGGATCGATCCCAAGTTGCAGCTTTTTCTCTATGGATTCCTCTATGTCCTTCTTCTTCACGCACTGGATCCCAAGGTTGTTAAAACTGCAAAGCGATCAGAGGAGAGTTTGGGGTTCAGGAAACCGGAAGGCTGCCAACAAAGGAGGCGTTTTGCTTCCAAGCTGCGTTAAACCACATTGGTCCATTTCTCCATCTAGATCAATGTTGTCAGCAATTCTCAGTGTTTTGATCTTTTTCAGTCCTGACCGGAGACAGTGGGGATCAAGAGCATACTCACTAGGATTTTAAATTTTAAATTGCACTTTAAATTGCATTTTAACCTATATTTTAAATTGGGTTTTTTTCTATTCTGTTTTTACAGTAATTTTACTAGTGTTAGCCACCCTGAGCCCAGCTCTGGCTGGAGAGGGCGGGGTATAAAGAAATTTTATTATTATTATTATTATTATTATTATTAGGAACTTTAGAAGATTTCGAGCACAGGCCAATAGGCATACATTTGCACAAAATTTACATGTGCTGTTTTGTATGCGCAGCTGCAGATTTTGACTGCAAATATCACAGAAAGCAAACCAAGTTATTTCTCATCCAAATAACTCAAAGAAGCCATTCATTCAACTGGCACTCTTTGTACCCTGTCCCAGATCACTCCATTGCAGTTCCTCTTCAATTCATTTGCTGCCCAATTCTTTTCCCAACAGATCCTGCTTGAAATCAGTTGGATTCCCCTTCTATTACTCCCAGATCATCTCATTTATTATTATTATTATTATTATTATTATTATTTTAAAAACACACTTATTCAAAAGTTATAATACAGCTTTATCCACTGCCGTAATGTGTAATATTTGTAATATCACAAAACGGTAATTCCAATCCTCAATCCCTCATCACCGTCATCTCTAAATATGGTTATCTTAAATTAATTTATCCCCCTAAAATAAGTCAGATTGTGCACGCACACACACAATACAGTGTGGTGCAGCAGCAAAAAATATTAATGCTATTCTAGGCTGCATCAACAAATTATAGAGTCCAGATCAAGGGAAGCAATAGTCCCGCTCTAGTCTGCCTTGGTCAAACCACACCTGCAGTCCTGTGTCCAGTTCTGGGCACCACAATTTAAGAAGGATACAAACTGGAAGATGTGCAAAGGAAGGCAACCAAGATGGAAACCAAGCCTTATGAGGAATGGTTGAGGGAGTTAGGTATGTTTAGCCTGGAAAAGAGGAAACTGAGAGGAGATATGAGAACCAACTTCAAATATTCCAAGGGTTGGCACACAGAAGAAGCAGCAAACTTGTTTTCTCCTCCTCTGGAAGCTAGGACCTGAACCAATGGCTTCAAGTTACAAGAAAGGAGATTCCAACTGAATATTGGGAAGAACTTTCTAAAGGTAAGAGCTATTTGAAAGGGCAACAGACTCCCTTCGTGAACTCTCCTTCCTGGAAGTTTTTAAGCAGAGGTCGGCTCTGTCATGGATGCTTTAGTTGAGATTCCTTCATTGCAGGGGCATGGACCAAATCTACAATTCCATAATCCTAATACAATATCCCCTGCTTAAGTTAGGCCCTATTGGCACAATACACTTAAAGCAGTATCATACCACATTAAATAGCCACGGCTTTCCCCAAAAGAATACTGGGAGCCGTGTTTTGTTTAGGGTGCTGATAGTCATCACAGTTTTGAATTATGGTGCTGGAGGAGACGCTTGAGAGTCCCATGGACTGCAAGAAGATCAAACCTCTCCATTCTGAAGGAAATCAGCCCTGAGTGCTCACTTGAAGGACAGATCCTGAAGCTGAGGCTCCAATACTTTGGCCACCTCATGAGAAGAGAAGACTCCCTGGAAAAGACCCTGATGTTGGGAAAGATGGAGGGCACAAGGAGAAGGGGACGACAGAGGACAAGATGGTTGGACAGTGTTCTCGAAGCTACGAACATGAGTTTGACCAAACTGGGGGAGGCAGTGGAAGACAGGAGTGCCTGGCGTGCTCTGGTCCAGGGGGTCACGAAGAGTCGGACACGACTAAACAACAGCAGTCGTCACAGAACTGCAATTCCCAGAGGGCTTTAACTATCAACCCTTCTCCACAGGGAACTCCGGGAACTATAGCTATGTGAGAAGGAACAGGGCTCCCCTAAAAACTCTCAGCACCTTTAACAGACCCCACAGCAAACACAGTGCTGCAGCAATGCAAGCAATGCAAAGCGTTCTTACCTGTGCTTGGGGTTGGCTCGGGGCTTCAGTGTCACTTCGCAGAGACCATTGTTGCAGTCTTTCCCCACCAGGCTGTGAGGGTGGATCCGGTGAGGCCAATCCTTCCACACCAAGCATGCTGTCACCTTTGCTTCTGGGATGCCTGCAAAGTTCTGCAGCTGGAGAAACAAACAGAGAAGGAGGAGGCCTTCTTCTGGGGGCCACCACGAAGGAGCCCACGAACTGCTATTGGCTGAGCTGCCCCTACGGCACCTTCCCAAAGGCCAAGACTTTCATGGGTTCTGTGCAGTTCTTCACACAGCCTTCACCAACCTGTTGGCCTTAACACGGCCTTTCTCAACCTCGGGTCGCCAGATGTTGTTGGACTACAACTCCCATCGTCCATGACCATTGGGTCCTGTGAGCTAAGGACGATGGGACTTGTAGTCCAAAACATCTGCAGAGCAGCCGGTCAGCAAAGGCGATCTTTTAAAGAGCGGCTGACTGCAATCTGGGCTTTGATGAAACACACTGTTGTGACGCGTCCAAGGGAACAGGGGCAATTGGCAGGCCCCCAGCTGGCTCCAGCCCACCGGCCAGCAGCTGGTCGAACTCTGGTCCTCGGTTCTGCATCAATCTGCGACTCAGAGCTTCAGAAGCCTTTCAGAAGCTGTGAACGCAAGCCATCAGAGATAACAAACTCTTCGCAACGGAAGGGCAGGCAGAGGCACATGTAAAGCATACTTAAAGGTAAAGGTAAAGGGACCCCTGACCATTAGGTCCAGTTGTGACCGACTCTGGGATTGCGCACTCATCTCACTCTATTGGTCGAGCAAGCCGGCGTTTGTTCGCAGACAGCTTCCGGGTCATGTGGCCAACATGACTAAGCCGCTTCTGGCGAACCAGAGCAACGCACGGAAACGCCGTTTACCTTCCCGCTGGAGCAGTACCTATTTATCTACTTGCACTTTGACATGCTTTCGAACTGCTAGGTTGGCAGGAGCAGGGACCGAGCAACGGGAGCTCACCTGGTCACGGGGATTTGAACCGCCGACTTTCTGATCGGCAAGCCCTAGGCTCTGTGGTTTAACCCACAGCGCCACCTGCGTCCCTAGAGCATATTTTCAAGCAGTTTATTCAGCATAGATCAGGACAAAGAAAACATGTCTGCTCTCCTTCATGTCCAAGCAAGAAGCATAAGGCAAAAGCTATACACAAACGGAAGTTCCCAGAAAGCTGTGCTGGAATGTAAACAGACACGAGACATACAACAGCTCCACACATCTGTTTAGGCGGAACAGAACATCAATATCCTAACACACACCACTCACCTCAATGGTCGGCAGAGTTTTGTTGGTCTCGGTGCTGAATTCACCCAAGATGCTTCCAGCCGACCTGCCTTCGCACTGGTAACGGAAACGCATGCCCCTCTGCTTGGGCTGCTCCGTGATCACCAGCCTGGGTGGCTCCTGGATGACGTCGTCCAACTGCTCTCGGGACATCCCTGGGCGCAGGGAAGAGGGGAGAGGGGGCCACGAGTCATCAGAGCATCGGCTACTAGGCAGCAACGGCAGGGACGTCCCCCTTGGAACCAGCTGGGGCCTTAGCGTCAAGTTGTTAAGGTTCTGAGAGAGCTGGGAAGGAGACGGGTCTCGCAGCGCGCAAGAGGCTGAGAAGGTGGAGCCGTAGGGCCGCAGCAGGCTCATGCCCATCGGCTCAGCTGGTCTCGGCATTCCGGCTGGTGATGCTAAGTTGGAGCGTTTGGGGATCAGCTCGGCTGGCCCGTTAAGCGAGACCCTGGGGGGAAGCGAGACAGGATCCACCTCGAAGCCATCTTCCTTAATCAGTTCATCAATGATTTCTGGAAGGCAGAATGAGAGCAGGGAGGGGTTAAGTTCCAGGTTCCGTTCAAAGCGTTGATATTCACGTTTAAACCTCTGAATGGCCTTGGACTTTACGCATCTCAAGAAATCCCCTTTCCCATAGGAACCACAAGCGCTGCAATCGTCAACAAGGCTTCTCGTTGAAAGAGAGCGGCATGTTTGGCCTGGAAAAGAGGAGACTGAGAGGAGATGTGATAGCCACCTTCAAATATCTCAAAGGCTGTCATGTGGAAGATGGAGAAAGCTTGTTTTCTCCTGCTCTGGAGGGTAGGACTCGAACCAATGCTGATGGCGCCGCCACTGCGACCAGCTACGGCGACGATTCTCAGGAGAAAACTAGGAGGAGGAGGAGTTCCAAGGGAACAGTGGGGCAGGGGGGCCCGTAGAGCAGGAGGGCCCAGCGGGGGAGGCAAAATCAGTAAATACAGAGAGGACCCGCGAGGCCGAAAGGACACTGGAACCAGAGCCACGACTGAGCGAGCCAGTTGCGCCAGACCAAACGGCCCCATTGCAGCCAGCATCCTTGGAACACGAGCCAGAACACAAAGCCCTGACCAGGGAACACCCCAGGCCGCAACACACACGTGGGCAGCCAGCATACCTTGAGGACTATGAATGCAACCTCCCAGGCAGCACTGGAACTTAGAGGGGAGGGGTGTTATGTACTGAGTTGAATAGGATCCAAAATGCAGCAGTCTGATTGGTCCTAGAACAATAGGATTCAGAATGCAGTGGTCTGATTGGTCCTAGAACAAGACATAACAAATGCCTTCGAGCTACAAGAAAGGAGATTACGACTAAACATCAGAAAAAACTTTCTGACTGTTATGTAATAAGCTTGCATCCTAGAACAATAGGCAAGTAGGATCCTAGAATGCAACAACTGATTGGCCTGCAGGAAAAGACCAATCAGGCTCCAGGAGAGAAGCAGAATCAGCCAATCAGACGGGACTCATTGTGTAAATACTGTATATAAAAGCCTGAGGTTTGGGGGGCAACTCAATCACTGTTTTCCTAGCTGCAATAAAGAGTATGAAATCACTACAGGATTTCACTGACAGTAAGAGCTGTTTGATAATGGAACAGACTCCTTTGGGATGACCCTCTGCAATTATATAATTCTCATTACAGTCCCATGTTTGTGAGAAGCAGGGTCCTCTTGGTGGTGGCACCTTCCCTGTGGGACATTTCTACACAATCTTTTAAGAAATTGGTTCAAACACTCATTATTGTGTTGGGGATTGCAGAGTTAGCACTGAACAGTGGGAAATGATATACTATATTAATTGAACAGGATGTTTAAAATAACCTTTGTAAATAAACCAGAAGCTTTTCTTTTGGGAATGATAGGGACAGAACTACCTAAATTGTATAGAAATTTATTTATGTATGTGACTACAGCAGCAAGAATGCTACTCACCCCAAAATGGAAAGATGCAGAAGCGAAGGAAGAATGGATACAAAAACTTATGCAATATGAAGAAATGGCAAAACTTACCGGAAGAATAAGCAATCAAGATAACAAACTTTTTAAAAAAAAAATGGAAATGGTTTATTGAATATTCACAGATGAATTGCAAACAGATAAAAACATTGGTAGGATTATTCTAATAACCTGCAGTTTCATAAGAGTATATAGTGGAACCTTGGGTTACGTTACCTTCTAGTAACTAACTTCCGGGTTGCAAATGCGGCAAACCCAGAAGTGTATACTTCCGGGTTTTGCCGCGTGCGCATGTGCAGAAGTGCTCTACCATGCCATGCACGTGCGCAGAAGTGGCGCCTCATGTTGCGGACTTTTTGGGGTACGTAAGGACCCCCAGAACGAATTAAGGGTCCACTGTATATTTAAAGTAGATAATTAAATGATCAAATGAAATGAATTTGGATTTGCGGAAGATATTAAAAAATATTAATTAAGGAACCGCAGAAAGAGGGGGAAGGAAGTCAAACTCTGAAATGTTAAAATGATTGTAAAACTTATGAAATGTATAGATTTGAAAAGTATAAAGAAAAACTTTGTAAAAAAAGTTTTGCCTTCACCTCCATGGATCTGCATATCAATGGCTACCAGTCATGATAGCTATCTGCTACCTCCGAAATCAGAGGCAATACCACTTGCTGGGAATCACAGATGGGGCAAGCAATGTTGCACTCTTGCCCTAGTTGTGGCTTCCCAGAGGCATCAGATTGGACACCGTAAGAACAGAGCACTGGACCAGAAAGGCCTTTGATCGGATCCAGCAAAGCTATTCTTATGTACTCACTACTGTTATTTGTAGCTGCTGTTTGGGAGATTTAAAAACAGTGCTTTGTTTAAGTGCCACGGAAATAAAGAAATGGTGTTTTGGCATTACTTGTTTCCTTGTGTTTTAGTCTTCTTTTTCATCTTTACAGAACAGTCCTACATGATGCTAGGACGAGGGATACTAGCTGCTGCAGAACCTCCACTATACAGCAGCTACTACTATGCTATAAGATCCACTGTTCTGTGATAAGTTTGTATATATACCTTAAGGTCCATAAATAGCAACAGCCTGGAGATCCCAGGCCCTAAGGAAGTCAGATTAGCCTCAACCAGAGGCAGGGCCTTTTCAACACTGGCTCCGGCTTGGTGGAACGCTCTGTCTCATGAGACCAGGGCCCTGCGGGATCTGATTTCTTTCTGCAGGGCCTGTAAGACAGAGTTGTTCCACCTGGCCTTTGGCTTAGAATCAGTTTGATTCCCTCCCCCTCTTTCTTTTTCCTTTCTCCTCCTGTGAAGAGGCTGCATCCTAAAGTTTTAATGTTGTATTTTAATCTTGTTTTTTAAATTGTATTTTAATCAACTTGTTTTTATTATTGGTTGTTAGCAGCCCTGAGCCCAGTCTTGGCTGGGGAGGGTGGGGTATAAATAAAAATTATTATTATTATTATTATTATCATTATTATATATGGGTTTGTACTACTGATGAAGCCCAGGACGGCGAAACAAGGCTAATATTCTGGAAATCCTTGTCTTAGACTCTGTGAAAGGATTCTGTGGAACTGTAACAACCTTTCGTGTGGATTTTTGGACTCTATGAACAGACAGGTGGAATAGACATTTACACATATATGGACCTTATGCATGAACTGATTAGAGAATGAATTGATCCACTGGGTCTTCTAGTTTTTTCGTTGACCTTTATGAGCTACTTTTGTTGAAATCTACAATTTAATACAATGAATTCTATACTTGATTTATTCAAACGTACAGCCGGTTACATCTTGTGTGTTTATTGAATGTTTCACGTAACCAGAGGTTTGTTGTTGTTTTGCGAACCTCCACTATAGCCAAAGAGAGCCAAGAGCTGGAAGGGAGGAGAACAATGCACAAAGTAGAAAACACAAAAGCGTCGCATGCCCCACCAGCATCCCTTGAAACACTGCCAAAGCTCACTGATCAAAAAGAACGCCTAATTGACTTCCACACACAGAAGCAGCCGCTGAACTCTGACAAATCTCTATCTCTTAATGTGGTACTGGTGCATAGAATCTAGTTCACACATTTAGATTAAAGCCACTGCGTTATGTGACACTAAGGGACAGGTACGAATCAGTACTTTAACCACCAACTGGTCCTCCACACATACACAGAGAACTTGGTTTAGATGCAACAGTCAAACCATGATTTTGCCATCTTGAATGGGCTTTGTGCTCCTGCTCCTCCTCTCCTTCCATCATTTCCCGGTTCACACAAACCATGGTTTGCCATTACATCTGAATCGGCAAACTATAACATTCCTCGTTGGGAGGAAAACCAATCAAACTACTGTTTCCAGTTCTAGTTTGGAAGCAAACTGTGGTTTGCCCAGTTGCATGCAACATCAAATAGCGGTTTGCTGAACTAGGAAGTACAGTAAAGGACATGTGCTTAAGCTCTGAAGGACAAACCATGCTTTGGTCATTAAATGTGAACCAAGCCACATGCAGAAGAAGAAGAAGAGTTTGGATTTGATATCCTGCTTTATCACTACCCGAAGGAGTCTCAAAGCGGCTAACATTCTCCTTTCCCTTCCTCCCCCACAACAAACACTCTGTGAGGTGAGTGGGGCTGAGAGACTTCAAAGAAGTGTGACTAGCCCAAGGTCACCCAGCAGCTGCATGTGGAGGAGTGGAGAAGCAAACCCAGTTCACCAGATTACGAGTCTACTGCTCTTAACCACTACACCACACTAGCTCTCACTTACTGTATGTTCCTTGTATATGTCAAGAATATACCATCCTAATATTGATTTTTTTCCTTACCTGAAGTTTGCTTCACTACTCTGCCCCAAGCCCCAGAATTCTTACCTAATTCATCTGAAAAGAAAAAAAAAGAAAGATCAGTATTTTAAATCAAATCACAGCATATTCCGCCTGTCTGCACATATTGAACAGTGAGGGGTTCACAACCCAGCCCATGTTTACTAACTCATCAGCCTTGCCTTCATTAAATGGTCATTAGGGGTCCCCTGGGAAGAGGGATTGATTGAAAAATTAACAGCAATAATGTAAGACTTTCGAAAAGCTTTTTTAAAAAACTAAAAGCACATAAAAACTTTTAAGTACTGTAACCCATCCTGGGACCCTACAATAAACGTAAATAATAAAAGTAACAATAATTCCTAGCCTTTTACTTTTTTATTTCTTTCATCACTGAGGAAGAATTAAACTCCGGGTTTCTAAGAAGTTGATCAAAGGGATACACGTGATCCGAACGCAAGCGGTCCTTACCAGCCGTCTCTGCCGTGGGCTGCATGATGGACAAACTGGAAGCTGGGAGGGAGGAGCCTGTAAAGACAAACAATGTGTTGGAAAGCTGCATTCTCCCATAATTTCCAGGCCCTGTCCACCAAGAAAGTGTTCATAACCAGGGGAGACCAACGGAGGCAGCCCACTATTAGAGAAGGCCAAGGGCAATCAGCAATGTTTAAATGCAGACCTCATTTAAAACAACCCACAATGCCCCAGATGCAGTGTCGCCCCAGGGCATCGTGGGAAATTCAAAATGGCATCTTCAAGCCACTCAGCATGGCGGCTGTTCAAGGTGCACCAGCAGACCAGTCTGACTTTTTTTCACCTGGTTAGTCTCCCTTCCATCCTCAAATTCAGTAGCCGGAAAACCACCTTCCCTTTTTAAGAGTGCCTGAATTGCAGGGGTGAAGAGGTTATGAAGCTAAAGGCTATGTACACAGCATGCATTTAAAGCACACTGCTTTCTCCCAAACAATCATGGGAACTGTAGTTCACCCCTCGCCGAACTGTAACTCCCAGCACCGTTAACAAAGTACCCTTGTCATCATCATTGGTTTATTAATCGCCTTGTAACCTAATGCATTCTTACTGCCCCAGAATTCTTCCAAGCTACAGATATATCGTCTACTGCACTATTCACCTTCTAGGGCCAAATATCTACCCTTTGCTTTAATAATAAACGTAAGAAAATCAGGCAAATGCTGCTTAATCAGGCCAATGGGCCATCCTGTTCTCACGACAACAGTGGAGACAGAAACATCCATATTTTGTTCACTTTCCCATTTCACTGCCATACAGCGTATAGTTTCTAAGAGCCTGCCACCTCCAAGGGATCTCCAAACACCAATGGCTAGGGTCTTACACATTTAAGTTGCAGATAGGGCATGTGGGTGGCGCTGTGGGTTAAACTACAGAGCCTAGGGCTTGCCAATCAGAAGGTCGGCGGTTCGAATCCCCGCCACGGGGTGAGCTCCCGTTGCTCGGTCCCTGCTCCTGCCAACCTAGCAGTTCAAAAGCACGTCAAAGTGCAAGTAGATAAATAGGTACCACTCTGGCGGGAAGGTAAACGGCTTTTCCGTGCGCTTCTCTGGTTCGCCAGAAGCGGCTTAGTCATGCTGGCCACATGACCCAGAAGCTGTACTCTGGCTCCCTCGGCCAATAAAGCGAGATAAGTGCCGCAACCCCCAGAGTCGGCCGCGACTAGACCTTATGGTCAGGGGTCCCTTTATCTTTAGTATCAAGATGCATTTTCTACTTTAAAACACCTCATAAGAAATCAGAGCGATTTGAAGAAATCTGTAAAGCCACTAGCCCATCAAAAAAACCACAAAAAACCCTACTAGTCTACCTGTCTACATACAGCTAAGCTTGCTCAACATTTTGTTGTCTGGTTACCTGGAGACAATTTTTGCTCACCACAGGCGACCAGGCAGACGTGAGCCCATTTGCGAGATGGGATGATCAAAAAGTCTTTAAAACAGAGCCACCAGCTTGGCACTACAGGGTCAAACTTTCTAAAACCAAATGACCGTTCACAGAGCAGGAAACATCTGCTTCAAAACGTTGGAGAAAGCAAATAAAATTGATTTTACTTGCCCACATCCAGAAACTCAAACACACACTCATGCCCCTTCACCTGCCTGTGTAAGAAACCTCCCTGCCCCTTTACTTAATGAGTCTCTTGTGTGAAATGGGGGGCGGGGAAGGAAGAACCCCCCTGCCTTTTCAGAAAAGGGATGTCCCCAGGATGGCCACATGGCTAGAGAAGGGACCAAGAGAACCCAAACACGCCTGCTCCTTTTAAGTGCAGGATTAAAATGCAGAAATCAGCAAGCGAAGCTTATCACAGTGTGGAAATGAGCAGGCAGGAGGATTTCGACCTGTGCTGTTCAAAGCCAGAGGAAAAGCAGGGAAACCCACCCCAAATATTCCCCCCTCCCGTGGGGAACCCATAAGCAGGATCCGAGCAACTCTCCCCTCGCCACCTTTGGTTTCCGGCATTTAGAGGCACAGCAGAGAGACCGTGACCCAGTCTGCTGCCTAGACAATAACACAGTGCCCCCAACCCCTGGGCCGGTAACTGGAAAGTCACACACGCCCTCTCTCCCCTAGAACTCGTTTCACTCCAGCTGCCCCATACCTAGAGCTGGGGAAGAGAGCATCTCTTTCCTCTGCCAGAGAGGCAATCGCAGCGGCTCCCGTCTCACTCCAGGCCTCTTCATAACCTGGCCCTGAGCTCCATTCCCCCTCGGTCAGCCCTCCAGCCCCATTTTCTCTCTGTCTGTCTGTCTATTTTTATTATTTTTTTAAGCTTTGAGGGTTCTTGGAATTCCCCTGCTCTGCCGGCTGCTGCTTCCTGATTGGCTGCTGGCTGTCATGAAGTCATGCTCAATGGACCGGGGAAAGCCCCCAGCCTAGCGGTAAAGGGCAGGATCTACTCTCAGGCGTGGAAAAAAAAACCCCAAAACGCAGCAAAAAAAAAACCACACAACAACCAAGAACCGAGAAAGGAAAAGCAAACAGGCACTCCCTTGTACTTAGTAAGGCAACAGGTGCTAGGCTAAGCGGGGGTGAAGGGGGTGGGGGGTGGAGACTTGGTTTCCTACACTCGTTTTCTCTTTCTCGCTCCGGGCAGGATCAGGCCTGCATGCACACCCAGTTGTTCCGCTTCCAGAGGTGGCCAGGCAGATGCTTCTCTGGAAAGGTCACGAGCAAGCAGGCCATGAAGGAAAAACAGCCTTTCCCCTTAGCACCTGTTGCTCCAAGGTAGACTGGCCCTGCAGCTGGAGGCTCCATTTAGCTGCCCTGGCTTACCGGCGTGCATTCCAAAACCTGCCCTCCATGAATTCCGACAACTAAGCCTTTTCAAAGAGCAAGTCAACCTCCACACACAGGTGAATTCTACAAGATAATAAGCTGGGTGACGAATAACTTCCTAACAGCAGTCCTGAGCCTACTTCCTAACTAGTTCCTAGTAATAGGAGAAGAAGAAAATAATTCTAACCCATCAACTCTTTCCACTCCTAACTTTATAAACGTCTGCTGTGTACCCCCCACTCACCCGCTTTTAAGGCTATTGTTAAAGGTTGTTTTATAATACTTAAAAACAACGGCTTTCAGGCAATGAAGTTGCATGCTAAACCAATAAGAAAATAAAGCAGCCCTCTTTGCACCTGTGTCTTGCAGAGCAGCCTGGTGGTCTGCAAAAACCCAGAGACCAAACTGTTTCCCCCCCCCAACACTGCTGGGACTCCAATTCCCATCAGCCCCAGTCACCATGGCAAATAGTCCTGGATGATGGGATTTGGAGTCCAAGAACTTCTAGAGCGCAACAGGTTTCTTATTCCTGCCGTAAAGGAAGTTCTTCCTAGGGTGCACGTGTTTCCCTCCATCCTCTGAAAAGCTTCACCTGTACTAATATCTGTTGGTCCTTTAAACAGTTGGCAACTCAGTATGGAGATACTGCACGGTTGCTAAACAATCTCTACTCACAGATCAGAATTATCCGTGGTACCTAAACATGCACCAGGAAGAGTGGGAAAGATCCCAATTTCTGTTTGCTTGTTTCCCCCTCTTTCATCACAGAGTTTCTCTTAACTTCAGCAAGAAATCGAACCCTGTAGGGAGTTCAGCGGCCCCTTACCCAGCTCTTCTTTTAGCTGTGTGCCTTCTCCAAATTGCCCCAACTCCTCAAGGCAGGGCTCAGGTTGGAAGATTTCTCCCGGGGCAAATTTGCATCCTCCTTCTTCTGCAGCATCTTTCCCCCCAGCACCAGGTTCAGCTTTCGGTTTCGGGGCTTCCAGGCTCATTTCTTTTGAAGAGGAAAGGGATGGGGGGGGGGAATCAGGAAGGATTTCCAACTCCAGGAAAAGAAAGGAGGGCTGTCGTGACCGGAACACACAGCCCCCTTCCCCTCCTTGGTCATTTGGCACCGGAAGCTCCCTCTTCCAAAAAAAAAAAAGAAAGAAAGAAAAAAGTTACTGGCCAAACCGATCAGCCATGTGGTTTCAAGAAACACAAACTGCCAGAAAGAGAGCGCTGTGACCGGAGCTCAGCTTGATGATCCATATTTGACTTTAACATCTGTCCACGGAGGCTGGTCCATCAGAGTGAATGGGGCACCTGCCCCCCCCAGCCTGCCTTCCTATGGAGGGAGAAATGATCATCATCTTCATCATCCTTATCCACAAACACCATAGATTTAAAGCACCTCCGCACCAACGATCCTGGGAACTGTAGCTTACCCTTCACACAGCTTCAATTCCCAGTAAAGGTAAAGGGACCCCCTTTTATATATATATATATGCCTGTTGTCTTTGTTCATAGAGTTTTCTTGGCAGGGATACTGGAGTGGAAGAGAAGACTCCCTGGAAAAGACCCTGATGTTGGGAAAGATGGAAGGTACAAGGAGAAGGGGACGACAGAGGATGAGATGGGTGGATAGTGTTCTCGAAGCTACCAGCATGAGTTTGACCAAACTGCGGGAGGCAGTGGAAGACAGGAGTGCCTGGCTTGCTCTGGTCCAGGGGGTAACAAAGAGTCGGACACGACTAAACGACTAAACTACAAAGGGACCCCTGACCATTAGGTCCAGTTGTGGCCGACTCTGGGGTTGCGGCACTCATCTCGCTTTATTGGCCGAGGGAGCCAGTGTACAGCTTCCGGGTCATATGGCCAGCATGACTAAGCCGCTTCTGGCGAACCAGAGCAGTGCACGGAAACGCCGTTTACCTTCCTGCCGGAGTGGTACCTATTTATCTACTTGCACTTTGACGTGTTTTCGAACTGCTAGGTTGGCAGGAGCTGGGACCGAGCAACGGGAGCTCACCCCGTCGTGGGGATTCGAGCCGCCAACCTTCTGATTGGCAAGTCCTAGGCTCTGTGGTTTAACCCACAGCGTCACCCACGTCCTCAGTTCCCAGTACCCATAACCAAACTACAGCTCCCAGGATTCTTCAGGGGAAGTAATGTTGTTTTAAATGTATGATGTGTGTGCAGATGTATCTCTCAGGGTTGCCCTCGAAGAACTCAGCAGGGAGGAAGATGGGGACAAAACCAGAATTATTTAGCACTGCTGGTTCACTGGGTTTGGCTTCGCTGGCAACAAAAGTGGAACAAACAACAACAGAACATTCGTGGTTTATAAAGTGAATTGTGGCAGGAAGCTACAGAATGTGTACCAACTGGAAACAAAGCAGTACGTCTGCATGAAACATTCGCAGGTGAAAGCAGTATTAGAATTCCCTGCCCATTGATATAAACCAGGCGTCTCCACTGTACTCTTCAGTGCCTGCTAAAAACATTAGAGAGAGGCAAACAGATGCTTAGAAAATTGAGGTGCTTTTCATCTGCTTCAGTATTTTAACTTTTGCATGTTTTAAAGTATGGTTGTATTTCCCCCCTGATTTTATTGTTTTATCTTTTTGTAAACACTTGGAGGTTGTTGTTTTTATTACATTCAAGCAGTGTGTAGATTTATGAAATAAACTAATATTAATAGCCTCATAAGAATGAACCAACATGAATGCACAATGAATAGGATGTCTGGATAGGGCCCTAATAGTAGATTCTGCCCACTGATACCATAACTTACTAAAGAATATTGTCCTATCTATTGTTCTCAAATGCAAACAAACAAAACACAATAATACTTTGTAATGCAAAGCGTACTGTAAAGCTGTAAAAAGAGAAAGAAATGAATTTCCCCCACTTTCTACTGTTTCAGTCTGTATTTGGAAAGAGATTTGAATGCTGCCCCATTGTGGTTGTGGGTTCTGAAGACATGGTGGTTATTTTGGACTAATTTATTTTTAAAAAGGGAATGATTATTTTCTTGAATTAGGGAGCATACCACCATTTGGTACAGCCAACTTCAGATTATTTCGTCTGGAGTAATCTGCAGTGGGTTTCCTTCTCTTGAATCCTTATTATTATTGTAAATTATGAAGAGCATTTATACGCTCATTTACAATGGCCTTCAGGGATACAACCCCGACCAAAAAAAAAGCAACACTGAAAAACACAACATATAGTCATTCAATCATTCGGAAAATCTTATCTATGGGGGAAAAGCGAAGAGTTATGCAACACCTTAAATGCGAATTTATTATTTTGCAAACTATGGCACGTTATTAGCATTTAGCTTCCCCTCCCATGTAAGTCTGCAACATGTGGTAAAGATGCAAAAAGCGGGAGGCGGAGGCGGCAGCAGCAGCAGTTAATTCGGATTAATCCCTCCGGGGTCAACAAACCAGGATCTGTCTCCCTCGCAGGCACTCGGCACTCCCCTGCTGCGGAGCCGCTCGCGAATATACGGTATCCAGAAGGCGCTCCGCCCAGAATGAGTTTAGAGGGGAGGAGGTCACGTGGACCAGAGAGAGCGAGAGGGCGGGCGGGAGCAAAGCGGGACTTAGGGGAAACTCTCGCGAGAGCTGCACCAGGCAACGGCGCAGCAAGATGGCGGCGCCGGAGACGGAGGTGGTGGCGGCGGCGGGTCCCGCGTCCGGCCCTGAACAGGTAGCGGCCGCAGAGCCCCTTTCTCCGTCGCCCCCCTCGCGGGAGCTGCTGCTCAGCGGCTCTCCTTTCCCTGCGGGGAGGCAGTTGCCCCTCTCGCCGCCCTCCTTTTGCCCCTCCCGCGGGCGAGGGGGGGTTAGGTCCCCTCATGCCCCAGCCCCGCCCCTCTCGCCAGTCACGTGACGCCCTTCTCCCTACCCCAGAAAAAAAAAAAATTGGCCTCCAGGGGCGATTGACCACCATGCCCCTTCTCCAGGTCAGCTCTTTTTCTTATTTATCTCACTCATATATATATATATACCTGCTGCTTTTTATTTATTATTATCGCCTGCATTTTTCCTCCCAAGGCGCCAGGGGTGGGGTTGTTTTTGGGGGTGGGGAGGAGGGGTCCACACACGCTCAGCCCCCGTTTTATTCTCAGCCAGGCTCAGGGGGGCTTATGGCACGAGTGAGCAAGGGTCGCAACCCTGTGGTTATAGCACGGCCTCCGCCTGCAGAGAGTCCCCAATTCAGTCTCTGGCACCTCCAAGTAGGTCTGGGAAATGCACCTGCCCCGAGACCTCAGAGAGGTGCTGCCAGCCCGTGTAGGCGGTACTGAGCTGCATGGGCCAATGGTCCGACCAGGCGCAAGTCGGCTTCTGAAAGGGCCCCTCTCAACCTTGAGGGTTGCCAGATGTTCTTGAACTACAGCTCCCCATCAGCCCTGACTGGCCACGTCGCCTAGGAACGATGGGATTTGTAGTCTGACAACGTCAGGCACCCAAGGTGGAGGAAGGCTGCTCTGAAGTGGTAAAAATCACTCCCGGTGCGTTTGGTAACCCGAATCACGTCAGGTTCATTTATAACCTGCTTTTCCTTTAAGGAGACAAAGTGGCATGTGTGGTTCTTGCTCGCAAATACGGAGTTTTACCTTCGCAACAGCTGTGTGAGGTAGGTTAGGTTAAGCAGTAGCTACTGGCCCTGAATTCCTGAAGGAGCCTCATGGCCTAGTGTGGATGGGAGCTTAAATATAGAAAGCATAAGAACATAGCAAGACGACATTCCAACTCAGACACTTAGTTCATCAGCTCAGTATTCTTTATACTGACAGGCTGTAGAGTTGCAGACAGGACTCTTTCCTAGAAGCTACAGAGTAAAACTGGACCTGCATACAAATCCCCAGAATATGAGCCTGGGTTTCATCATTCTGTATAGTTGCGCAAGTGGCAGTTTGTACCCTGCATCTTGCCACACTTCTATATCCGAAAGGTGTATAAATCCTTAATTCTTGGGGACCTGGTTTACCTGTAGTTTCATCGCTGGTATATATTTGCTTCAGGAAGGAAGCTTTTGCCACTTGTCAGGCACAATTTGTAGTAAAACGGGTTGCCCAGATTGCCTCATGGAAACCATGCAGTGAACTTTATGATTAAATGAGGAGTCACCCATTTGTCTCTCTGTTCAATGTCCCACACTAGCCACTCCTTCCTTCTTGGATGTGTCACACAGTGTTGCTTCAGCCTCAACACCCCACTTCTCTTGGGTACGCCTCCACCCTTTTGATCTGGCATCCATCTTATTCCCTTGACTTAGAAATTCTCGCCTGACTCTGTCCCTTGTTAGATAGATCTGATTTCTCAGGTGTATGCCAAGGAATCACTTTCATCTCAATGTCCCTCCTCTGGGTAGTTATCTTTCTGCTCCTAATTGGTCTCATTAGCAAATTGCTCCTGCCTTTATCCCCCATAAAGAACCAACAAGTTATGACCCAGATAGCTCTCTTGGCCCTTGCCCCCCATCCATTATGACAATCTACCGTATTTTTTGCCCCATAGGACGCACCTAGGTTTTTTTTTGGGGGGGGGAATAAAGGGGAAAAAATTATCCCCCCCCCAGGTGCAGGGCTGGTGCGGGGGAAGCCTGAGCTTCCCCCGACCCCAGCCCCGAGAACAGCCTGCTATCCGCAAGCCTAGGGAAGCCCGGAACTACAGACAGCTCTGCGCAGCGCTCAGGAGCCCGGTGCAACTTCGCGCCGGACTCCCAAGGGCTGCGCAAAGCTGCACAAAGCCCGGGACTGCAGGCAGCTCTGCGCAGCCCTCGGGAGACCGGCGCAAAGTTGCACCGGTCTCCCGAGGGTTGTGCAGAGCTTCCTGAAGCCTGGAGAGCGAGAGGGGTCGCTGTGCACCAACCCCTCTCGTTCTCCAGGCTTCAGCGAAAGCCTGCATTCGCCCCATAGGACGCACACACATTTCCCCTTCATCTTTGGAGGGGGAAAAGTGCGTCCTATAGGGCGAAAAATACGGTACATTTCTCACTGTGCTCTGCTTTTCTTGGCTGGTTTTCTCTCTTGTCTCCAACTGACTTTCATGTTTCTTCCAATTTCAGACCATGTTTCCTCTTCCCCAATCTCCTTGACTGTACTGTCAAAAGCTTTTTCTCCCTGAAATTTACAGGTGTCACTCTTTTTTCTCCATCTGGGCTAAGAGTTTACCTGCCATTCCTTTCAACATCACTAATTTCAGAGCTTCCTACTTCAGGAATTGTTTCTCTTTTTTGAGGAGTTTGTCTTTGGGTTCCCTACTAAGGTTTCTTCCCCCTCCTCTGTCCTCCTCCTAAGTTAAATTTCCTCTTTGAGTAGCTGCCCATTCTGCCTTCTTTCCCCCCCACATCTGATTCTCATACCTTTCTGTATGCAGCATGCAGTTACCTTTTTCATCTGTTAGATGCTTCCCCTTAACCGCATCTAATCTGCTTTTGCAGGTATTGTCCTCTTTTATCTGTAAGGAGACTCTTGTCCCACAAACAAGCACCTGGCTTTCATGGGGAAACTTGACATCATGATCTCTCCTCTCCCCAATTGTCTGTTGATTCTGTGAATATTACACACAGTCTGCCCAAAATTTGTCTCATTCTAGACAGCAGTGCTCTCTCACCTACTACCTATTCTACATGAAGCAGCTTACTTTTTTTCCCCTGTGTGGAGTCTCATCTCACTCAAAGCCAGTAATTCCTGCACAGATTGCTGTGACACATTTGTGTGCTGTGAGATGTAATAAATAAATAGAATCATTATAATTTGCCATCAGCTCAAAGCACTCAGCCCATAGTGGCTCCTGGGTACCTGCGTGATTCTTTGCTCTACTGGGGAAGGACAGTTGTGGCCCATCTCAGTATTGGATGTGATTGGATCATTCAGTTGCTCCTGATGCAGAGATGAAGGGAGTCTGTCCGTTGCATCTCTGTGTGAGTCACTGCTCTGAGCTTACATTGAGAAGAAGCACTTGTAGAAATGTGACTGTCTCAAACACAGACGAGCTCTTCCAAGTGTGGGAAATTCTTAACACTTTCATTTTCTGAAAGCAAACCACTTCAGGTGTGTCTCCAATTATAATTTAGGGAAGTAAGCTCTAGCTATCAGAAGCTTAGGTAACAGTGCTCAGAGTGTTGTTGGCTACAGGTGCTTGGGGTGAGAGGATGGGGGGGGCGCGGGAATTCCCATTCCGCACCTTGTTTTTCCACCGTTTGCTGGGAAACAGCCCACACAGGGCCCGCAATCCTTTTGTTTGGCTGCCATCCATGTGTTAAAAGCAGTGCTACCTTTTAGTGTCCTCCCCACGCCTCACCTTGGGATTCCCCAGGTACATTTACCACTTGGATCATTCTTGCTACTTCCCCTTTATCCCCACCCTCTTTTACCATCTATATTTTTACATAATATCCTTGTGATGAAATCTGTCATGCATAATCTGCCATTTTAAATAAATGATCTAAAAATAAATTTGAATCCAGAATCAAAGCCTTAATTCTCTCAACAGTGTTGAATGTGGATGAAGAGGCTCATATTTTGGCCCTCCACCATTATTTTCCTGAAAGGAGATTGAATCGTACAATTGTAGAGTTGGAAGGGAACCCAAGGATCATCTAGTCCAACCCCCTGCAATACAGAAATTGTTTTCTTAATAGCAGATCTTATTTATTAATTTTCCACAAAGAAAAAATATATGCAAATTTTAACATAAGCCATGTTACTTTATCAATTGACTTTCTGTCCTCCCCTTCCATGGTCTCCATATTTACCCTTAAATGCTACATATTTCGCCTGTACTATTCAATACATTTAATTTAACCTATTTATCTTATTCACACTGTTGTTCATATTTCAAATCCTGCTCGCCTTTTCATCTTGCTATAATTCTTCTTTAAATACTCAATAACAATACAGGAATCTTTTGCCCAACATGGATTGGGGTGCTTTAAGAGTGAAGAACTGAGGTGATAATTTGATTTGTTTTTAAATTCAAATGTAGTACCAAAAAGAATTTGCTGGCTTAAATATTCACTTAATGTTATGGGCTTACTTTACTGACCCTGCGTGCCTGTAGGGAGAGACTGGGAACATGAATTGAGTTTCTCATCTGAAAAATTGGATTAATAGTGATGAGGTGCTTTTCTTCTGGGCATATTTGAATAACATAAATCATGTATGCCTTTCCCTCAGATCAGATCATAATAAGAATTAGTGATTATGTGTTTCCCCCTAAGTACTCAAAGAACTTTGCATATGTTGTTTCAGTAATTCTTAGAACAATCCTGTAAGATAAGCTAGTGAAAACTGGTTGGGGCTAGTATATAGATTGACAAGTTGCTTTTAACACAAGCCTTAAATTAAAAGGTCCTACATAAATTTAGCAGCGATGAAGTAAGAGGGCAAATTCTTTTTTGCATCAGCAGCTGATTAAAGATTAGGTTCTGGACCATAGGAGAGTAACTGCATAGTTTTTATAGCGGAGGTTAATAAACAATGGGATCTGTATTAAGACTGGTACTATTTAACATTTATAAATGATCCTGTGGTCAAGTCTGCAGATTATTGGTTGCTTTTTATGTGGCGCTTGCCTGCATTTAGTTGAACCCCAGCTTTCTAAATACAATGAAATAAATAACAATTGATGAATAACCAGAATAGGAATAACCCAAGGAGCCTGCAGAGAGTCCCAAAAGTGTCTCTGCAACTAGGTAAATAGGAATGAAATGACAAATGAGATTTTCTCTTAAGTGAGTGTAAAGTGAGGCGCCCACAGGTAGAAAATCTTAACCACATAGAAACATGGAGGGTCTAAAGTGTCTGTGACTATCTATTAATATATATTGGGGGGAGGGGGTCATTGTTGATAACTTAATGGAAATGTCAACAGGGTGAGGTTGTGGTAAAATAGTAAACTCAAGAATGGATGGGGAACAAAATAGCCACTGCTTAATGCCCTTTTATAAAACGATGCTGAGCCCACCTTTGGAATATCGTATACAGTTCTCTCTCTCTCACACGCGCACACACACACACAAAATCTCAAAAGACATATTGGAGAAATGGAAGAAGTGCAGGTAAGGACAGCCAAAATGATCACAGGGTTGACAGGCCTTTGTTGTTTCAGAAAAGACGAAATTATTTGTGGCTTCCTTGTTCAGAAAAACAATGGGGCAATGAGAGATGTTTATGAATGGTGTGCAGAATGGGGAAGAGGGAGGACAGATAAATTTTCCTTCCCATCCCGTAATACTAGAACTAAAGGGTAGATGAAATAGATGGTAGTCAATTCAGGACAGATAAAAAAACATAGGGCAGAATTAACTTATAACAGGCGAGGACTGAAGACTTTTGAAAATTCAAGCAGAAATTTCAACCAAAGTTTGATTTTCTGTCTACTTTTTGTACTGTATCATTGCCAACCTCCTAGCGATAACTATAGTTAAGCAGTATATAAATTGTTTAAACACAAAGAAAATAAAAATAATACTCTGGAAGCATCTGCCTGGCTGCTGCTGGAAACGTTGATGGGCTCGACAGCCTTGATGCAGCTGGGATCTCCTTACACTGTTGCTCTTATCCTATATTTCAGATGGCAGACCAAGGCTGAAGGATGGCGCCTTGCGAACTTACGGCTGAGTTGAGATTTGAAATGGGGGTTATTAAAACCAGATTTCAAGCTCTCCTCCACTGTGCTATCCCAGCTCATTGTTGTACAGCACTTTGCATCTAATTAAAAATCTTGTTTCCCGGGAAGCTGAACTCATTCCTCTCCCGAGAGGTGGGGGCGGTTTCATGCTGCCGCAAAAAAAGTCACAAAGTTTGAACCTCTTGGCTTCTTATGACAAACGACTTTTGCTGATTTCCATCTCCCCGTTTTTCTCCCCACCTTTATAGCAAGTGACCAGCAATGGAACTGCAGGGGGAGGTGAAGCGGTTGCTGAGACCCAGCAGCAGAACCAGCCCCAACAGCAAGCTCCAAATGCATGGCAGGTCATCAAAGGAGTCTTGTTCAGGTGAGATCTCGACTGCTCTAGAACTGCCGCGTTGTCATCCTGTGTGTGTATATATCACACTAGAGGGTAGGGTGTGTATGTGTATTTGGTGTTTGTCCTTAAATCACTTGCACTTGGGTTTACATGTCCTGGGTCAAGTTCCTGTACTATGAAAGCAGCCAATGCCCACTGTTTTCATGCATCTGCAGGGCGAAACCCACAATAACTGGTGTTTCTATACCACTTCAGTGTAGTCCAAGCACTTTTTGATATTTTAAATTTTTAAATATTTGTATCCCAATTTTCCAACAGCGGTGCTGCGCTCAAAGCGGCTCACAGTAACAACAAAAGCATTAAAAAATAGCAAACATTTCAACCGGTCATAATCCTATCGAAAACACAAGAGCATACAAAACAAAAGCAAGCACATTCATCAGACAATACGAACTCATGATGAACTCAAATGATCAGAAATGGCTTCTGAGCACCAGCCCTGTGCCAGCAGACATGCTCTTTCTTTGCAAAGATGATCTCAGCCACTCTTGCGACCCCAGACACCCACACTGCGAGTTGGCGAGGGGATAGTGGCTTGACTGTGGCCGTCCAGTTAAGTTTATGAAAGAGGTGGCATTTGAACTAGGGACTTATACTATCTTGGCCTCCTAGGCACGCTGTCTCAACTGCATAGCACTAAATGACCAACCTAAAACCTGTTTCTCTAAGGTGAGCTGAAGTGCCTCTGCCTCTCACCTTCAGCTCAGACCCTCTAATTGCCCAAGGAGCATTCTGCATCCATTGGTGCACGGTAAACCAGTATGCTTCCACCTCCCCAGATCACCTTAGAGCTAGAAAAGGGAAGTGGAGCCATGTGGGTTTCACTCTGTGCCAGCAGGGCTTCTGAGCTCAGAGAGCACCCATCATTGCGTGCAGAGACAGAGCAACCAATGTGCCTAAGAAGTGCAGGCAGGCAGAGCGATCTGATGCACCTCCACTCCCCCTCCTGGCTTTTCAGGTGCAAGCCGAAGCGTGGGAAGCAGAGGTCCATCACCTTCACTCTGGGTTTATAGGCTCAGGGCCTATTTTCTGCTCTCGGCCTGGAGCTGAAAAGAAGGAGCGGATTTTTCTCTGATCCTGTTCTACATTCCAGACATAGGAACCTAGGGAGCTGCCTTATACCGAGTCAGACCCGTGGTCCATTTAGCTCAGTATTGTCTGGACTGGCAGGCAGGTTCCCAAGCTTTCAGACGGGGTTCTCTCCCAGCCATACCTGAGGATGTTGGGGATTGAACCCAGAACCTTCTGCATGCAAAGCAGATGCTCTACCACTGAACTACTCTTTCCCCCTTAATAAAAGGGGCATCTTGTCCTTCGGAAGGTGTGTGTTTGGTGGGGGGGAGGTGTCCTTTTTGGTTAGTTAGAATTTGCCAGCCCCTGGTCCGGATGGTTCCTCTTAAAACTGCAGCTGGAGGCTTGCATGATTGAATTCTCCACCATGCAAGAAACATTCCCTACAGATAAATCTAACAGCAGTAAAACTAACATGCTGGGACATCAGCTGGGCTAGACCAGACCTCTGTCATCTTCTTCAGTGCTCTTCTGCATGCAGAAATTTATTCTATATGGAGGACAATAAGCATCTTCCCTCCACCTGCAGATTGAAGTAGCACATTGAAGAAACAGGCTTTACGTGCTGTTTCATGAGACCTAAGAACCATGGCTTTATGTCCTTGTGAACATGGTGGTGGTCTTCCTCCAAGTGATTAGTATGTAGGTAGTGGCCTGTATGCAGAATCAGACCATTGGTCCACCCAGCTCGGTATTTGTCTCCCCCCGACTGGGAGAAAAAAAACAAAAGCTCCCATGTGAGAGCAGGGAGGATCTTCTACTTTCTGTGTGAGACAAGGGTTGGAGCTACCTTTGAGAGAGTAGGATTGTGTTTTCTCTTTCTTTCTCTGTTTTTGTTTTTATTTAGATTAGTTTACTTTATATTTCTGTGAAAAAAGCTTTAATAAAATCTTATTTTAAAAGAAGAATTTGTCTACACCAGCCTTCTTCAGCTTAGCAATGTGAGAGAGCCAGTGTGGTGTAGTGGTTAAGAGCGGTAGACTAATAATCTCGTGAACTGGGTTCGCTTCCCCGCTCCTCCACATGCAGCTGTTGGGTGACCTTGGGCCAGTCACACTTCTCTGAAGGCTCTCAGCCCCACTCACCTCACAGAGTGTTTGTTGTGGGGGAGGAAGGGAAAGGAGAATGTTAGCCGCTTTGAGACTCCTTCGGGTAGTGATAAAGCGGGATATCAGATCCAAACTCCTCCTCCTCTTCCTCCTCCTCCTCCTCCTCTTCTTCTTCTTCTTCTTCTAGCACCCTCCAAATGTTTGGGACTAGAACTCCAATGCTGGCTGTAGCCCAAACCCACATCAGGGTTTGTACATCTACAAATTGGAGAGCCAGAAGTGGTGCAGCAGTTAAGAGTGTTGAACGAGGACTCAGGACTCCAGGGTTTGAATCCCCACTCAGCCATGAGGCTCACTGGGTGACCTTGGACCAGTCACTGCCTCTCAGCCTAGCCTACCTCACAGGATTGTTGTGGGGAATTGAATGAGGAGAGGGAGAACCATATATGCCCACCCTGAGCTCCTTGGAAAAAAGGCTAGATACAAATAATAAAATATCTGGAGGGGGCCAAGGCGAGGAAGGCAAGTGAAGCCTGTCAGGGGCTGTCTGGGATTTCAGCCAGCGTCTTTTACTGCTCTCTTTAGAAATGCGAGGGCTTGAACCTTGAACCTTCTGCATGCGAAGCAGCTAAGAGTCCTTCCCCCTTCTAGAAGGAAGGGCATGCGTGGGGCCAGCCTATAGGCCTGTGCCAAAGTGTGCTCAGTAAAGTATTAAGCTGATTGCTACCCTAATTAACTTTTAAGTTAAGCACCTCTTCTCTAAGTTTTGGCGGCGTCTTTCCAGGGCAGAGGTCCCCATAAGGCTTTTAACACTGGTCATTAGAGCCAGCTCTTTTGTCGCTTGGGATCTCGATAGCTTGAGACTGTGGAGAGAAATGTCTGTGCTTTGACGTCTGCGTTTTGTGTGAGTCAATGCAGCCAGACCCTGATGCAAAGTGAGGCACTGGGCTTCGGGAAGGAAGTGCCTGGCGGTGGCAGGGTCCTTCCCAAAGCTGGGAAAGCACAGGCTAGGCTTTGGGAAGGAGGGGGGAGGACTCTAGGATCCTGTCAGGGCCCTTATGCCTCCTTCCCAAAACCCAGTGCAGCGTCAAATGTTGCTGAGGGCCTCCCAAAAAAGGCTTCGAGGGCCACAAGTGGCCCTTGGGCTGCGTGTTGAACCACCCTGGTCCAGAAGTTGCTGGACCACAGCTCCAGTCGTCAAGCAGGTGCCTTCCCTGTACGCTTCTCTGCACCTGCTAAAAACATTCTTGTTTAGGCTTGCCTACCCAAACAACTTAAGAAAGTTGAGGTACATTTGTTTGTTTGTTTAATTTTTATTCATAGAATTTTGTAAAATAATGATCCAGCAACATTCCAGATTTAACGTTCAGTTAAACAACTTGGGGCTTCTCCCTCCCTCCAGAGATTCCCAAATATTTCAATTTGTGCTGCATAGTCTGATCACGCCATGCCTTCACTTCTTCCCAAAAGAAAACTAGCCGCTATCCTGAAAAGTTGGGGTGATTTTAGTGTGTTTTAGCATTTTACAGTATGGTTGTGAACAGTCAAGCGGTGTATAATTTTTATGAAACAAATAAATAACCATTTCTGACCTTCGGCTGGGCTGCCTGGGGCTGATGGGAGTTGGAGACGAACACCCTCTGGAGGACCACAACCTCCCCATCCCTAGCATAGGAGAGGTTGTGGCATGCAGTGTAATCCTGAGCTTATTTACTCAGAGTGGCTCCCCGTCAGTATCAGTGGGCCTTACTGCTATAAGTAAGCATGCAGCCTTTGACTTGCATGGAGAGGTCTTCCTAGCCTTCCAAAGGTCTCTTTCTGGGTTTTATCAAAGGCTTCGTCCTCTTCATGCTTCTCAAGCTTGAGAGCACAGAAGCGTGGTTGTATTTGCTCCACTATTCTTCTTTAGCCTATGCGTGTGGATCGATGACACTCCTTAATACGTGTGTGATGGCCTCTTGGGGTTTTTGTGGCTTGTGGAGATGAGGCCTACTGATCTTTTTCAGGGTTGTGGTTCTCTCTTGCTGGTCATGGTGGTGGTTGGTTCCCCATCTGGCCTCTCCTTTATGGTACTCCGGGAGTGCGCAGAGCTTGAAACATGAGAAAAAGTTGCAGCTGGTATGGGAATCAAAGCAAATAGAGAGCAGTAGCTTCAGCCAGGCAAAGGGCCTTCTCGGTAGTGTGCCCTCCCTATGGAACGCCCTCCCTTCAGATGCCAAGAAGATAAAGAATTACACAACTTTTAGAAGACATCTGAAGGAGGTTTATAATGCTGGATGTTTTATGTTTTTAGATATGCTGTAAGCCACCCAAGGACAGTGCTAGAAATCCCCTGGGCACCAGGCACATTTTGCGCCTAGCGTGGGTCCAGTTGTAAACATGCAGAGATCTCTGGGCACCAGGATGGTGACTGATATCTCCATCGTGCTGACAATATACACAATTCATTTTCAGCTTTGTAATCCAAGGGGGCGCGGAAAATGGCACCTAGACATTATTGTGGCGGCCATAACCTAGATTTGAGGTGCCATTTGGTGAGTAGCTTAGGTATCCGAGTTTCTAACACTGTTCATGGGACGAGTGATGGTTCCAGAGGGCTCTGAGATAAGTTGGTCGGGTAGGGCGGAGTTGACTAAATTGAGTAATGCTGTTTCAGATACTGCTCCTTTCGTAGCACTCGCCATCTAGCCACTTGCCCAACAAAATCGGCCCACGAATAGGATTAGCAGGAGCCAGCCTTTTTTAACGCATTCAAATGTCCCTTGAAGAGCAAGGTGACCAGGTGGGAAAGAGAAACCAGAGAGAGTTTGTGCCATTTCCAAAGCCATTATTGCTTGGGATGCTATATTGGCTCTTTGAGCTGTGTCAGCAAAATGTTTTGGCATCTGTTCAGTGCCAGCTGAGCGATGAACTTCCGTATGATTAGAACGGTTAAAACATTTCCATTTATTAATGCAAATCAGATTGGAACAGGCTCGGCGCTGGCGTGTTCTCCCTCTTCCAGAAATGGGCAAATGCTGCAGTAATGCACTTCCAAAATTGTGTGTATGCAAAAAAAACCATCTTTACTTGGCAAGGCCCCCACCCCACCCCAGCTGCTGAAATTGATCCAGAACATTGCTTTGAAGTTGAAAGAAATAATCCACCCTTCATTGGGCTCAGCATTTTCCAGATGGTTGTGGCCCATTTTAAGTGGGGAGCCTTAGAGGAAGTCGCAGAATAGAATAAATGATTCCATTCTTTTAGTTCGGTAATTCAGAACTGTTGACAACCAAGGAAAACAGGCTTTCCACAGGCATTGCTGCCCCTCCTGCCACACATGTCTTAGTGAGTCACCTGTGGCAAAAAAGGAAGTAAAAAAGGGTCCGATTTTTGCAAAGCTTCCCTGCCGAATCACCCAGCAAGGGCAAATCTGAAGCAGAAACAGCTTAGCTAATTAACCTCCTGGCTTAAAACTGATTCATTGGCCAGCTAGATTTGTGTGTGTTTATGCACTGTGAAAGCTCCTGAAGGATATTTGACAGGGGTGGTGGGGAAGATCTTGAAGGAAGGTGACATTGCCTCTTGGGTGCGTGAATTTTAAATTAAGAGATACCGGTCCTTGTCTGGAGAAGAGCAAGGAATCTGCATTCCTCCCCCCCATCAGATTTGGGAAGCTGGCAACACTATCTGGCCCTCCAAGGTTTGTGAGTTACACAGATGATTCATGAGGCAGCGGAAGCCAGCGGTGCTGTGGTTCTGCCTTCCCAGTTGGCTGGTTATCTTCAGCTATAATTTTAAACACACTAGCCTGCGAATGCCGGAAGAGACGTGCGTAGCTTCTCTGCAGAACCAGACGTGCTTCTATATGCAAGGCAGGGCGCCAGGGCAGGGGTCTGGGTCTCTGAGGTCCATACATTCTGAAGCAAGCATACCTGAGAAGTAGAATAAGCCTCTTGTGCAAGACGATGGACTTGCCTCGTTAACCGTGTTGTGTGTATGGTTTTAATTGACTGTCCATGAATTCAGTAGAGCTTCTGCCAGTCTCTAGTACACTCTACCATACAGGTAGCATATTCTCAATATACAGAAGCGCAGAGTGCCTTTTTCAGAATGACACCACATGGCCATGTTTTGTGCATCATCGCGGGATGGAGGGGAGGGATTGCTACAATTGCATGCACGTACCACAAGTTCATCTAAATCAGGGCTGGCGGACATGCAGCCCACAGGGCAGATTTGACCCCCTCCAGACTCCCCAAATCATACCCACCTGCCCCACACCTGATGTCATATGTGACATGTGGTGGGTGGAAGGAAGAGACTCGGCTGCACAAAACTGGATTGAACTCCCTGAGCGTCATCTAATGCATGGGGAGTTCACTCCTGCTTGGTCACCTTGCCAGCCAATGTTGCCAGGTGGGTGGAACTGCCCACCTGTCAATCATACGACATCATGAGGCCAAACAGTTAGAAGGTGGGCAATCTCACCCACCTGTGATAGCTGGCCTGCCGGGTGGGGAGAGGAAGTTCTGGTCCACTGGCCCCAAAAGGTTTCCCATCCCTTATATAAATGATCTGCAGTAAACCCAAAAGTTCTTCTGACAGGCGGGCGGTATAGACATAAGAAAGAAAGAAAGAAAAAGGTGAGTAAATCCTCGGCCAAAGAAAAGTGAGGTTTCAAAGGGGGCCAAAATGTATTTAAATTCCCACTCAGCTGGGAAGCTGTCCGAGTGACCTTTGGCCATTTTCTACCTTCCAGCCTCACCTTCACCGGGTGGCCGTCTGAGGATTAAATGCAAGGAAACAAAACATTGTGGCATTCCAAGTTGCTTGGAGGGGGAAGGCAGGATACTAAAGTAATTATTGCTTTTAATGATGGGGATTATGATGTACTATTAGACTGCTTGCCAGTCCTCAACACAGCAAGTGCTGAAACAGATAGAGTGGTACCTTGGGTTACGAACTTAATTCGTTCCGGAGGTCCGTTCTTAACCTGAAACCATTCTTAACCTGAGGCACGCTTTCGCTAATGGGGCCGCCTGCTGCTGCCGTGCAATTTCCATTCTCATCCTGGGGCAAAGTTTGGACTACTTCCGGCTTAGCGGAGTTTGTAACCCGAGGTGTTTGTAACCCGAGGTACCACTGTATTACAAAGTTGATTTGGAGGCAACTTAAAAGCGACAGCAAGTGCTCAATGCGGAGCTTTTGTTTCCTTTCAGTTGGGGTGGTGGCAGTGCATGCTCTGTGTGCGCACGTGAGTATTATTCACACAAAGCCCCAGACTAGCATCTTTGCATGTAAAATGTTAGTAATAACAGCGAAGAAGGTGCACACCGAAAGGGGCATTGCTGCCCTAGCATGCCACATTCCGTTCTGCTGATGGTATCTCTCCGCCTGCCTCCCCAAAGGATATTGCAGAAGCAGAGTTAGCTCAGATGGTAGCATTGGAGCAAGGAGTCTAGTAGAAAGGGACACTGGGGGATGGGGTTTAAATAAGAACAGGCAAGGGCAGGAGGGAGAGAAGCCTGAGCTTCCCCTTTTTACCAATTTGACACAGTGTAAACACAGTTTGCACTGTGTCAAAAACTGCATGGGATGCAGGTGGTGCTGTGGGTTAAACCACAGAGCCTTGGACTTGCCGATCAGAAGGTCGGTGGTTCGAATCCCTGTGACGGGGTGAGCTCCCGTTGCTCGGTCCCTGATCCTGCCAACCAAGCAGTTCAAAAGCACATCAAAGTGCAAGTAGAGAAATAGGTACCGCTCCGGCGGGAAGATAAATGGCGTTTCCGTGCACTGCTCTGGTTCGCCAGAAGTGGCTTAGTCATGCTGGCCACATGACCCGGAAGCTATACGCCGGCTCCCTCGGCCAATAAAGCGAGATGAGCGCCGCAACCCCAGAGTCGGCCACGACTGGACCTAATGGTCAGCGGTCCCTTTACCTTAAACACAGTGAACAGAGATCCAGGTGCATATTCTTTCTCTTTTCTCCAGCTCTTTTTTTTGTAGGAACCAGAGGGAAACTGGTATAAATGGCTGACTACTGTATCAGAGGTGCATTTGTGGCGGGGGGGGGGTTCCCTCTCTCCTGCAGCCACTCTCCTTGAGTCCTGGAGAGCTGCTGCAAGTCATTGTTGCCAGAAGGACCAGTGCTCTGGCTTGATGTTTTCTTCCTGTGTTCAAGCCAAGAGAAAGGACAGTGCTGTGGTACCATGGCAGAGGGCTTCAGGGGGCAGGAGAACAATGCCAATCCATTAGAGGTGTGTGTTTCTTTTTTTCCTCTGGTGTCATGGACTGGTGGAACGCAGTGACATGGTGGGAGGAAGCAGCCAGGGAAGTCCCGAGGGAAGAAGGCTCAGAGCCCGGGGATTGGTGGTGGGATGGCAATGAGTGGTCAGAGGAAGAAGACTGGGTAGAGGAGGTGTCAGAAGCTGAAGAGGTAAGAGGGCTTAGTGATCTGTGGCAGAGGGAAGTCCAGAAGCAGGAGAGGAGGCAGGCCAAGAGGTGGAGAGGAGGCAGGCTGGTGAAGAGTCATGGGTTTCTCCCCGTCCTGCTGCAACAAGCTCCCCTCCCCGCTGGTCTCCCAGAACCAGAAGAGGCATGAAGAGGGCGGAACATAGCTTCATGCAGGTGTCGTCTCAGATTGTTTGGAGAAGACCCAAGATAGGAGGGAACTTAAGACAGCTTTGGGGAGGTGGGGACCTTCAGTCAACTGCTTCATGGGGGCAAGACCTGCCAGTGATAGGTTGCTGCGCTCATTAGGCCCGACACTCCTATGCGGATCCTGTTTTGCTAATAAAGAGTCAACTCCAACTTGCTCTGTGAGATTTACTGCTGGCTCGCTCCTGTCATCCGGCAACGGAGAGCAGTATAGTTAGGCTGCCCCACTGCTGCTTGTTCTGGCTTTAAAGGGCTGGGATAAAGTCTTGTGGACAGCAGCAAGTGGGTGCCAAAGGAGTGGCCAAGGAGGTTGGTGTTGCCGGCAGACTCCCGGCAACTGTTTGCAAGGTTAGTATGGATCCTGTGGTTCTCACAGTTTCTCTAGTTTAAGGCCCCCAGGGCTTCCCATTGTGCCACCAGCAGAACCTCTGACCCAGAGTCCCACATTATTGCCATGCCCACCAGGGACTTGGGGAGAAAAGGGAGGCAATACATGAAGCAGACTCTTGCTGTCCCTTCTCCCTTGCAAAACTCTCCAGTTTCTCTCAGGTAAAATCTCTTACCTGCTCTGGTTTGCCTGCTTCTCAGTAAGCAGCTGAGCTGCATTATATCACTTGCTGCTCTTGATTTTGGAAGCAAGGGGTTAGAGAGGCCTTTGGGGGAAGGAGCCAGGGGGTGGAGCCAATGTGTCTGGCCCTTCAGCCCCTTGTTTAGTTCAAGGTATGGCCCCTGCAAACAAGCAGAGTTATGATATTTGACGCAAATTCATCTTTGGGAAGGTTCTCTTTAACGTTGAGGCTGTTAGCAATTTCTTTGTGCAGTAGCTGCCTCTAGAAGGAACGGCCAGCTTATAACGGCATCTTGTATTGATTCTCTACTTTTCTCTCTCTCCTCCTCTTGCCAAAGGATCTTTATCATTTGGGCCATCAGCAGTTGGTTCCGTCGTGGGCCGGCACCACAGGATCCAACCACCGCTGGCGGAGCACCCAGGGCGCCCAGCCGCAATCTCTTTCCTAAAGACACTTTAATGGTAAGCGTGACCCGGAACATGGGTTAGCTGGGCCCCAAAGTTTGCAAAGTATAAACAAGTATGTGCTAAGTATGTAAAAGTACAATTACGCGCCTGTATGATCTGGATGGGAAGCGGGTGGCGCTGTGGGTTAAACCACAGAGCCTAGGGCTTGCCGACCAGAAGGTCGGCAGTTCGATTCCCCACAATAGAGTGAGCTGCCGTTGCTCGGTCCCTGCTCCTGCCCACCTAGCAGTTCGAAAGCACGTCAAAGTGCAAGTAGATAAGTAGGTACCACTCTGGCGGGAAGGTAAACGGTGTTTCCGTGTGCTGCTCTGGTTCGCCAGAAGCTGCTTAGTCATGCTGGCCACATGACCCGGAAGCTGTACGCCAGCTCCCTCGGCCAGTAAAGCGAGATGAGCGCCGCAACCCCAGAGTTGGCCACGACTGGACCTAACGGCCAGGGGTCCCTTTACCTTTATTATCTGGATAAAATTTTTGCAGCCTGTAGAACTCTGCAGCCTGCAGAAATCAGGGAAGCTGAGCAGATTTGCAGCATTTCTCTCACTCTGTGTATTGTGTTCTGCCAGTTTTACTGTACTGCATAAATTTTTTATTGAAGTTTTTTTGACGCGACAAAATTTTTAAAGGGGGAAAAGACAAAAGAAAAGAAAGAGTGCTTCCGATTCTTTGTCTGTCAATTACATAAAAAAGAATTATTCAAAACATTTGCTCCACGGCATCATCCGCTAGTTTTACCGTATTGCATCTTTTGTTCTGTCACTACTACTGGAAGTCTTGCACAGCAGCTCATCAGCCACCTGAAAATTGAGCAGGCATTGCCCACCTGCTTTTCAGAGTACCTTTGCAGCCATGAGGGTGGCTAGAAACTTGCTTTTTCTCTTGAATGGAAGCTGTGATTCCTGGGTAGGCGATTCCCCCCCCCCCCCCCGCACTGCTGAGGGATTGCAGTAAATGCATAGCCCTGATCATCGTAACAGTAAAGAAGCTGAACATTTGCCTGGGTCTATTCCTTTATTATAAGGGACGCGGGTGGCGCTGTGGGTTAAACCACAGAGCCTAGGGCTTGCTGATCAGAAGGTCGGCGGTTCAAATCCCCGCGATGGGGTGAGCTCCCGTTGTTCGGTCCCAGCTCCTGCCCACCTAGCAGTTCGAAAGGACGTCAAAGTGCAAGTAGATAAATAGGTACCACTCTGGTGGGAAGGAAAACAGCGTTTCCGTGCGCTGCTCTGGTTCGCCAGAAGCAGCTTAGTCATGCTGGCCACACGACCCGGAAGCTGTACGCCGGCTCCCTCGGCCAGTAAAGTGAGATGAGCGTCGCAACCCCAGAGTCGGCCACAACTGGACCTAACGGTCAGGGGTCCCTTTACCTTTACCTTTTTATTCCTTTATTGCAGCCCATGATATAGGCTTCCCTGCCTCAAATAATGCTCTTCTCTTCTCCCTGCAGGATCTTCATGTCTATATATCAGAGCATGAGCACTTTACAGATTTCAACGCTACCTCTGCGTTGTTTTGGGAGCAGCGGGATCTTGTCTACGGGGACTGGACCAGTGGCGAGAATTCCGACGGGTGCTATGAACACTACGGAGAGTTAGATATTCCGGAGGTGTGTGAGGAACGCATGTCACTGGCCGGCTGTTCTCCAGCTGCACTCGAGCCAAGCCCCCTGCTGCAGACCTCACTTTTCTCCCTACTTGTCTGCAGTGGGCTGCCTGTACTTAAGGGTAATCTCCATCTCCAGACACCAGAAGCAAAACTGCTTTAAGAAATACATTGCCTGGACTGGACTAGGAAGAATCTCCTCTTCCATTTTAGAGACAGTAGTTCCTCTACGTTAACAAGAGATTATAGAGCTAAGAGGGACGTGGGTGGCGCTGTGAGTTAAACCACAGAGCCTAGGGCTTGCTGATCAGAAGGTCGATAGTTCAAATCCCCGTGATGGGGTGAGCTTCCATTGCTCGGTCCCTGCTCCTGCCAACCTAGCAGTTCAAAAGCACGAAGTGCAAGTAGATAAATAGGTACTGCTCCAGTGGGAAGGTAAATGGCGTTTCCGTGTGCTGCTCTGGTTTGCCAGAAGCGGCTTAGTTGTGCTGGCCATGTGACCTGGAAGCTGTACGCCGGCTCCCTCGGCCAATAAAGTGAGATGAGTGCCGCAACCCCAGAGTCGTCCATGACTGGACCTAATGGTCAGGGGTCCCTTTACCTTTACCTATAGAGCTAAGAGAGAGAGACTGGTGTGACCCACTGTCTGAATGTCCAGTACTGATTTAAAAGCCATTAGTGGTAATGATCCTTTATGAATGCAAATAGGGGCATCACTCCATTCTAGCACCTCAGAAGTCTTACCCAAGCTCCTAGCCCAAGTGTGGGGAAACCTTATGCCTGCCACATCTTATAAACTACAACTCCCATCAGGCCCAGCAGCCGTGGCCAAGGAGGATGGGAGTTGTAGTTCTGGAACAACTGGAGCACCAGAGGTTCCCCACATCTGACCGGCTCTGGCAATTTGAATGGGGAAGCCCTCTTGGAAAACAAGGAAGCAGGACAGGACGGGTCTGGGAGAAGCTTTCTGTCTTTGGCTCAGAGAAGGCTTGGAAGGGCTGGGGGACAAAGCGGGAGTGGGGAAGGAAGGAAGGAGACACCAAAGCTACCATTTGACATTTTAAGGCAGACGATCCTTAACATTAGGAGGGAGCTTGTGTTTTTATATTTTGCCGGAAGCCTCCCAGAGTGCAGCAACCCAGTCAGATGGGCAACATAAAACTATTAGTATTAGTCCAACAGCTGTGGCTTCCTTGATCACCTCCTTGCTGTGTTGCGTTCCCCGCCCCCCCCCCAAATGTTTCAGTAAAATGGATGAGGCTAGTAATCCTATTGCGTTGGTGTGGGTTTTTTTTCAGAGCGTTCAGCACAACGGCTCCATGTACATCCACGTGTATTTTACGAAGAGCGGGTTCCACCCTGATCCGAAACAGAAGAACCTGTACAGGCGACTCGCCACGGTCCACACGTCTCGAAGTAAGCCTTCCCCCCGTCCCTCTCTTTTTGCCAGGAGTCTGCAACCGGTGGTTGTGGGTAGAGATGTCTGCACTCAGCACTGTTCTCCCCCCTTCCCCCAGGGCACCTAGTTCCTCGCCTTCTTGTCACATCCTGCCACTTGCCCCACTGAGGCCCCCATTCCCAATTCCAGTAAGTGATGCATTTCCTCTCTCTCCTCTCTCTCTCTCTCTCTCTCTCTTTTTCTTTCCCTCCAACCATCCTGGAGCAATGATAGGGGCTTGAGTGCTACTGGGGCTGCCTTGTCCTTTATGTGGCTGATGCATTTCTGTGCAGTCAACACGGTCATGTTTGACGGGGAACTGCAAACATGCAAACATCTTTGGTTGCCACATGCTAGGAAGCTGCAGCGAGTTGCAGATTCCCAGTGCACATTTGCTGTGATAATGGATGGGGGGGGGGTCCCCTCTCCCCACGCCGGAATTCAGTATGGTTCGTGATGTGTGTTCTCTCATATTTGAGCACGCATTTCGGTATATTCTCGTTCAGTGGTTGGAGCCCTATGGAAATGCCACTGGCTTTCAGCAAACCAGAGTGTGTGTGTGTGTTTTGTAACATCTGGAAAAGGCATGGGGGGTATTTGAACCCATGAGCAAGAGCCTATATTCTGCAGGGGCAATTCTTACTGGAACTTTCCAAATCTTGTATAAATTCAAGTGCTAAGTGCAGCACTGAACATGTTCTGTACCCCTAAAATTCTGCATCTGAGAACCAAAAATTCTGAGCTCGGAGTCCGTTTTGCAGGTCCTATGCTATATATTGCTGGAGGGTGGAATCTGTAAATTTTCTGCCAACTCACCTTTTGTTTTTGTGGTACCGCCCTGGGACAGAATAGTAGTGATGGGAGGGAGAGTGAAGGAACCAAGCAATTCACTGATATTATACACCCATAAAAACAGAAAAGCATAACTGCGTTGGACTTGTTCCTTCTCCTTTTTGGCATATGTGTATTTGCAGAGAGGGATTTGCTGCTGCTGCTTTTTTTTTTGCTATATTCTTGCAATTGTGCAAGAGTATATGAGGAACACCCCCTCCTCTGCATCAGAGGCCCTTCTCTGCGTGCCCTACCTGAGGGTGGAGTGGGAAGTGGCTGCGTGAGAGCAGGCCTTTTCAGTGGTGGCCCCCTGTCTGTGGAATCCTCTCCCCAGGGAGATGTGCCCAGCCCCATCATTGTCACTTGTTAAGTGCCAGGCTAAGACCTTTTTGCTCACTCAGGCTGTTGGTAATTGCCTCCTTCAACGGTGTTCATATTTTACTGAGGTGTGTGGGACTTGTCCTAGCATATTGCTGGGTGAGCCTTTTATGCATTGTTCATCATTTTAAGGTCTTTTTTATTGCACTTGTTTCACTTTAGGATTTTTTTTTTCTTTTGTACAAAGTGACTGAAAAATGCAGTAAATGATAACGACAATGAGCGATAGAAACCCAGCTTGAAACGTGCTTGCAGTTCTCAGATTCAGGATAATGCTACTGTCTAGCTTTACCTGCTAGTAGTGTTTTGCATCTGCTTACCTTTCCTTCCCCTTTCTTCTTTGCAGTGATAAATAAGTATAAGCGCAGACGGTTCCAGAAAACCAAGAATCTGCTCACGGGGGAGACAGAAGCGGATCCCGAAATGATAAAAGTAACAATTACTTCTTATCTCAGACCCCCCCCCCGCATATCTCCCTCCCCTCCCTGCCCTTCTTTAGCTGTCAAGGTCACAGGTTCCCCCCCCCTTCCTAGTGGGCACAGTCCCAGGGGGCTTCTGGCTATCACACCTCCATTCTTTCTGTCCGCATAATTCATCCTTCCCGTATTGTGAGCTTGGCAGCCCAAGGCTCTCTGGCAGAGCTGAGCCTCTGACAAATCGACACTGGTGGCCAAATCACTATGCTTAATGTTGCAGAACTATTTTCATCATTCCTTTCAGTTCCTCACTTCATAATACGCCGAAACCCTCCACCTGCCGTCTTTCTTCTGAAGTGGGGGGCGGGAAATTCCATGAACCGTTCTCGTGTATTTATAGTGCTGGAAAGATAATATTGGGCAGGGTGGGGTGAGATGAAGGCAGGGAGGAAATCTATTACAAACCGCTACAGTAAAAGCCTGGGTTTTTATTGAAACGCTTGGTCTGGAAAAGAGCTCTTTGCAAACTGAGGTTTTGTGGTTCATGCTGGAGGGAAATGTTTTAAGTGATGAGTTGAGGCTTGCCTGTGGTCTGCCCAGAAGCATCTGGCTGCACGCTGTTGGGAACAGGATGCTGGGCTAGATGAATTCTTACGTAATGGGGGGGGGAGAGAGAGAACGCCTTTGGGGCTGATTTTGGCTCCCTGCCATCCACATAGAGCCTTTGGGGGGGTGTTGGCAAATGAGCGAGAGCACTATATTTAAGCCTCACTCCTTATGTGCAGCCGACCGACATTATCATTTGTGGGGACTCTCTTAGCCCGGCCTCCACCACCCCTGTTCAAAATAAAGCTTTGCTGGTCAGACCTGTGTCTCTTTGAATAGAGCGAGTGCTGAGACCCCTCCAGCTGCCACTTAGAAGGGCTGTGCTGTGCCTAAGGCTAGCTAGAGGCCTTTGTCAAGCATGTTGGCTTCTTCTGCAAGCCCGTGGCTTCTGATACAGCTAATTAGAGGGCCTCTTCCTTGGCATCTCTAAACATTTTCCAGACTGCGGCAGCAAGCAGGAATAGGAGCCGTCCCTTCTGACGGCATAAGGGTCAAAATTGCTTTGAAAACCTTGACTTTATGTATCTGCAGCAGTCCTGCTGCTGGGTTTGATGTGGAAACTGCTTGCAGTCCTTTACGCTTTTGTTGCAGAGAGCTGAAGATTACGGCCCCGTGGAGGTGATCTCACACTGGCACCCAAACCTCACCATCAACATTGTGGATGACCACACACCATGGGTAAAGGGCAGTGTTCCTCCGCCTCTGGACCAATGTAAGGACAACAGATAATTAGCTCCTCAGGCCGCTCGGGTCACAATATACAGTTGCAGCGGGGAGAGAAGAAATAAAAGCATGGCCATGGCACGTTCCCTTTTGCACACGAGCTCAGGCTGAAACCCGCAGCCTGGAAATTCCTTCTGGTGTGGAAAAAAAAGGGTCGACTTTTGCAGCCTGCATGGTTAATTTGAAAATCCAGGTTGTTGGGAAGTTTTCAGTTGTGCTAATCTAGCCCCCGAGCTTCAATTTGGTTCTCTTTATGGATGTGTTGAGGGGAGAGGAGAGCCCGGAGACAGATGAAGCACGGAGAAAGGTGCACAAAATTATTTTGAAAGTGATATTTACGTGTAAGGATATTTGTGCAAACCGCCAGCTCATTTGAAAGAAAATACCGTATTTTTCGCTCTATAAGACGCACTAGACCACAAGACACACCTAGTTTTTGGAGGAGGAAAACAAGAAAAAAAGTATTCTGAATTTCTGAAGCCAGAACAGCAAGAGGGATACAGTGAAAGCAGCAATCCCTCTTGCTGTTCTGGCTTCTGGGATAGCTGCGCAGCCTGCATTCGCTCCATAAGATGCGCACACATTTCCCCTTTTTAGGAGGGTAAAAGTGAGTCTTATAGAGCAAAAAATACGGTAATGCCGTGGTGCAATGCCGTTGTTGTGACATCATAAATTTATGAAATTGTCAGATGCGGGAGACACCTGGGGTGCAGGGCTCTGGGGTTCCTTTTCCGCTGTGCCTCAGCGGCATCCTGGTCCAGCTGCACAACACGTCCCCCCTTTGGACTCTCTTTGTTTCAGATGTGAAATTTGACGCAGTGAGTGGCGACTACTACCCCATCTTGTACTTCAACGATTACTGGAACTTGCAGAAGGACTACTTCCCTATCAACGAGACACTGGAGCGCCTTCCTTTCCGACTGTCCTTCTGCCCGCTGTCACTGTGGCGATGGCAGCTGTATGCTGCCCAGAGCACCAAGTCCCCCTGGAACTTCCTGGGGGAGGACTTGTATGAGCAGTCGGATGAGGAGCAAGACTCCGTGAAGGTGAGCAGGGAGTGATGGCCGCGATGCCGTTCCTGGGGGCGGGGTAGGGGAGCTGGGGGGAAATCTCACACCCGGCAACCAGCGCATACCTTTGGTTTCAGATAGTAGATGTGTAGACGAGCCTACAAAGCTCAGGACACAAATTGTCATGGCCCTCTATTAGCTGTGATAGCTCGTTTACCAGAAGTAATGTATAGCCACTTCCGCCCTACGGAGGAGGTGGGGTTGCAGGCTTCACGGCTCCACCACGCACGCAATGGGTGGAGGCCAGCCCCCACGCGATTGGGGGGATTCCCGGCCGCCAATCCCCTGGCCAGCCAATCAGCTGGTTCAGGGGGCGTGGCCTGCCCTATAAAGGCAGGACGCGGCCGGGGATCTCCCTCTTTGCCGCTCATCAGCTGGTATAGTCCTGTAGATGGAAGGGGAGGTAGCGTCATCACCTGCCCCACATATTGAAGGGTAGTCCGGTAAAGGATTCGGGGGGGGGGGCTGTCCAAAGCCTAGGCAGGTGAGGACCTAAGGCACGCCCCTAACAGTGACCCCCAGGGGAGTTCCTAGTTGATGTGCGTCAGCAGGACTCCCCCTACTGGTGGTTAACCCTTCCCGGACTTCAAGCAGATGGGCTGAAGTTGGACATAGTCGGTTAGGACCAGTGCCTAAGCCAATACTGCTCATCACCTGTAACCAATAAAGTTGTGGCCTTTTTTTAGCCCATTAACCTTAATAATTGCGTCATGTGTCATTATTTCCACCTGGGGGGGGATGTGAACTTGCCACGCAATTAGCATTAACTCTGGAAATGTATACTCGATTCAGATCAAACTAAGCCTTCTACAGCAGAAAAACATCAGGAGGCTTCCTTTGGTCAGAATTGAGTGTACATTTCCAGAGTTAATGGTAAATACGTTACAAATGACTGGCGTGCTTCTAATTTTGTATATTTTGGGGGTGCCCTGGAAATGCCGGTCTTTCTCATACCCTCTTTCTCCTTTCTCCTAGGTTGCACTATTAGAAACCAATCCCTACCTTCTGGCGTTGACCATTATTGTTTCCATTGTACATAGCATTTTCGAATTCCTCGCTTTCAAAAATGGTAGGTTTCAAAATATTTGAGCTGCTTCTCTTCTCTCTCCCCAACCCCCTTTCCCCCTCCTGCCTGTTTAAAGCCAGAAGGTGAAGGGGCGGGGGAGGATGCCGCAAGGCTGTAGTGCAGCTGCCTGTCTTCCTCCTCAGTGCCTTCTGAGCTTCGAATCAAAGCCACCTCTGGCCAGATGCCAGCCTAGCCAGCAGTACTGGAGGATTGTGGGAGGCAGGTGGCGCTGTAGTCTAAACCACCGAGCCTCTTGGGCTTGCTGATCAGAAGGTCAGCAGTTTGAATCCCCGCAACGGGGTGAGCTCCCATTGCTCTGTCCCAGCTTCTGCCAACCTAGCAGTTCGAAAGCACACCAGCACAAGTAGATAAATAGGTACCGCTGAGGTGGAAAGATAAACGGCGTTTCTGTGCACTCTGGCTTCCGTCACGGTGTTCAGTTGTGCCAGAAGTGGTTTAGTCATGCTGGCCACATGACCCGGAAAACTGTCTGTGGACAAACACTGGCTCTCTCGGCCTGAAAGCAAGATGAGCGCCGCAACCCCATAGTCGCCTTTGACCGAGCTTAACCGTCCAGGGGTCCTTTATCTTTTTACCATTTACTGGAGGATTGGGAAGTAGCTCCAGTGAAAAGCTGAAAAGCATTCTTTTCCTTTTAAACCTGTCATCTTCCTTTTTAGATATTCAGTTCTGGAACAGCAGGCAGTCCCTAGAGGGGCTCTCTGTCCGCTCAGTATTCTTCGGAGTATTCCAGTCACTCGTCGTCCTTCTCTACATCCTGGACAACGAAACTAACTTTGTGGTGCAAGTCAGCGTCTTCATTGGGCTCCTGATTGATCTCTGGAAGATCACAAAAGTTATGGATGTCAGGGTAAGAGCTGGACAAGGAGGGCAGTTAGTGCATGAAGGTGTCTGCTCTCGTCTCATCTCTTGTTTCGATGACATGAAATTAGGGTAGTTAAAACAAAACAAAAAATAGGGTTGAGATCCAAAAGAATCTCTCCTAGCTGGGCAAATGACCAGTACAGTGGTACCTCGGGTTACATACGCTTCAGGTTACATACGCTTCAGGTTACAGACTCCGCTAACCCAGAAATAGTACCTCGGGTTAAGAACTTTGCTTCAGGATGAGAACAGAAATCGTGCTCCAGCGGCACGGCAGCAGCGGGAGGCCCCATTATCTAAAGTGGTGCTTCAGGTTAAGAACAGTTTCAGGTTAAGAACGGACCTCCGGAACAAATTAAGTACTTAACCCGAGGTACCACTGTAAAATGGGAGGATCACAGGGTGGTTTTTGGTATTAAAAAAAATGAGAATATGTAGCATAATAGCAAACAAAACAGTAACATGCAGTTTAAAATGCCATAGGCTGGCAAATTGAACCAAGGCCTGGTTGAAGAGGAATGTTTTCACCTGACACCTAAGGATACGTAGTGAAGGTGCCAGGCAAGCCCCCCCCCCCCCGGGAGAGCATTCCAGAAATGGGGAGCCACTGCAGAGAAGGCCCCGTTCTCGTGTTGCCGCCCTCCGGACCTCTCGTGGCGGAGGAACGCAAAGAAGGGCTTTGGATGATGAGCGCAGGGTCTGAGTCAGTTCATATGGGGAGAGTCGGTCCTTGAGGTATTGTGGTCCTGTCTCAATGTAAGCAAGTGTAAAATAATTGGGGCGAAAGAAACTAACTGGGCTTGAGCTGGCAGTGACTGACTAGGAAGAGAAAGCACTTGGGTAACTGCTCAAGCCCAGCCATTCAGAACCAAAGAAAAACCTCGCTTGATCAACCCGGCAGCCCATCTTCTCCAGATCCAGTGGTCAACCAGATTCCTCACAAACAGGGCCAGAAACACGTACACACCCTGTTCCTTCCCAGCAACTGGTATCCAGTGGTGTAGTGTCTCTGAACATTGAGAGTTCCAGGTGGCCGTTGCGACTTAAGAGCCATTGATAGCCCTGCCCTCTTCGAATTCCCTTTTCGAAGCAGTCTGAGAACCAACTTCAGTACATGTTAACTGCCTTGTGCAAAGCAGTCCTTTATTTCACCTGCCCTTGTGCTTTTTCTGTATGAGGGCTCGAGAGTTACTGAAAAAGACTCTTGGTAATAGAACCGTTGCATTAGTTTTTGTTGTTGTTTCTGCAGAATGCTTAGAACTCTGGGTAGACCGCTAGCTATTTCAGAGAAAGCCGGGGATCTGGGACAATTTGAGTGTGAACAGGTTAAGCTGTTCCTGCCACAACTGCATCACGTGGAGTTGGATCAAAAAGGCATTTGGGAATCCTAGTTTCCTGCACATCAGCAGGGCTGGGATGAGAACACTTTTTGCCTCCCTTTGCATCATGGGCTTCACCTCATTTGCTTCAAGTTCGCTGGATTCCCTTCCCTTGATGTCTATCTCTTAATGCCTTTCCTCTCTCTGCTCTTGATAATGCTGCAACAGCTGGATCGGGAAAACAAAATTGCCGGGATCCTTCCACGCTTGACTTTCAAAGACAAATCGACGTACATCGAATCGTCTACCAAAGTCTATGATGACGTGAGTTTAGCACCTGCTCTAGGAGAGGGTCCAGATAAAAGTAAAAGGGGAGGGGAGCTATTTTCCATGGTGGTGATTTTTACAAGTGCGTACCGGCAAGGGAATTGGTTGTTGTCATTACTATTATTGTTGTTAGTTACCCGAAGGGACGCGGGTGGCGCTGTGGTCTAAACCACTGAGCCTCTTGGGCTTGCCAATCAGAAGGTCATCGATTTAAATCCCCGCAATGGAGTGAGCTCCCATTGCTCGGTCCCAGCTCCTGCCAACCTAGCAGTTCGAAAGCATACAAGTCCAAGTAGACAAATAGGTACTGCTGCGGCAGGAAGGTAAACGGCATTTCCGTGCGCTCTGGCTTCCATCACGGTGTCCCATTGCGCCAGAAGCGGCTTAGTCATGCTGGGCACATGATCCGGAAAAGCTGCCTGTGGACAAACACCGGTTCTCTTGCCCAAAAGCGAGATGAGCGCCACAACCCCATAGTCGCCTTTGACTGGACTTAACCGTCCAGGGGCCCTTTACTTTTATCTTTTTTTACCTGGGGCAAACTGCAAAAATCTAAAATGCAACTTTGAAAACAGACTAAAATGCTTAGTTACAACAAATTCAACCAAAAAACAACACCACATCACACCTGCACATGTGGGTGGCTAGTCAGGCACATCTGGATCTCCCTCCGTTTCTAATTTTCCCAAATGTGGACTTTCCTATTTCTTCTGAACTTGTGTCGATTTGTTCACCTTTGCAGATGGCTTTCCGGTATCTCTCCTGGATCCTCTTCCCCCTCCTGGGCTGCTACGCTGTTTACAGCCTCCTCTACATGGAGCACAAGGGCTGGTACTCCTGGGTTCTCAGCATGCTCTATGGGTTCCTGCTGACTTTCGGTGAGTGACGGGAGTATTCCTAAAGCAGCGTTCTGTGTGGCACGGCAGCTTGCATCTCCCCACGTGCGGAACTGGGCATCTCCTTGTGAATTATGTTCTCTTCGCCCATTAACCCAGGGTTGCCCCAGACTCCAAAGCTTTCTCTCTCTTTTTGATAAACAGAAAAAGCAAATCTCTAGTTATTCTGGTAAGAAAGTTAAGGGGCAAAATTCGCAGGAACTTCCTAAGCAATTTCTGTGAAATTTCCTTTCCTTTCCATTTTAAATTGCATTCCGCCTTTCTATATTACTATGCACAAGGCGGTTTACGGTTTCTTTGTTGAGGAAACAACAAAGACCGTGCACCTTGTAACAATCTGATCCAATGCAAAAATGTCATAATAAAAACTTGACTTTAAAATAAGCCACTTATATTAAATAAAGTAACATTCAATAATCCATTAGGATATAATAATGTAAAGGTAAAGGGACCCCTGACCATTAGGTCCAGTCGTGACCAACTCTGGGGTTGTGGCGCTCATCTCGCTTTATTGGCCGAGGGAGCCGGCGTACAGCTTCCGGGTCATGTGGCCAGCATGACTAAGCCGCTTCTGGCGAACCAGAGCAGTGCACGGAAACGCCATTTACCTTCCCGCTGGAGTGGTACCTATTTATCTACTTACACTTTGACGTGCTTTCGAACTGCTAGGTTGGCAGGAGCAGGGACTGAGCAATGGGAGCTCACCCCGTTGCGGGAATTCAAACTGCCAACCTTCTGATCAGCAAGTCCTAGGCTCTGTGGTTTAACCCACAGCGCCACCCGTGTCCCATTAGGATATAATAGTACACAATAAAATTAAAGGTCAGCAAATAAGAATTAAACAAGAATTCAATCTTTGCAATTACAATAAATAATTTCTAAACTATAATCAATAAAAAATAACAGAAATGAGAGTGGGGGTGGTTTGGCTACCTTGTATATTTTTCCTGGTACTGAGGAATATTCCCTGTGCCTATTAGACAGCAACAGAATCAGCCGCTTTGTGTGTGTGTGTGTAATCAATATTGTTTGATTTCCACAATCTGGACCATAGCTGTCAACTTTTCCCTTTTCTTGTGAGGAATCCTATTCGGAATAAGGGAATTTCCCTTTAAAAAAGGGAAACGTTGACAGCTATGATCTGGAGCAGCGGGGCATAGCTGACCTCCCCTGGTAAGCAAAAGATTCCTGGGGATGGCCGTGTCTCTAATTTTGTGCTTTGTCATCCACCCCACCCCAGGACACTCTCAGTACTTGGAAGTGCACCCACTGGTCAGAAAAGGTTGCTGACTTCTGCGTTAACTACTCCAGCATTGACTTTTTCTTTTCCTTCCTTCCTTTGTTTTGTTGCCTGCCCTGTCCCCCCTCCCAGGCTTCATCACCATGACGCCTCAGCTGTTCATCAACTACAAGCTGAAGTCTGTTGCTCACCTGCCCTGGCGGATGCTCACCTACAAAGCCCTCAACACCTTCATCGACGACCTGTTTGCCTTCGTCATCAAAATGCCCATGATGTACAGAATAGGCTGCCTTCGAGACGGTAATTTCTCTCCCTCCTGCATCTCATCGTATTCTCCCACCCCGCCTCCTGTGTATCTCAGGGGGGCTTTTTCTATGACCGCCCACCCTGAACCAATGATATCTCAGTTGGTAGAGCGTGAGAACATTAATCTCAGGATCATGGGTTCCAGCCCCACATTGGGCAAAAGATTCCTGTGTTGCAGGGCATTGGGCTGGATGACCTGGTGGTCCCTTCCAACTGTACAATTCTGTGATTCTGTTGAGTGATTCCCGGACAATGTGCAGACCTCTGTATATAATAATTATAATTTATTATTTGTACCCCACCCATATGGCTGGGTTTCCCCAGCCACTCTGGGCGGCTTCCAACAGAATATTAAAATACAATAATCTATTAAACATTAAAAGCTTCCCTAAACAGGGCTGCCTTCAGATGTCTTCTAAATGTCAGGTAGTTGTTTATCTCTTTGACATCGGATGGGAGGGTGTTCCACAGGGCGGGCGCCACTACCGAGAAGGCCCTCTGCCTGGTTCCCTGTAACTTGGCTTCTCGCAATGAGGGAACTGCCAGAAGGCCCTCGGTGCTGGACCTCAGCGTCCGGGCAGAACGATGGGGGTGGAGACGCTCCTTCAGGTATACAGGGCCGAGGCCGTTTAGGGCTTTAAAGGTCAGCACCAACACTTTGAATTGTGCTCGGAAACGTACTGGGAGCCAATGTAGGTCTTTTAAGACCGGTGTTATGTGGTGTCGGCGGCCGCTCCCAGTCACCAGTCTAGCTGCCACATTCTGGATTAGTTGTAGTTCCAGGGTCACCTTCAAAGTTAGCCCCATGTAGAGCACATTGCAGTAGTCCAAGCGAGGGATAACTAGAGCATGCACCACTCTGGCAAGAGAGTCTGCAAGCAGGGAGGGTCTCAGCCTGCATACCAGATGGAGCTGGTAAACAGCTGCCTTATACATACAAGGGGAAATATTAAATAAATGTGCTAAACGGGCTTCCAAGAGGTCTGAGATAGCTCAGTCAGTAGAGCATGAGCCTCTTAATCCCGGTCGTGGGCAAAAGTTTCCTGCATTACAGGGGGTTGGACTAGATGACCCTCGTGGTCCCTTCCAACTCTACAGTTCTGTGATCCTTGGACAAATCTATGGAGAACTCCGAGCCAAAGGGCTCCTCTCTCTCGTACCCTGTTGTAACGCCTGTCCTTTCCTCCTCCCCCCGCAGATGTCGTTTTCTTCATTTACCTCTACCAGCGGTGGATCTACCGGGTGGATCCGACCCGCGTCAACGAGTTCGGGATCAGCGGGGAGGACCAAGTATCTCGGACCGCGACGCCGAGCGTTGCTCAGCAGGACGGTGGCCCTGCAGTGCTGGCCAACAGGGCCGTCAGGGCGGTAACGGAGGGCCCGGCAAACGGTGCCCCCGCAGCAGCGACGGAGAGGGGAGCCGCCGACATTCCCGCAGCCACCTCGGCGAGCTTGCCAGACGGCGCGGCCGAAGCACTCCCTTCGAAAACGGCGGAGGAGAAGAAGAAAGATTAACCTGCTCCCGTGTTTATTTTTTAAGATCCCTAACCTGACACTCTCACTGTTGGATAATGGACAGAAAGCAAAATGGGTGGGGGAGGCAAGCAGAGTTGCTTCGGCCCTCCAGGGTCCAAAGCGTTTTATTTTCTATTCCAGTAAACGCGGCGGCGGCTGGGGCGGGTTTTCGGGAGGGGCCGGGGTGGGGTGGGAGGAAGACCGCTTGAAATGTTGGTGGAGTTTGATGTGATAAGCTGTATCCATGAGAGAGAAACCTCACCTCACCCACCCACTTCCCCCCGCCCCTCCGTAAATCTCTATGTTTAAAAGCAAAACTCAAACCAGTAATCATTGTGACCTCCATGCCATTGTGCGGGTATTTAGGACATTGTTATTAAGGAGTTTTCCTCCAAGTTGTGTCTCCGTTTCATAAAGAGAGCTGATGATCAGAACAAAAGATAGCAAAACACCGTTTCTCATCATTACATCCTAATAACAGACTCTGGATTTAATAAATTCATTTGGGTGTTTTAAGTTAAAAACAATAATACACCAAAACAACCCCTCTGCTTCTCCCTCCTCCTGTTTCTTCTCACAAGGCTTTAGGGTAAGAAATTTCCTCCAGGACTGTGCATGTGTCACTGGGTGTAAAATCCAGCTTTCATTTAACAGCAAGATTCAGGTTTTTAACACAGTGTTAATTGTGTGTGAATTACTTCCTTTCCTTTGGGATCTTCAGTGGCTTTAGTATTATGGGGGATTGGAGATTACCTGCTGTAAATTTCTGTGATGTCTCTCTTAACTGCCCCCCCACCCACACTGATTTTCACATAATGCCAAACCATGGTTTAGCATTACATATAAACCCAGCCCGCCTGCTTAACTCTGGCTTGATAACTACGGCTAAAGGCCATTTGTTAACCATGGTTCATAGTTTGCAAACCTTAGTTGTCACTAACCAAAGCTTAGCATTACTTCTAAGCCCAGGCCTCCTCCCTGAACTATGGCTAAGAAGCCATCAACATCCACAAGCCAGACCTGGGAGTGAAGAGCAACAAAAAATTCAAACTGCTCTCAAGGAATGGCTGATCTCACTGTTGTTTTTAACTGTACTGTGCTGTAGTAAACCAAGTTTTGAGTGATCATCTGCCAGACACTTCGACTTTCACTAATGTTGATTAGGTTTAGCATTAGCCATGGTTTAGCTTATTGCACAGATTTAAAATTCCCCTCAATATTTTTCTCCCCGTGCATTTTAAGGTAAGGTGCATCAGCCCTTTGCTTATTTGAGTTGTCTCCCCGCCCCCCCCCCCCCGTGTCTTGTCTTTCCCCCCACTTAAAATAAGGTCACAGAGACCTATACACAATTTTTCTTTGCAGGCTGCTCTCGTCTCGGATTTACAATGGCTAAACCACAGTGTGGGGATCCTCCGTTCCTGCTTGGGTCAGCAAAGCTTCCCTCCCCGTAGCAGCGGCACTGCTGCCTCCAAAAATTTGGGTCATGCTGGGTGGACGTCTCCTGGGGGAGCCTTCATAGACACACAACTTTGCCTTCCTGCTTTGTGATGATCTCACCCTTATGAGATGGGCTCTTCTTGCTCATAGACCTTTTCTGCAGCTTAGTGCCAGGAAATCTGCTTTGTTGTTGTCGTTTAGTCGTGTCCGACTCTTCGTGACCCCCTGAACCAGAGCACACCAGGCACTCCTGTCTTCCACTGCCTCCCGCAGTTTGGTCAAACTCAGGTTGGTAGCTACGAGAACACTGTCCAACCATCTCGTCCTCTCTCGTCCCCTTCTCCTTGTGCCCTCAATCTTTCCAACATCAGGGTCTTTTCCAGGGAGGCTTCTCTTCTCATGAGGTGGCCAAAGTATTGGAGCCTCAGCTTCAGGATCTGTCCTTCCAGTGCTGATTTCCTTGGGAAGGAAATCTGCTAGCTGCTGCTTTCCTTCCTTCCTTCCTTCCTTCCTTCCTTCCTTCCTTCCTTCCTTCCTTCTTGTTTCCTTCCTCCCAAAGTGAAGGAATGTGGTAGCTTAATCCCACTGAAGCAGCTGATCAGCCTCTGCTGGCGTGAAGTGTTCTTACAACTCTGGAACTGCAATGCCACTATCCTGAATTCTGTGCGCAGCACCAAATCGTACGTTCGCGCAGCCGGCCTGCAAAGAAGTGGCATTTGCTGAGCCCCGTCTATAGATTATTTGGAGACGGGAAGGGAGGAGTGGCAGCCTCTGGTGCCTTTTGCCAGGCCCATCCTCTGTTAAAATATCTGCCTCATCCCCGGGACCAACCTTTCTCCGTACATTATAAAGGGCAGGAAATTCTTTTCAGCTAAACTTGCAGGCAGTCATGCCTCAGGAATGCTCGTTGCGGGAATGTCTCGCAGTTGCATGTGTTGAGTCTGGACTGTCGCTTTGTGGCATCCTAACGGTTTATCTTGGATTAAGGGCATTGGGGGCACCCTAGTTGCAAAGAACACAAGGAAAGTGGAAGAACGGGGACGCAGGACCAACATCAGGCTAACAATTTCCCACAGGGTCCCTCCGTGTGAATTCCCTCCCTTTCTCTCTGGAGCAGCACTTTCTCCTGTGTTTCAATTCCAAAATGCTGCTGTTTGTCTTGGGAATAATAATCTGGCTGGAGTATAAACTTGTAGGGGGTACAGAGAAAGAGTCAGAGCATTAATGCTTTGCTGCTTTAACCATTGTGAAATCCTGCTCTGGCTGCACTGCTGTACCCATACAGTTTCTCAGACTCCGGTCAAGTGCTGGCCAGTTGCTGCTGAGCCTTCCTTTGAAGCCTTAAGGACTAGAAACTTGTTTTAAGGGTATAGCAAGGAGCCTCACATGCTGAGTTTTGTATCTAGTACCAGTTTCTGTGCCTGGGCAATGGCCGTCTCTGCTCACACACCTGGTTACTGGGAAATACAGTGGTACCTCAGGTTACAGGCTCCACCAACCCAGAAATATTACCTTGAGTTAAGAACTTTGCTTCAGGAGGAGAACAGAAATTGTGCAGCGGCAGGGGGAGGCCCCATTAGCTAAAGTGGTGCTTCAGATTAAGAACAGTTTCAGGTTAAGAACGGACCTCCGGAATGAATTAATTTCTTAACCCGAGGTATCACTGTAACAGCATTTTTAGAAGTGTGCATGCACACGAAAGCTCATACCAATAACAAACTTCGTTGGTCTCTAAGGTGCTACTGGAAGGAATATTTTTTAATAGCGTTTTTAGAGACCATTTCTACACTGCGTTAATTTTCTGTCCAATAACCCATCCAGCACGGGTACAAAATGTACAGGGGTGTATTGGTGTTAAATAAATAAGAATTGCTGTGTAATGTTAGTGACAGTTCAAGCTGACCAGCTGCAGAGAGTGAAGAGCGCTGCAGGAGATATTTTCGGCCGGGTGCAATGAATTGTTAACGCTTCTGCTCTGCAGGCAAGATGGAGCTGCCACCACCATGAACTAGTTTTAAGATTTGATTTCTGCAGACCTTGCAGGCAGCGGGGAGGATGCTGGAGGTTGAAGGGTAGCAACTTGCACCTTTAAAATAAAATTTAAAAAGCATCCTTAGAGCTGGGATGAACCATCCGCAGCCTTCCAGATGTGATTGAAATCCAGTTCGCATCAGCCCCTGTCCACACGGCCAGTGGTCAAGATATCATTGCGTATTAGATTTATATACCGTATTTTTTGCTCTATAAGACTCACTTTTTCCCTCCTAAAAAGTAAGGGGAAATGTGTGTGCGTCTTATGGAGCGAATGCAGGCTGCGCAGCTATCACAGAAGCCAGAACAGCAAGAGGGATCGCTGCTTTCACTGCACAGTGATCCCTCTTGCTGTTCTGGCTTCTGAGATTCAGAATATTTTTTTTCTTGTTTTCCTCCAAAAACTAGGTGCATCTAGTGATCTGGTGTGTCTTATAGAGCGAAAAATACGGTACTCTTCATCAAGAGACACACAGGGTGGTTTACAAAGGTGCTGCAACTGGAAGACCACAGCAACAGTTCCCTGTTCTTGCTTTGCATGGAGAACATCCCAGGTTCAGGTTTTGGCTGTTCCAGGTTAAAAAGATCAGGTGACAGGAAAGACCCCTCAAGAACCACTGCTAGCGTCAGAGGAGATTATCTTGAGCCTGAATAACTGACAGTCTAACCCAGTATTCTAAGGCGGTGCTTCCTACATTCCTGAACTCTCGAAGGGGCAAAACTATTTTTGATAAATGGGAAATGGAAGCGGGGGGGTGTTTTGGGTCAAGCAGCGGAATTTCAAAAAATATTTAAGGAATAAGCAAACACAACATCCAGTCACTATTCCAAAATACAGAAGAAGTGGTGGCTTGGATTGTGGTTAGATAGGCTCCCCATATTTTGTGAGGAGGGGGTGATCAGCTTTTCTCACATGGTAAACTTTTGCAGGGTGTCTCCCAATTCCCCTGGGCTGTCCCACAAAACATGCCAGGGTGTGGCCTTTCGGGAGGGAGTTCTGTTCCATGTAGCTGCCGCAGAAGAAAACATCTGGAACCAGATGTCAACAGCTGTACACGCGCGCACACACAGAGAAAGCCTGTGTTGGAAATGGCATTTTCCATTTTGTGCCCGAGGCCTTTGGAAAGATCTGAAGATGTTGGGCAAAAGAAACCCGGAACGTATAGCCCACCTGAGAAGGGCCCTCTTTTCTTTTTCAAATGGCCCCAGATAACCCCAGGCTTTTGACACATAAGGGGTTACACTCCTTCGCTGCAATTTCGTATTTTCACAGCTTGTTTTGTTGACCTCAAGTTCTTGGGGAATCAGAGCAAGATCTGGCTTTGCCTTGCGCTGGGTGTGTCTGTTTGGCAGCCTCTATAGCTATTGGGTTACCAGATGTGTGTGTGTGTGAGAGAGAGAGATGGGACTCTCTTGCCCCTTTTGCATTAAAGGAAGGATTTTAGCCGGGGCAAATTTTCCTGCTCCAGTAGCGCCCGGCAGAAAACCAACTCCTCTAAGCAAAATGGCCGTCCCAGTACAGGACCTGTCGAACCGCCAGGTGATATTGGACCCCAACTCCCATCATGCCTCACTGTGAGTCATGATGCCTGGGGCTGATGGGAGTTGGAGTTCAACATCAAGGCCTATTGCTTCTCCAACCTGGGTAAGGTAAAGGTAAAGGGACCCCTGACCATTAGGTCCAGTCGTGGCTGACTCTGGGGTTGCGGCGCTCATCTCGCTTTACTGGCCGAGGGAGCCGGCATACAGCTTCTGGGTCATGTGGCCAGCAGGACTAAGCCGCTTCTGGCGAACCAGAGCAGCGCACGGAAATGCCATTTACCTTCCCGCCAGAGCGGTACCTATTTATCTACTTCCACTTTGACGTGCTTTCGAACTGCTAGGTTGGCAGGAGCAGGGACCGAGCAACGGGAGCTCACCCCGTCTTGGGGATTCGAACCGCCGACCTTCTGATCGGCAAGCCCTAGGCTCTGTGGTTTAACCCACAGCGCCACCCACGTCCCTTTCTAACCTGGGTACAGGTAACTAAATTAGAGGGCATTGCCTTTTCTCACAAGGTAACAGTGCCCTGCATGTGAGAGAGAAAGGAAGAGGGGCCAGAAGGCATTTTTTGAACCCAGTTTCCAGCCTTTGAGGGTTGCAATGATTGAACTGAGGAGGACTGTTAATCTGTTTACAATATCTGAGGGGAGGAAATGGGTTTAGTCATGACCCACCGAAAGGAGAAACAGACAACACTTTGCTCCATGCCGCCATGCCCAGAAATTCTTTGCCAGAAACCGTCCCCTTTCATGAGGGATAGTAGCGGAAATTTTTTTGTAGAGGATGACTCGTCCGTTAAACAGGGCACAGTCTAGCCCTCACTCTACGCTATAATTTGAAACAGGGCTCAACTCCTAGCTGTGATTTACATGACAGTGCCTAGAACAGGAGCAGCGACAATAAGCGTGTCTCTGAGATTATACAGAGTGCCTTTCCTTCCACTTGGGAGTCAAAATCATGGCTGTTTTCTGCGCTGACCTGAGAAGAAATGTTTCCGGGACAGAGGATGTGGTTTCCTGGCAGGCATAAAACCCATTTCATTCACAAATTTAGATATTTAAACCCCCCTCCCCCTGAGGCAAGCTGCTGCTTCCACATTTAATGCCAGATTTGTCTTAATAGGCAGCATCACAGAGCAAGTTCTGGACTTCCGAGCCTAAATATTTAGCATTACAGTGGTACCTCTGGTTACATACGTAATTCGTTCCGGAGGTCCGTTCCTAACCTGAAACTGTTCTTAATCTGAAGCACCACTTTAGCTAATGGGGCCTCCCACTGCTGCCGCGCAATTTCTTTTCTCATCCTGAAGCAAAGTTCTTAACCCGAGGTACTATTTCTGGGTTAGCGGAGTCTGTAACCTGAAGCGTAGGTAACCTGAAGCATATGTAACCCGAGGTACCACTGTACATTACTTAAGCTCCCCGCTTTTTGAGTGTTCACACTTTACGTGCATTAAGTATTGATAGGTGTAAAATAATTCGGTTGTCACGCATTCAAACGTGTGCATCTATACACATAACTCTGCAGCCAAGATACTCATTAGGATCTTCAGGACCACTGCTTTTGCTTTAAAAAATAAAAAGCTAGCTTCTTCCCTCTGCCCAGTTACAGAGACTGTGGAGGAAGAGAGACTCCTGAAAACATTATGAAGCATTCTCAGATGCAACTGCAGTACTGACACATTGCCGCCAGGAGGTGCTCCAGGAACCACGCAAATCAAAATCTACAATTCAGAAGAGGGAAGCATAAGAAAGAATGGAGCGCAAGTGTTGTTGCTTTTTTACAGAGCCCACTGGAGCCCTTTGCATTATCAGCGTGTGTTCCTGAGAGAGAGGGCTGAGGAGGAGCACTCTCCTCTATTCCATCCTTGCAGGACTGGCCCTACTGTTAAGCAATGTGAGGCAGCTGCTTCTGGCGGAAGATGCTGAGGTGGTGTCCCCTCTCCAAAAGGAAAAAAAAAACTTCCTACTAAGCATGCTGGCTGCTCCCAAGCCCATGAGCTAGCATCCCTGCACAGCCATGCCTGATGGTTGTCCGTCCAGCCTAATCACGCAGACAGCCAGTGGTTGGAGTGTCAGACTAGGACCTGGAAGGTAAAGGTAAAGGGACCCTGACCATTAGGTCTAGTCATGACTGACTCTGGGGTTGCGGCGCTCATTTCGCTTTATTGGCCAAGGGAGCCAGCCTACAGCTTCTGGGTCATGTGGCCAGCATGACTAAGCCGCTTCTGGCGAACCAGAGCAGCGCACGGAAACGCCGTTTACCTTCCCGCCGGAGCGGTACCTATTTATCTACTTGCACTTCGATGTGCTTTCGAACTGCTAGGTTGGCAGGAGCAGGGACCGAGCAACGGGAGCTCACCCCGTCGCGGGGATTCGAACCGCCAACCTTCTGATCGGCAAATCCTAGGCTCTGTGGTTTAACCCACAGCGCCACCCACGTCCAGGACCTGGAAGAATAAGGAACCCTAAGGCCACTCAGTACGCTTCATGGCTGAGGAGAGATTTGAACCCAGGACCTGGAAGAGCAGGATTCAAACCCTCCTCAGCCATGAAGCATACTGAGTGGCCTTAGGGTTCCTTATTTTTAAACCAGACTTGGACCACACAGCCCTTCAAACAGAGGACTGGTCTCTGTGAAGTCGGATGCACTGTGGTTTTACTTGAAACGGGCATCTCTTTCTGTGCGAGAGTGAAAGGATTAGAAGATAATATTTTCTGTGCAAGAGTGAAAGGATTAGAACATACACTCTTTGATCTGCAATCAAAGCAAGTTATCCCTTTTATTCTTCAAGGCTAGTGTTTTTTCACATATACATTTAATCCGTTCATCAACGAAAACCCACACGGTGGACTGAGATTTATTTAGTCAGGCAACAGTTGTGACAATAGCACAATCCCTTCTGGGATTGTTAACCCAATTCCCAAATCGCTTTTTCTTCCAGGTCAAGAGACCATTTCCCTAAAGTCCACTTAAGTATCAAAACCTTGTAAATGTTCAGAAATGCCTCTTGCTCCTGTGCTTGATTTCTCCATCTGCCGGGGAGGGTTTTCGGTTATCTTTGCTGCCTCAAGGAAAACGCTCTGTCCCTGGCAGGGAAGAAGTCTTCTTCCAGGGTCACGCTATCAACTCCCTTCTTACTCCCTCCGGACAAGGCGTTTGCTGTTTCCCTAAGGCGGGCAAAGGTTGCTCTTCCATTGTGAGGCCAGCCAGAGACACACTTAAACATTTTTTCCAAGTTTAAAAGGAAAGAAGGCCTCAGGACGCATAGGGGTTGCTGTTAGATACCTATACCTAATTTTTCTAAGCACTGTGCATATATGAAAAGATAAACCCATCCCTCGCCTGCAGGCTCACAATACAAAAACAGCTGCGATACAAAAGGAAAATGGAACGCGGAGGGAAGAAAAGCACTGCAGCAGCTGCATCGACACTGGCCGATGGATGGGGCCAGGTTGGTCTCCCCATCACCATTAAGCTCTTCCTGGGAGGCAGGGGATGCAACCCCTCAGTGGTACCCAACCACCTGGCTGGGGAAAGGAGGACAGAGGCGAGGCTCCATAAAACATTGCATTGTGCGGGGTTGGACTAGATGACCCTTGGGGTCCCAACTCTACAATTCTACGTTTCTCTGAAAACAGGTGTACTCCATGTGTTTCTAGCGGGGGTAGGATCATAGGGTTGTCACCAGGAAGGATGAGAAAGGACTTATTTACCATTTTCACTCATCCTTATTGGTGCTATTCTTTGGATATTTATATCTAATTTTTCCTTCCTTGGGCCCCTCACTGCCTGCTGTTGTAAACAAAATCTGCCCTTCTTCCCTTATGGGGTATCCAAGAGCCCATAGAGAGTCCTTAAGTGGGTTCCCTATCGGTAGGAGAAAATAACAGAGGCCAACCAGAGAATATTGAGAATCAAAGCAGATAGTAAACCTGATCTTTATTAAAGCTGTTGCAACAGAGTGCTCCCCTTACACGCAGGAGGATGGAGGAGGACCCAGAACAAAGGTGTTCCTGCCCTTATATAGACATTTTAAATTGCCCGCCCTGGAGTCCAAGACCACCCCCAGAAACATCATACATGCATCACAGAAAAGGCGGTCTACAGCAGAAATCTGAGTGCGTTGTTTATCACCTGTCTGGCAGGTTACCTGTTAATGGTCACTTGATTGGATTACCTGGAGAGCCTGGCCAGTCTTTTGTAAAGATAAATAAATACTTACCGTATTTTTCGCACCATAGGACGCACCGGACAATAGGACGCACCTTGTTTTAGAGGGGGGAGAACAAGGGAAAAAAATTCTTCCGCTCTCTGCCCAGCGCCCCTTCAGTGAAGCGGCAGGAGGCGCTGCGCAGAGAGTGGGAGAATTTTCCCCCTCTTGTTTTCCCGCTCTAAAACAAGGTGCCGTTTAAGGTGCTTTCAGGCGGCTACCTTGGAAGCCTGGAGAGCGAGAGGGGTCGGTGCGCACCGACCCCTCTCGCTCTCCAGGCTTCAGGTTCCTTTCGACCTGCTCTTTGGGGCTGGCGGGGGGAAGCCCACCACCAGCCCCAAAGAGCAGGTCAGGGAGCAGCGGAAAGGCGCAGCAGAGAGGCTCCTGCCATAGGCGCGCGTCACCTCTCCAGCCGGGAGAGCGCGCGCGGGGCTAAAGAAGCCCCCCGCGACCCTCTCCCGGCTGGAGAGGTGATGCTCGGCTATGGAGGCTCCTGCCATAGGCGCGCGTCACCTCTCCAGCCGGGAGAGGGTCGCGGGGGGCTGCTTTAGCCCCGCGCGCGCTCTCCCAGCTGGAGAGGTGATGCTCAGCTATGGAGGCTCCTGCCATAGGCGCGCGTCACCTCTCCAGCCGGGAGAGGGTCGCGGGGGGCTTCTTTAGCTCCGCGCGCGCTCTCCCGGCTGGAGAGGTGACGCACGCCTATGGCAGGAGCCTCCATAGCCGAGCATCACCTCTCCAGCCGGGAGAGGGTCGCGGGGGGCTGCTTTAGCCCTGCACGCGCTCTCCCGGCTGGAGAGGTGACACGCGGCTATAGAGGCTCCTGCCATAGCCCCGCGTTACCTCTCCAGCCGGGAGAGGGTCGCAGGGCTATGGCCTCTTCGCTCCATAGGACGCACACACATTTCCCCTTCATTTTTGAAGGGGAAAAAGTGCGTCCTATAGAGCGAAAAATACGGTAGTTCCTGAGCCAGGTCACAGGCTCACCCTATTCACACACAGACATACCCTTAAGATAGGATTTGTGAAGGAAAATACAATGAGGAGGTTTTTCCATTTTGCTTCAACCTTGCAGAGAAATATTTGAGGTCAATTTGGGAGGGACAAAATGGTTTCAGGACTTTTTCTGTGGGGTTTCAGACATGTGGCTTATATATACAGTTATGAACATTTATCATATATATATACAGTGGTACCTCAGGTTACAGACGCTTCAGGTTACAGACTCCACTAATCCAGAAATAGTACCTTGGGTTAAGAACTTTACCTCAGCATGAGAACAGAAATCGCACGGCGGCAGCAGGAGGCCCCATTAGCTAAAGTGGTACCTCAGGTTAAGAATGGTTTTAGGTTAAGAACGGACCTCCAATACGAATTAAGTTCTTAACCTGAGGTAAAACTGTGTGTGTGTATGTGTGTGTGTGTGTGTGTGTGTGTATATATATATATATATATATATATATATTCTTATAACACTGCCTAACTTACTTTGCAGAGTTGCTGTATGGGGATTAAATGAGAAGGGAGAAGAATCACGTACGCTACCTGAGGCTCTTTGGAGAAAAACAGTAGGCTGTAATTTCAATAAATAGTTTTGCAAGCATTTAACAAATGTGCAGTTAGAAGGATCCCTCTGAAGAGATGGTGCGCTCACAATTCCTAGGAATTTACTATCCACAGCCCCCTCTGCAAGGCTGGGTGGTGATAGGAGGGGAAACCAAAAAGGTCCCAAAGGATGACTCAGGAATGTAGAACATCGGACTGTTTTTTTGCTGAGAGGAGGGAGCAAAGATGCTTGTCTTTTCCCGACTTAAACAGAAATAGGCCTCTCTTGCAACTTCTGCCGCCGCCACCACCACCCAGCACACTAAATTAAATTTATGAAAAACCAATGAATTGGAAATCCAGCAGCAACACCTAAAATCAAACAGTTACAGCAGCAGGAGGTCCCTATTTTCCAGTGACGTCCCTGATTTAGAGAAGCCGTCCCGGTTTCTGATTTGATCCCAGAATGCCCCGCTTTTCCTTCGTCGTTGTTTAATCGTGTCCGACTCTTCGTGACCCCCTGAACCAGAGCACGCCAGGCACTCTTGTCTTCCACTGCCTCCTGCAATTTGGTCAAACTCATCCTGGTAGCATCGAGAACACTGTCCAACCATCTCATCCTCTGTCGTCCCCTTCTCCTTGCGCCCTCCATCTTTCCCAACATCAGGGTCTTTTCCAGGGAGTCTTCTCTTCTCATGAGGTGGCCAAAGTATTGGAGCCTCAGCTTCAGGATCTGTCCTTCCAGTGAGCACTCAGGGCTGATTTCCTTCAGAATGGAGAGGTTTTATCTTCTTGCAGTCCATGGGACTCTCAAGAGTCTCCTCCAGCACCATAATTCAAAAGCATCAATTCTTTGGCGATCAGCCTTCTTTATGGTCCAGCTCTCCCTTCCATACATCACTACTGGGAAAACCATAGCTTTAACTATACGGACCTTTGTTGGCAAGGTGATGTCTCTACTTTTTAAGATGCTGTCTAGGTTTGTCATTGCTTTTCTCCCAAGAAGCACGTCCCTATTTTCATTGGAGAAATGTTGGAGGGTATGTCCTAGCCGTCTGAAAGCAATCCTGTACAGGGAAGTTTTTTTTTTAATGTTAAATGTTTTATTTTCATATTATATATGTTGGAAGCTTCCCAGTGCCTGGGGCAACACAGTAAGATGTGAGGGGTATAAAGAGTAAAATTATCATTCTTCTTCTTCTTTATGGAATGGGATGTTCCTGTTTTAATCAGGGAAGTGTTGGAGGGTATGCTGATGTTATTGATCAGATCGCAGCCATCATTATGGGATGCCTGGAATGATAAGTATGGGGTGGGCCACGACCTTTGAATGGCTGTTATCTAATGGGAATAAAGGGAAGGATTGTGGAAAAGGCAAAGTGAAGCAAATCAGATGCAACAGTGGCAATTGTTATTGCTGGGAAAGTTAAATTGCCTGTCCAAATACCACCCCACTAATTCTGATAAGAAAAGCGTGCCTTCTCCAATAACTCCAAGCAGGAGGTCTTTTCCTGCAAGAAGAATTTAAACTGCATTGGCAGTGGTCCTAGTGCAGCCTGATCATGGCTGACCAGCGGAATTTTATTTATTAATCTAGTTTTGTGCTGTCCTGGTCAATGTAATCTGAAGCACCAGCATGTTTTTTGTTCTTAAGGGAATTGTTGCATCCTTATCTGCTCCTGAAATAACCTTGGCAAGATAAGCTTTGCCAGAGGTCAGCTGCCAAGCAGAAATACTTTCTGTAAAGAAAGCTTGCAGGACTCAAAACCTGGCAGAGGACTCTGCTGTGAAATGGGCTGGTTGTTGTTTGTCTGCATTGAGGAGAAAGTCCATTACAGAGAGAGGAGGGGGGGATTATGTAGGACCTTCACATGTTTCAGGGCTTGAACTTTGACTTTCAAAACAAGTATTGAGAATAAACTGCGACTCAGTTTTATCTCTGGCTCCTTTTCAGCTGAGATTAGACTTATGAAATACCTATGCTGTGCAGTTCAGAAGCCAGGTCCCCAAATGAGCATATTGAAATATTGGCTGGAATCAGTGATTTCAATTTCAGCATGGTTGTAAATGATTATTGTTGTGTTTCGTTTATTTTATTTTTATTAAACAGCTTAGAACCTTCACCTTGCTGTTGTTCCCTTTGTGCAGATAAGGCAACTGAGGCAGGCATGCCACGGCTCGCCAAAGCCCTTGTTCATTTTGTGATTGACAGGTAAGACCTTTGAATCCCAGGCCTTTCTGAAATTGTCTGGTGAAGAGTGCAAAGAAACGCCATGGACATCTGCAGCAGCGCAACCGGACGCCTTCCTCTGCCCCAGCTTTAACAAAACATGTCTCTCCGGCATTGGTCTCTATAGCCACAGCAGGCACTGTAACTCTCCAATGGTTTGACTTCACCCCTGAAAGCACACTCCTCCATTGTCTCCCAAGGCAGACGGTTGCCACCAAGTATCTACCGTACTACAAAATTATTGCAATTCACTAATATGGCTGCTACTCTGGAAATTAATGTTGATATTAACTGCTGCCTCAGACCCTCACCTCAGACAAGTGGATGGCACCACTACAAGGCCGGATTTAGATTTGATGAGGCCCTCAGCTACTGAAGGCAATGGGGCCCTTTATATGTCCAGCTGTCCTTTGTCAATAACAAATTGTCACTGTTTTTCGTGTTGAATATATGCTATATGGTAATTTATGGACCCAATAGGTATCCAAAGCCATTTCCACATGCATAATGTAAGCACCCTATATATAGAAATGAGCAAACCAGTGATATTTTAGGGAGCAGGCTAGCAGGCTTACATCATAGGAGCCCACACAACACAAAACACTGTTGCTTTATGTAGGCTTAATTTAATTTTATTTTTTATCTTATATTTTGGAAATGTACATCCAGGTTTTTTTCCTTTAATTTTTTTTGGGGGCCCCCAAGAGAGTGGGGCCCTAAGCTGTAGCTTGTTCAGTTTATATGTAAATCCGCACTGCCTCAGTAGCAAAAATTGTCTAGTGTGGGGCTAGGGAACACTTTTCACACTAAGGGCCACATTTTCTTGTGAGCAATCCCTTGGGGGCCGTGTTGTAAACAAAATCTGCCTTTTTTCCCTTATGGGGTATCCAAGAGCCCATAGAGAGTCCTTAAGTGGGTTCCCTATCGGCAGGAGAAAATAACAAAGGCGAACCAGAGAATATTGAGAAGCAAAGCAGCTAGTAAGCCTGATCTTTATTAAAGCTGTTGCAACAGGGTGCTCCCCTCTCACACAGGAGGATGGAGGAGGACCCAGAACAAAGGTGTGCCCGCCCTTATGTTTTAAATTGCCCGCCCTGGAGTCCAAGACCACCCCCAGGAACATCATACCTACATCATAGAAAAGGCGGTTTACAACAGAAATCTGAGTGTGTTGTTTATCTCCTGTCTGGCAGATTACCTGTTAATGGTCACTTGATTGGATTACCTGGGGAGCCTGGCCAGTCTTTTGTAATGATAAATACTTAAGTTCCTGAGCCAGGTCACAGGCTCACCCTATTCATACACAGACATACCCTTAAGACAGGATTTGTGAAGGAAAAGACAATGGGGAGGCTTTTCCATTTTCCTTCGACCTTGCAGAGAAATATTTGAGGTCAATTTGGGAGGGACAAAATGGTTTTAGGACTTTTTCTGTGGGGTTTCAAACATGTGGTTTACATATGCAGTTATGAACATTTATCTTATATATATATATGACCTTAAAATTCTTATAACACCCGCATGCAAGAGGAGGGCAGGCCCAGAGGCAACTGAGCCATTGCCAGGTGTGTGTGTGGGGGGGTTTTGAACCCTGGTCTCCCAATTTCAAGTCCAGCCCTCTAACCACTGCACCATATTGAGGTTGTGTGTGTGTGCTTGTGTGTGTGTTCTGATCTGGTTTTTCACCTCAGCCATCGAAATGTCTTAGGGCTGGCATTGTTTTAGGGGGACGGCTGGAAAAGTCTAATAACTTTTGTGGAATTCTTACTTGCGAGGCTACGTGAAGGACTCAACCTTCGCACAGAAATTAAACAATCGGGCGCATGACGTCTTTGGAAACAGCTTGAGAAGACACAGCAGTCAGCCTGACATGCACAGAGCAAGTAAAAATTAACTAGCTACATCTTTCTGCAGATTGTGGGGCCTTTCCCTGGGAATGTGGATAAGGTTGCCGCTTTCCCCGAAACCCAGGCCAACAGCAGAAATTCATCTGGCGATGCTTCTCCTTGCATGGAAATAGTGACTGCACTTCTAGGTGTGTCGGTTTCTCTGAAAAACCTGAGAGTATTTTACTAGCCTTGCATCTGTGCCTTTAAGAACAGCCTGTCAGGCAGCTATGAGGCAGGTGAAGTTTCTCCAGTTTCATCACCGCCCCAGGGAAAATATTGACCTGTTTGATTTCTGCCCATCAGACTGCAGGTCAAAGGCACCACTCTCTTTGCTAGGGAGAGTGTATAAATTTTGCAAGGGGACGTGGGGATTTGGCCAGAGAATTCCTCCCCACCCCCCTTTCCCCAATTCAAGCCTGACAGAGAGTTTGGGAGAGCTGCAGAAATATTGCCCTAATATGGCTTTTGGAACGGGCAATCTTTACATTTTGCATAATAGTCGTGACTCTTTTTCCTTACCCTGGAGGTCTGAACACAGAGCCGCTTATCAGATCTCCCACCAGCCCAGCTCCCCAGAGTTGTGGGTAATGGTTAACTCTGCAATCTCGCACTGGGACCGCCCCCCACATCCCCAAAAGAAACAAACAATGGGGCTGAAATATACTCAGAGTCCTAACAGAGGCGTTTTAAAGTGGCTTATTGCGGCATCTTTAGTTTATTAGCCAAACACACCTGGGGGGTGTTGCTTGCACAGCAGCTAGAGAAAGTTTGGGGGGGGACCTGCAGGGCTGACCTGAAGTCTCCAGGTTTTCCTGGCCCCTTCCAGGTGACTTATTGGGGGGGGTTGAATCTCCAGGAAGGCGAGAGTGACTAAAAAAAATAATTGTTTCACACCACCCCAAGCTCAGAGGGGTGAGAGAATCCAGGGATTCGAGGCATTTACACGGGTTCAGTCGCCTTGGAAAGGTCAATGGAGACTGTGGTGTTTTGGGGTGTTTTTTTTAACATACACAACTTGATGCCACCAAGTATCTATGGTACTACAAAATTATTGCAAGTCACTAATATGGCTGCTACTCTGGAAATTAATATTGATATTAACTGCTGCATCAGACCCTCGCCTCAGACGAGTGGATGGCACAGTACAAGGCCGGATTTAGATTTGATGAGGCCCTCAGCTACTGAAGGCAATGGGGCCCTTTATATGTCCGGCTGTCCTTTGTCAACAACAAATTGTCACTGTTTTTGGTGTTGAATATATGCTATATGGTAATTTACGGACCTAATAGGTATCTAACCAATGATATTTTAGGGAGCAGGCTAGCAAGCAGGGCCCATGACTTACATCCTAGGAGCCTACACAACACAAAACAAAACACTGTTGCTGTATGTAGGTTTAATTTTATTTGTTTTTTATCTTATATTTTGGAAATGTACATCCAGTTTTTTTCCCCTTTAATATTTTGGGGGGCCCCCAAGAGAGCGGGGCCCTAAGCTATAGCTTGTTTAGCTTATACTGTACATAAATCTGGCACTGGGCTCATGGCATTAACACCCCCAGCAGATCTCGCTTCTCCATTGGTCGCCTCATGGAATCCAGCACAGAGCACGCAGCTCTCTGTGTCACCAGCTTCCAGGACCCACCCGGTTGAAAACTGACAACCTGGTTACAGGAATTTGCAATCTGTGTGACACATGTGAACGGTGAGTGTGGCATGAGGCAGCTGTGAAGGTTCCCTGAGAAATCAGTCTCCTGCGAGCCTCATGTGCCCACCCGCAGGGGAGGCTGCCGGCTGCTTCTCTTTCATGACTGTTATGTACTGAGTTGAATAGGATCCAAAAAGCAGCAGTCTGATTGGTCCTAGAACAATAGGATCCAAAAGGCAGCAGTCTGATTGGTCCTAGAACAATAGGATTCAGAATGCAGCAGTCTGATTGGTCCTAGAACAATGCAGCAGTATGATTGGTTGGCAGGAACTACCCAATCATGCTCCAGATAGAAGTGAATCCGCAACCTGATTGGCTTACAGTAGAATTCCGGAATTAGCCAATCATGTGCAGCCCATTGTGTAAATAATGTATATAAAGCAGATACTTTGAGGGGACATTCATTCATTCCTCCTCACCACTATGAGCTGAATAAAGAGCATGAAATCACTTTGCGACTCTATTTCAATGACCCACATCCAGTTGGCTTGGCCTTCTGCTGGGCAGTGTCCCTCCCCTGGTTGGAGGACGAGCAAGAGGTTTTGAAGCTGTAGAATCACAGCCTGAGATTCAGAGTCCCATGCTCCACTGAGCATGCATAAGGCACAGCAATAAGGTAGGGGCAGTGAACCTCTGGCTCTCCAGATGTGGCTGGACTACAACTCCCACCATCCCCAACTGTTGGTCATATTAGCTGGGGCAATTGGGACTTGGTACCCAACAATGCCTGGGTTCCTCATCTCTGGGATAAAGTGTGCTCAAATCAGGGAAGACGTACTCAGAGCAAGAACTCCTACAGAGACACAGCAAATGCATCCCTCTGAGGGTAGATAGTCTTGGCCAGGACAGTTATGTTGCTTAGGGTGTGGTGCTGATCATGCCAAGGTTGCAGGTTCAATCTCTGTAAGAAGTGTGTCCTAAGACCCTTAATCTCGCTCCTTAAAATACAACCTAGGCTCTGTGGTTTGGACCACAGCATCCTGAAGCACATGGGATGTGGGTGGCACTGTGGGTCAAACCACAGAGCCTAGGACTTGCCGATCAGAAGGTCGGCGGTTCGAATCCCCGCGACGGGGTGAGCTCCCGTTGCTCGGTCCCTGCTCCTGCCAACCTAGCAGTTCCAAAGCACGTCAAAGTGCAAGCAGATAAATAGGTACCGCTCCGGCGGGAAGGTAAACGCCGTTTCCATGCACTGTTCTGGTTCGCCAGGAGCGGCTTAGTCATGCTGGCCACATGACCCGGAAGCTGGACGCCGGCTCCTTCGGCCAATAAAGCGAGATGAGCGCTGCAACCCCAGAGTCGTCCACAACAGGACCTAATGGTCAGGGGTCCCTTTACCTTTTTATCCTGAAGCACAGGTTTCCTCCCTTGCCTCCCCATTGGCTGGGTACTACAAGGTTTACAGCCTAATTACCCTACTAACATTCCCCTTATTTGGTCTACGTTCCTATGCTGTTACTTGCTAAGCCAAGCAAAAATACGACATCTTGACCACACGTTCTAAACACCCCCGGTTATGAGCAGTGGGTCGACCTAGACTGCAAGTGTCTGTCTTGCTGTTATAACCACATCCTATCCACGTGCTCCAGACTTCTCTAGTTATCAGATGTGAATCGATCTGAACTGTAAACATCTGCCTGACTTGTTGCATTTGTGGTTTATGTGAGAAAGCAACATCCTCATTCTTCGCAATCTCCGAATGGGACAGCTGCGTTGCAGGGGGTTGGACTAGATGACCCTCGGGGTCCCCTTCCAATGCCACAATTCTATGATTCTATCCACTCTGTGGAAAGTGCCGCAGGTGTTGGAGTAAGGTCTTTAGTTTTCATTGAGGCCCATGCATAACTTAGCTGTCCAAAAGCACAGCACACCAGCCTTTAAGGTGCCCCAGGAAAAAGGGTAAAAAAATATTGGGAAATGATATTGGGGGGGAAATGTTTTAGAGTACCTTTAAAAAACAAACAAACAACCAGAGTTCTTTTAGTTGGGAATAATTCAGAGGGAAATTCCCAGGTGTCAAAAAAGACTATTTATGTATGCTGTTACTGTGGCCCGCGTTTTGTTAGCCCAAAAATGGAAAACAAGTGAGGTCCCAACCAAAGAAGAATGGCAACTTAAACTGATGGAATACGCACAGCTTGCAGATTTAAGATATAGAATAAGAGAACAAGAAGAATGTATGTTTAAAGAAGACTGGAAAATGTTTACTCAATATATGGGGGGGATTGTGTTTATTTAAAAACGCTGGTAGCATTATGATAAATTCAAAAGTATAAATAAGTTTTGATGGATGTAGCAATGGATTACTGAATGGTTGTAAAATATGCAGGGGTGTACGCGTGTGGCGCTGTGGGTTAAAGCATAAAGCCTAGGACTTGCCGATCAGAAGGTCGGCGGTTTGAATCCCCGTGACAGAGTGAGCTCCCATTGTTCGGTCCCTGCTCCTGCCAACCTAGCAGTTCGAAAGCACATCAAAATGCAAGTAGATAAATAGGTACCGCTCCGACGGGAAGGTAAACGGCATTTCCGTGCGCTGCTCTGGTTTGCCAGAAGCGGCTTAGTCATGCTGGCCACATGACCCAGAAGCTGTACGCCAGCTCCCTCGGCCAGTAAAGCGAGATGAGCGCCGCAACCCCAGAGTCGGCCACGACTGGACCTAATGGTCAGGGGTCCCTTTACCCTTTACCTTACGGTATGTAAAATGAACCACGGAAAGAGGAGAAGGGAAGTCATTGATTTAAGGTTGTTGAAATGAATGTTTAGAAATGTAATTTAGCAAATTTTATAAAAATTATACATATACCATTAGGAACAACAACTATGCTTCTGGGATGAGTTCTCACAAGTTTGGAAAACTTACTCTGCAGTCAAGCCTTGGGATGGCTTTGTCTAGGGTCAGCACTGTCCAGTTCCACCTTGCCAATCTCTGTGCAGAATGCACCCATATTTTCTTGCTTCCTCTTTATTTATTTTTAAATTTTTGGAATGTGGGTGCTTGTAACTTTAAGAAAAGTCTTTTTCTCTCCCTCCCTCCCTCTCTCTCTTTTCTGTTCCTCTCCTCCCATTAACCCTGCTTGGGCTGGAAGGAATGTTCACACACCCTTCCCTATTTCTCTCTTGCCCCCTCCTTCCCTTTCAACTTGCTAATCTCTCAACTTGCCTCTCTTCTTCTCCCAAACAATTTTTCAGCAGTGTGTAGGAGTGGGTGAGTCAGGAACAGAGAAAAAGAGAGAAAAAAAGGGGAAGGGACTTTCCCCCCCTCTTCCACTGCCTTAGCTTTTCTCTGTTATATATTTTTTTTGGAGAAGTCAGCTTTTTTGGAAAGCGGGAAGCACTTTGGAGAAGTTAACCGGGCAAGTTTTGTTATGATAGCCTTTGCTATCATCACTTTTGCTTAGAAGCTAGGCATCATCACTTTTGCTTAGAAGCCAGGGCAGAAAGAGCTTGGCAAAGCATGGAAAGCGGGGGAAATCAGGTGCAAGTTTTGAAAAGCTGCTGAGACGCAAGAGAGTAGGAAATCAGCGCTCGGAGTGGCAAGTGAAGCCAAACTTAAGCTGGAAATTCGAAGGAAAGAACATTTTGTTGGCACTCTCTTATTTTTGTGATACGGACAAATGTTTCGAGCTGGGAAATTATTCTGAATTTCCACAAGGAGTTTTTTTTTTTTTAATTGAAAAGTTTGGATCCAGTCGTTCTCCTGGGTACTGACTTCACCGAAGATTTCGTCACTTGTTTTTGGGATTCAGCTCCAGCGACAACCTTCTCCTTCGTCTCTTTTTAAAACTCACAGTGAACTTGGGAGATATTTGAGAGAGAAACGGCCCCTGCCTCTTCCTGGGCTCCTCTGCCTCTGCCAATGAGCCCCTAGAGTGTTTTGGGGAGCTGGGATTTGTTGGGGGACTTCAGTTTTGGAAAATGGGTCAACTTGGCCGATCTTTCTTCTCCTGCGTTCTGGCTTTGTGGATGAGTATCGGCAACGCGCAGGAAGGTAAGTGAATGTTTGTGTGTTTCAGGGTGAAACTAGCTACACAACCTGGGCATCTGGTCAGGGGCGAGCTAGAGATCTAGGGTACCAAGAGTGATGTGATGGGTAAATTGTTGGGTGTGGACTGGTCCGATTGCCCACTGGGCAGCGATGCTGACTAAGAGCCAAGTGGCCATAACTCAGCTTCGACTTACACCGCAGGGTTGTTGTCAGGGTGAAATAAGGCTGGATCCCTCTATAGCAGCAGTTCTCAACTTGTGGGTCCTAAGATGTTGTTGGACTACAACTCCCATCATCCCTGAGCTCTGGCCTTGCTAGCTAGGGGTGATGGGAGTTGTAGTTCAACAACATCTGGGGACCCACAAGTTGACAAAGGCTGCTCTATAGACACAATGCTCACGAAATGTTTCTTGGGCCAAGTGGCTACCTCTCAACTTGACCTGGACTCTCCTTCCTCGGAGGTCCTTAAACAGAGGTTGGATGGCCATCTGTCATGGATGCTTCAATTGAGATTCTTGCATTGCAGGGGGTTGGACTAGATGAACCACGGGGTCCCTTCCAACGCTACGATTTTACGATTCCTAGGGTGGCATCAAACGCTATATCCGCGCGGTGCGACCACCTGAAATCATGGGAGGAAAGACGAGACGATAAATATTTACTATTAAGCCGGTTTGTGTAAATGAGAAGCCGCCCCCCCCCCCAATTTTCCTCACAACAGCCCTGTGAGGTAAATTGGGCCCAGGGCGTTTGTGGCCAACTGAGAACAGGATTTGAGCCTGCTGTCTCCGCAATACCCGGCTGCCCCTCAAAACAGAGAGAGACAGAGGCACAATGGGATTTCTTCAAAACAGGCGGTCTCCCTTTCATCCCCGAGTCTGGTGACTGTGTGGGCTGGTGATTCAGTCATCCATCCTGCGCCAGCTTTCTGAAGGGCCTCAGCCTCCAGGAATGTCTCCCTTCTCCAGGTGTCCCCAGCTGGGCCACATCAGTCACCGATCTTCTCCATCTTGGCCTCCCTGGAGTCGCCTCTTGAGTTTAGAGAGGAAACCTGATTCTTTTTGGGCTCTGGAAAGAGTAACGCAAGCAAAAACAGCTATTGTAACTAGAGCTGGGGTAGAACTTTGATGCTGTCAGGTGGGTCCCCCGAGAAGGCCTCTCTGACTGTGTGGATAGATCCGTGGTATAAGGGTCAGCACTAAGCTCCAGCCCTGACCCCACAAATCGCTTGCTGTTATTCCACTGATTTTCATCTTCCAGAGCGGTAGTTGTCTTTCTCTCTCTTGCGGCAAAAGCAACAGAGAGCCCCGTGGCACCCACAAGTTCATGATGGCATAAGCTTTCGCGGACTATGGTCTGCTTCATCGGTTGCAACTCAGAATAACGCTCCGTGCGTCTCGTGAAGTGGACTGTGGTTTATCGGAACTTGTGCCACCCTAAATTTGTCAGGCTTTAAGGTGCTTCAAAGACTTCTTGTTATATTGATGGTGGTAGCACTTGCAGAGTCCGTAAGCAAAATTAATAGGTCTCTGCCCCAAGGGGTCTTCAAGTTACATTTTGACCAGGTTTGGGGGGGGGGAGGAATGGGCAATAAGAAATGAAATGAGCAAACGCAGGTCGCTATGCCTAGAATGAATTTCCATTGGGAATGGGAATAGAATGCTTAATCTAAAAACTTCATGGGAAAAGGTAACATTCTGATGAAGGATTTGAAGGGAAATCATGAGTAGTGAAACTGCTTAGGTATTCAGAGAGGCTGTATTGAAAGTGGCTCGGAAACTACAGCTAATCCAGAATGTGGCAACTAGACTGGTGACTGGGAACGGCAGCCGGGACCATATTATATCGGTCCTAAAAGAGCTACATTGGCTCCCAGTACATTTCTGAGCACATTTCAAAGTATTGGAGCTGACTTTTGAAGCCCTAAACTGCCTCAAAGGCCCAGTATACCTGAAGGAGCGTCTCCACCCCCATCATCCAGCCCGGACACTGAGGTCCAGCACTGAGGACCTTCTGGTGGTTCCCTCACTGTGAGAAATTAAATTACAGGGAACCAAACAGAGGGCCTTATTGGCAGTGGCACCCACTCTTCCATCATATGTCAAGGAGATAAATGACTTTATGGCTTTTAGAAGACATATGAAGGCAGCCCTGTATAGGGAGGTTTTTTAATGCCTGAGGGGTTTTTTAATGTTAGTACAGTGGTACCTCAGGTTAAGTATTTAATTCGTTCCGGAGGTCCGTTCTTAACCTGAAACTGTTCTTAACCTGAAGCACTACTTTAGCTAATGGGGCCTCCTGCTGCTGCCGTGCCGCCGGAGCACGATTTCTGTTCCCATCCTGAAGCAAAGTTCTTAACCCGAGGTACTATTTCTGGGTTAGAGGAGTCTGTAACCTGAAGCGTATGTAAGCCGAGGTACCACAGTATTTTGATGGAAATTGCCCAAAGTGGCTGGGGCAATCTAGTCAGATGTGCGGCATGTAAATAATCAGTGGTGATATATAAATATCCATGATAATATATTGAGAGAATATGCTCAAGATCTCTTAACGCAGACAGACAGTTGGATCAGCCCAAGGGGGCCCAATCTAGTCCAGCATCCTGTTCTCGCAGTGGCCAATGAGAACCCCAAAAAGCAGGGCCTGAACACAACATCACTCTCCCAATTTGTGATTCCCTGCATTCTGCCTCTGACATAGCCTTTGTGGTTTCTATCAATTGGTTGCACCTGTAACCCACGTTCCTTTTTAAGAGAGGGTTGTCAACGTGCTTAAAGGGGATTTCCTTCCCCTCACTGGATGATGCATATTTTCCAATTTATGTCTGAGATTGGGATTCGTACCAGAAAGAATGCTTATGACTCGCCTTATTACTCAGAACCAAATGGGCGTGGTCTTGTTTTCTCCGTTAAAGGAGCATTAGATTCTGAATGGTGAAATGGAAGTGTGGGACTGGAGGGGTCAAGACTGCTGTCGTTGCACCCCACTTCTCTGCAAAACAGCTGTATAAAACAAACCACCTAGAATCTTTTGTCAGGCAAAACAACACAACGATTTGCTACACAGGGTGGGCTGCCTGCAGCCTTTCTCTGCCGCCACCCATGTCTTTGTACTCCCTGCTGAATAAAATCTGGGGGAACTACACCTTCTTGGGCTATATAAATAATTGCTAGCGTAGTTTATGTTCTTCACTCCACCCATGAGACTTCACTGAAAGAGCGGGAGGAATTTCACTGTTCTTTTGCAACCCTAGTTTTGTACCTTAGGTTGGTCAAAGCGGAACGAATTGGTGCCTTTGAGTTCATGCCTCTGTGAGGAGGGTGCAAAACTGGATCACCTGAAATATTTGCTGGGAAATGGGTGCGTTTGGCAGAACATATCAGGTTCCAGGAGAATGAGGAGCGAAGTCACTTTCATTGTGTTTAGCCACAGGGTATAGCGAGATGAAACTGTTGGCCGGCCTCACCTAGAAGTGACAGGGGTTGTGATTAACTGAAACGTACCCTGCCCAGCTTTGGACCAAGGAGCCACCTGTACAATTATCGGCCAACATTTCGGCTGTTTTCCTCTACCGCTGTCTCAGAAAGCACCACTCTGTGGGTGGTATATTAATCTCAGCAAGTTAATCTCCCATCATATATAAGTTATTTCAAACAATATAGCAGGCAGCACTATTGTTCTAGAAAAAGAGTTTGCTGGAACTCACAATGAACACACCTCCCTTGTTCTTTTATAAGGCAGGAACTGAGTTCTTGTGAGCTCTGGCTGAAAAAAAGCCCTCAGGTCACCCTGTGTGTTGCTGTTATTTCTTACTTATGTCATTTTAAACTGTGGTATTAATGCTGTATTCTTAGTTTTAGATTTTGATTAATGTGGAAATTGTTTCCCATTTGGTTGTGAATTTTTTTGATGTGGTTTATTTATTGTTTATGACTTTTGTAATTTTGTAAATCTTGATGTGCTGTAAGCCGCCTTGAGCATTGTTTTTTTAACTGTGGAAAGGAGGCATACAAATAAAAAATGATGATGGTGGTGGTGGTGATGTAAGCAGAAAGGGTAGGGTGAAAATGTCCCTGTGTCATAGCTCTGTACACTACGGCTCACCACAGTACTTCAGCAGCTTGGCTGATGCCACAGATTCTGAATCATTTGATGATAGTCTTGGTTTCCCCCAAAGAATTCTGGGAGCTGTAGCTTGCGAAGGGTGCTGAGAGTTGTTTGGGAAACCGCTATTCCCCTCCCAGAGCTACAAGTTGTCTGGGATGAATATGTATGGGGTGAATATGGCCCCAGCCTTCCTTACCCAGGTTTGTGGAAGGGACGGATTTGAAACTTTAAAACTTCCCGGAAATACTGGGGGCAAGCCTTCCTGAACTTCTTGCCCTCTCGGTGTTCTGGATTACAAACCCCTGACCATTGGCCGCAGGAGTAGCAGTCTACCAAATTCAAAGTGTTGGTGCTGACCTTTAAAGCCCTAAACGGCCTCGGTCCAGTATACCCGAAGGAGCGGCTCCACTTCCATTGTTCTGCCCAGACACTGAGGTCCAGCACCGAGGGCCTTCTGGCAGTTCCCTCGCTGCGAGAAGCAAAGCTACAGGGAACCAGGCAGAGGGCCTTCTCGGTAGCGGCGCCCGCCCTGTGGAACGCCCTACCACCAGATGTCAAAGAGAACAACAACTACCAGACTTTTAGAAGACATCTGAAGGCAGCCCTGTTTAGGGAAGCTTTTAATGTTTAATAGGTTATAGTATTTTAACGTTTTGTTGGAAGCCGCCCAGAGTGGCTGGGGAAACCCAGCCAGATGGGCGGGGTATAAATAATAAATTATTATTATTATTATACCAGCGATTGAAGGGGGGCAACCAGGTTGGGTAAGGCTGATCATGACAAGCGTGCGGCTGCAATCGAATCTGGATCCGTGTGCACATCTGTCAGCCAGCTTTCGAACGTTAAGCTTAAAAACTAGTTCCTTTGGGGACGAGGAATGTGTCGGCATCACAGAGGAGCGCCAGGCTCTCCGTAAGCCATAGCGTTTCAGAAATAGATTTTGAGGAGGCGCCAAAATGCTCTGGAAATCGGAAACAATTGTGTGTCGGATTTGCATTCCCTGACTTAAACAAGTGGGGCAGTGATTGCGAAGGCCTGCCTGTTTCCTCCAACATGGGGAGGACACCTGAGTTTACCCCAGCCACTCCCCTTATGCACATTCCTTTGGTGGAATGAAAGACTGGAAGTTTAATGTGCAGGGCAAGGGAAGGGAAGACAACTGGCTGTATCATACGTAGCCTGCAATAGCTGCATTTGTACTAGCTTAAATGTAAAGGGATCCCTGATCATTAGGTCCAGTCGTGGCCGACTCTGGGGTTGTGGCGCTCATCCCGCTTTATTGGCCGAGGGAGCCGGCGTACAGGTTCTGGGTCATGTGGCCAGCATGACTAAGCCGCTTCTGGCAAACCAGAGCAGCGCATGGAAATGCCGTTTACCTTCCCGCCAGAGCGGTACCTATTTATCTACTTGCACTTTGACGTGCTTTTGAACTGCTAGGTTGGCAGGAGCAGGGACCGAGCAACGGGAGCTCACCCTGTCGCGGGGATTCGAACCGCTGACCCTCTGATCGGCAAGCCCTAGGCTCTGTGGCTTAGACCACAGCGCCACCCGTGTTCCATCTAGCTTAGATGGCTTAAAAAAAAACCCCCACCCCAATTAGATGTTCAAGGAGGTATACCAGCAGCAATTAGCCGTGAGATCTCAGTGGAACCTCCATGAACGCAAGCAGGCTATCTCTGAACAGCAGGAGCTGGGAGCCGGCAGCAAAGGGAGGCTGAGACTTTCATGTTCTGCCTACCAAGTTGCCAGGAGCAACATTCTGGCAGAAATGCAGGGCTAGGTGGCCTTTTGGAGTGATGTGGCAGGGCCAGTTGCATGCCTGCAATATAACAGGCCCAACCTGTGGCCTGGTTTGGGAGGAGTTACACGGTGCTGCCCTCATACAAGAGGGAAAGAAAGCCACATATCTGAGCCTACTAATCTCAGATGCATCCATGGAGGCTAATACAGGCTGCTGAGAACAAAGCAGTGGTTCCTTTGCACATGCCCAGAGACACTCTGCTGTTCACTTGTGCCTTATATGTTCAAGGACTGAGAAGGATTAGGCCCTGGGAAAGAGGTTTTATCTCTCTCCTTAGGCTGCCACCTTTTTCTGGATAAAGCCGCTGTCCTTTAACTATTTGGCTGCCTGTTCATTGAAATATATGTGAGCCTCATTTGCTCTGTTGCCTCACTGAGGCTGGGTTTAGGGTTGCCAACTAACCTGGACAAAACTAGCAGCCTGTAGACCGAGCTGTTGTTGAAGGCGCAGGAGCCAGGCCTGCAAAGGGACTTTGGCAACCCTATCCATGTTAGAGGCCAGTGGGGTTGGGGAAGATTTGAGCCAACTGGGAGGATCTGCCTTCCTCTGCTCCATTCTCCCAATTAACTTCCATCTCCAGGGACTGCCCTGTGACACCACGAGGGCCCCACTCCTAGGTCTGGGGCTTGAAATCTCAAGATCTGGGCCGCTCTTGACCTGGCAAGCCTAGCTACGACTGTTAGAACTGCCTGATGGGAGTTGTAGTCCAAAACCTCCAGTGGGTACCGCTGGGGCAATCTTTGGGGCTTGGAACCGGATTTTTTGGGGGGGCGGGACAGGGGCTGCCGCTGGTGCCGGAGGGAGCAGTGATAGAGCAAGCCCGCCTCTCCACAACAGAGGTTTCAGTTCTCGCTGCCGTACTTGGCTCAAAAGGGAGGCGAATGGTCTCCAGCCCAGGCGTCGTGTGCCAACTTTTTCTCCCTGGGGCTGGGAGAGGCGGGCTTGTTTACATCATTCGCTCAGTGAGGTCATAGAGTTGAAAGGGCCATGCAGTCCACCCTTGTGTGGCTCCACTAGGGCTTTCTTCCCTGTTCCGACAAGTCGGAGCAGGGCTTTTTAGTGTGAACACCCCTGTTCTGTGGAACAGCTTCCCTGTTGAAATGCAGCAGGCGCCCACAATTTCCACTTTCCGGAAACAATTGCAGCCATTCTTGTTTGGACAAGCTTTTCCAGCTAAACGAAAAGGTCTCTGTCTCTGCCTAAGTTGTTTATTTTGTATTATTAAAAAACCTATACTGTACAGTGGTACCTCAGGTTACAGACGCTTCAGGTTACATGCTCCGCTAACCCAGAAATAGTACCTCGGGTTAAGAACTTTGCTTCAGGATGAGAACAGAAATCAAGGCGTGGCGGCAACGGGAGGCCCCATTAGCTAAAGTGATGCTTCAGGTTAAGAACAGTTTCAGGTTAAGAACGGACCTCTGGAACGAATTAAGTCCTTAACCCAAGGTACCACTGTATTTACTTTATCGTACACTTTTGAAACTGTTTTCAGTCGCTCCTTTTGTATGCGCATGAGACTCATCAGAAAGACAATTCAGGAATTAAAGTACAGTGGTACCTCGGGTTAAGTACTTAATTCGTTCTGGAGGTCCGTTCTTAACCTGAAACTGTTCTTAACCTGAAGCACCACTTTAGCTAATGGGGCCTTCTGCTGCTGTGCCGCCGGAGCACGATTTCTGTTCTCATCCTGAAGCAAAGTTCTTAACCCGAGGTACTATTTCTGGGTTAGCGGAGTCTGTAACCTGAAGCGTATGTAACCTGAAGCATATGTAACCCGAGGTACCACAATAATCATCATCATCATCATCATCATCAGTGCTTTTTTCTCAGGGGATGCATTCCCTGACTTAAACAATTTGTGAATCTAATTAGGCCTCATTGAGGGGCAGTATTTCAATAAGAGTAGGAAAATGAGAGAACCTCTAAACATTTTTTTAGAAAAAAGCACTGATGATGATGATGATGATGATGATGATATGCTTCATCCAAATGCCTCCAGTAAGGGCTGTCAGATGCCAGCCCCAGTATAGTGCCATTGACACAGTTGGCGCTTTTGAGAATAATCTGAAAAGACAGGTCCCTGCCCCAACATGCTTACAATCAATCTTGGAAAAAAGAAAGAAAACACGACCAGGATGAGGGACATGGGCGTAGCCAGAATTTCACTGCATGCTTCTCTGTTGGACCAGGAGCCAATTTGGGTCTCTTGGCATAGAAGAAGATTCCCCCCCTCCCTTCCCTCCCCATCCTTCCTAGAGAAAGCAGCGTGAGGCTCAAGAGTGAGGCCTGGATTTCTTCCAAGTACACAACTTTTGTTTCTCAGGCCCTGGAATGTGTCCCTCATTCCTCAAGGGTTAACGGCGGCTGCAGGGCAGGATATTCTCAGACTGGATTTATGCGCCGGCCGCTCCACCTCCTCTGTTCCACACACATTATGCATCATCTAGTGGCGTATATTTTATGTCCCATGTGCCGCTCTCGCTCTTTGCCCTCGAAGCGCCACAGAGATTCTACACCCTTGCTTTGCAGTTGAGGGAGATCGGCCCTTCTGAAATTAGAATATGTTCTCACTTGGTTAGTGTGGAAGATTGACCAAACCGGTTTATAGAGGAACATTTTATCCATTGCTTTTTTTCTGGGGGGGATGCAGGGGTACGCATACCCCTAAACATTTTGTGAATCTAAGTTCGGCATCACTGAGGGGGCAGTATTTCAATATGAGTAGGAAAACGAGAGTACCCCTAAACATTTTTTTCAGGGGAAAAAGCACTGGTTTTATCTATGAAGCTTATGGTGGCCCATGGACGTCATTTGGGGATCCCTGCTCTATTGTGCTGTCTCACATTTACCAGAGTTTACGTCTGATACTCTTGTCTTCATCCCTGGAATTGGGGTGTGTGATGCTGCTTTTTGGGGGGTTGTTTACATGGCTGGAGGAAGGGTGAAGCAGACCCCCCTCCCCTCTTCTCCACTGACCATTTCCTCATCCCAGTTTGGCATCCACCAGCAAAACAGGCTTGGGGGTGTTGCAGGAATTTATGTATAGGTTTTTTGGGGGGTTGCCCCTCCAGCAGATATCATGCACATGCAGCCCACTACCAAAATCAGCACAATCGCTTTTGTGACTTTTGTGATTTGTCCCCACGAAACACTTCATTACAGTTTCTTCCCATCTATTCAAAGGGCCTCCGTTGCACAATACCAAATGTAACAATTCACTGATAAATGTACTGGCTTACTGGGAAAACTTCAGAAATTCATATAGACATGTGAACTCAGCTGCTCAGCAGCCCCTCTGCCTGAGTGATAATTCCTGGCATCCTGATACCTGAGTGCCAGACAGGTAGCCATTCCAGAAATAACAAAACCAGTTGAAGACAAAAGGGTATGATTAACTTGGATGAGAAACAGGGAAATGTTAATATCTCTTTTGCTTCACTTGATGGTCGTTTGGTGGAGGGCAAGGAGAACCATGGGGCAGGGTCCAGGATGCTCAGATTACTGCCACCAGACCTCCCCTTTCATGATGTAACCATGATGTATTAGTGATGTAGTTTGGGGGGGTGTAACATGGGGATTAGCAGCTAATAAAAGTTTGGGTTCTCTTTTGTTCCGGGTTTCCATCTTGTTCCACCTTGTGGCAGGTGGGAGTCCTGTCGCGACAGTCTTCACTAAAGACCAAGCCTACTGGCTGCTGTTTTGCTCTGGTATTCCTGGCTGGTGTCCTTGTTTTTTGGTCAAGGGAGCCCTCAGATTTCTCCGTTAACAGGGGAAAACCTGCTTTTGCCATTGCAACAACCAGTTTAGGCCTTGCTGAAGCAAATCCCTCTTTGCCTAACCTGACACTGAAAAATTGGGTTGGGGTGGCCCCATGTATTCCTACCCCGCAAGTGTCCCAGAAAAAAAACCCAGAACATCCCAGTTTGTCCTGCAAGAGCACAACAACCATTTGCGGTGCTGTGATCTCACACGATTTCATTTTGGGGCACCGTGGACGCATGTTTTTGGGGGGTTCCATGATCTCACATGGGGAGCATGCTTGGGAAAACGTGCATCCTGGTTTTGGGACTCAGAGGATATATATATGCCGGTATCCTCAGAGGGGGATGTGGGTGGCGCTGTGGGTTAAACCACAGAGCCTAGGACTTGCCGATCAGAAGGTCGGCGGTTCAAATCCTCGCGACGGGGTGAGCTCCCACTGCTCAGTCCCTGCTCCTGCCAACCTAGCAATTCGAAAGCACGTCAAAGTGCAAGTAGATAAATAGGTACCACTCCAGCGGGAAGGTAAATGGTGTTTCTGTGCGCTGCTCCGGTTCGCCAGAAGCGGCTTAGTCATGCTGGCCACATGACTTGGAAGCTGTACGCCAGCTCCTTTGGCCAATAAAGCGAGATGAGTGCCGCAACCCCAGAGTCGGCCACGACTGGACCTAATAGTCAGGGGTCCCTTTATCCTCAGAGGAATGGGGGGAGAAATGGAATAGAAACAAGAAATTAAAGATGACGTCCTTGCTGCCCAGAAAGTCCAAAGGGCTCTTGACCTGGAGATTGCAACCCCTTAAACTGTCGTTGAAATGGCGGGCAGAGTGATTTCCCCTCCTTTCTCTTCCCAGACAGTGAAGGAAAAGGAGGCGGTGAAACTGGAATTGGATGAGGGAGTCCCGCTTCCCCCCGCCCCCCGCCATTCAATGCTTCCACAGTGTTGGTCGTTGCTTCACGATAGGCATCGACAGGATTGCTGCCCCATAAATCTGTTTATTTGCAGCATTCCTCTCAGTGCATAGTATTGGTTCAGTTCGGCTGCATGTGGGTGGTTTGGCTCTCCCCATGCCAGTTTAATCAAACTGTGAATCCGTTTTATTCCGGCAAACTTTTGATGTTTTTTGTGTGCTTGGTTTCAACCGCTGACCCTTAGCCAATGTGCTTTATTGTCGCTGTGTCTCTGAAATCGCCATTTGAAATGCTACACGCTGCACTGGGCGGGTTTTTTTTGCGCTAGAAGGGTGGGTTAGAAATGTTTTAATAAAAAAAAACCTCCATGTATTTCTGCCAACAAGAAACGTATCTGGTTTACTTTATGGGTTTGGGGGGATAATAAAGGCCTAAGAAAAATATAACCACAACAAATATATAACTGGGGTGGTCCTAGGCAAGAGAAGGGTATGTTTTCTACAACTTTAATATTTATGGAGGGGATTTCAACAGGTGCAGCTTGTCAAGCAAGTTATAGCACACCTCCTGAAATCCCCTACACAAATATTAAAGGTGTAGGAGCACTATTCTTCCCCCGCCCTTTCTTTTTTTCCCATGAAGCTGCCCTAGAATATCCAGGAGATTTGAAAGTAATCAGGGAGCTTAAATCTGTTCTGTTGAATTGACTGGAGATTTGGGAAAAGAAGCTTCACCTGTTGAATTTCTGCCACTATGGCAGAAGTCCAACCGGTGAAGCTTTACTGTAAAAAGCTAATAAGGGGTTTTAGCAGACTGCTACTAAGACCAGAAGAACCCCACCACCCTCCGGGCCTCTAAGCTTGCAGAGCTTTTGCTGCTCTACCCTGGCCCACACTAGGGCTTGGGTGGGTATTTTTTGATGGGCTGGGGAATTATAAGAACCGTCATTAAGCGGGTGGGGCTGGTGCAGCTGCTATCCCTTGGCAGCTGGTGACGGAGAGTCATCGTCCGCAGCCGGCCTGGCCAGCCAGATCTGAACGTCACCGTTCCCTCCCGCTGCCCCAAATTGGCACATTACAGAAGACAAGATTTGCAAAAAGGAAAAAAGAAGAAGGAAAGTGATGCTAAAGGGTCGCCAACTTTTAAAACTAGCTGCTCCTGCTCCTGCTCCTTGAAGCAGTCAAATGATCTGCCACAGACAATAGCAGGTGGCAAATTGATAAGAGTTTAAAAATATTAAGCGAGATATGTATGTGTGTTAGTTAATCAATCAATCAATCTTTGTCTCCAGGCTTAACAACCTTTCTTGTTGATTCCTGCAACCCAGACTCATGCTACTGGCAGTAGAGCTGGCTTGAGTTCTCATTTTTTTCCTGGTCAGTGGCCATCCCTTTAAATAATATTCATAGCCTAATTTGACCCAGAGCTCGGACCCCACTGAACCGTTCTGCGATGCCAAAGCACAGCCATTGGAATATACAGTGGTACCTCGGGTTAAGTACTTAATTCGTTCCAGAGGTCCGTTCGTAACCTGAAACTGTTCTTAACCTGAAGCACCACTTTAGCTAATGGGGCCTCCTTCTGCCGCCGCACCACCGGAGCACGATTTCTGTTCTTATCCTGAAGCAAAGTTCTTAACCTGAAGCACTATTTCTGGATTAGCGGAGTCTGTAACCTGAAGCGTATGTAACCTGAAGCATATGTAACCCGAGGTACCACTGTATTGTAATAAGAGAGTGAGGCATCTTGTGGGTCTCTGAGCATGCGCAGTGCATTTTGCCCTTTACGCAACCGGACTCCTGGAGTGTGACGATCAGAGCCATGCTTTCCAAGTCGGAAGTTGTTCGTTCTCAGGCCTGCTTCAGCCTGAATGCCCTTCCCTTGTAGCAGGACTCAATTTTATTTATGTAAAATTGCAGACGCCCCCAGGATTTGGGGGTCGGCAGACAACGGCAAGGTTAAACGAGCTTAAAACCTGGTTTCAGTGAATAGAGGTTCTGGATATGGGCTAATACCTGGGAATTGGAAAAGGGGACAATCATCATCATCATCACAGAGTCATAGAATTGAAGAGTTGGAAGGGACCCTACGGATCATCTAGCCCACCCCCTGTAAGGCAGCTGTTCCATACGGGGTTCAAACCTGCAACCTTGGCGTTATATCAGCACCACTCTGTACCAATATTATTCTTACTTTAATTTCTTACTTGCCCTTCACCACATGGTCCCCGGGCAATTTTAAAACATTCAGAGGAGCCAGTGTCACATAGTGGTTAGAGTGTTGGACTCAGACCTGGGAGACCAGGGTTCAAATCCCCACTTGGCCATGGAACTTGGGCCAGCCATAGCCTCTCAGCTTAGCCTACTTCACAGGCTTGTTGTGAGGATGAAATGGGGTGCAGGAAAACTTTGGGGTGCCATAAATGCCTCTTCGATCTCCTTAGGGCAGGCATGGCCAAACTTGGCCCTCCAGCTGTTTTGGGACTACAACTCCCATCATCCCTAGCTAACAGGACCAGTGGCCAGGGATGATGGAAACTGTAGTCCCAAAACAGCTGGAGGGCCAAGTTTCGCCATGCCTGCCTTAGGGGAAAGGTGGGCTATCAATGCGAAAGGCCGGCAGATGGTAGATAAATAGCTATGAAAATCAGGTTGAAACATCTCTGTAGGGTGGGTCCTAAAATATATACAGTGGTACCTCAGGTTAAGTACTTAATTCGTTCCGGAGGTCCGTACTTAACCTGAAACTGTTATTAACCTGAAGCACCACTTTAGCTAATGGGGCCTCCTGCTGCCGCCACGCCGCCAGAGCCCGATTTCTGTTCTCAACCTGAAGCAAAGTTCTTAACCTGAAGCACTATTTCTGGGTCAGTGGAGTCTGTAACCTGAAGCGTATGAAACCTGAAGCGTATGTAACCTGAGGTACCACTGTACATCTCAGGGGTCAGGTACAGTGGACGCTCAAGTTGTGGACGTGATCCATGTGGGATGCATGTTCGCAACCTGCAGTGGCACGTCTGCGCATGCGCGGATTCTGATTCGGCATTTATGCGCATGTGCAAAGCGCGATTTAGCGTTCCTGCGCATGCGTAACACCAAAACTCGGAAGTAACCCATTCTGGTACTTCTAGGTTTCAGCGCATCCATAACCTGAAAAAACACAACCTGAAGCGTCTGTAACCCGAGGTATGACTGTATAGACTTATTAAACCCGAGGTATGACTGTATAGACTTATTAAAGAGGCATGTATTCAGTGTGCAGCAGAAACTGCACAACGCAGGTAGACTCCCTTCGCTGTTTCTATCCTAGACCCATCCCTATGTCTCATTTTCCTTCTGCACAATGCTATTCAGGTGCTCCAACACAATCTCTTTCTCTCCTCCAGCCGTGTTCTTCCAAGAGAGCCCTTCGAACCTGACATCTTCCTTGGGCAAGGACATCAAGCTTTCCTGCTCCGCCCTTTCCCTTGGCGAGCCGCCTGAGATCAGTTGGCTGCGGGACGGAGCCGCCCTGGACTTGGCCGACAGTAACCAGATGCAGTTTCCCTTGGATGATGAAGAATGGATGACCACCAGCGAATTGAGGTGAGCACCTTACATCTCCAGAGCCACAGTAGGTGGCCTGGCGGGCTCAGCGTTGGAAAGATCTAGCGGTCTTAGTGGACCGCAAGCTCAGCACGAGTCATCAACATCATCATCACCATTTTTAATTTGTATCTTACGACACTCAAGGCGGTTTACAAGCTGAAGAAACAAAAAATGTACATCTTATAACAATCTAATGCAATACAAAAATGTGATGATAAAACATAACTTTACATCAAAAAAGTAACATTCAACAATCATTATAATAGTATAAAATAATAATATCAGCATATAAAAGTTAAACAGAAATCCTCTCAACTGTTACAATAAATAATATCCAAACTATAATCAATAAAACAATGGCAAGCCACAGTACATAAAACAATACAGTGGTACCTCCGGTTAAGTACTTAATTCGTTCCGGAGGTCTGTTCTTAACCTGAAACTGTTCTTAACCTGAAGCACCACTTTAGCTAATGGGGCCTCCTGCTGCTGCCGCGCCGTCAGAGCATGATTTCTGTTCTCATCCTGAAGCAAAGTTCTTAACCCGAGGTAATATTTCTGGGTTAGCGGAGTCTGTAACCTGAAGTGTATGTAACCCGAGGTACCACTATACAATACACATTGAGAAGCTGTTGACACATTGAGTCAACAGTGTGATACAGCAGCAAAAAAAGAGAAGCCAGTGCTGTTCTAGGCTGCATCAGCAGAAGTCTAGCGATCAAGAGAAGTCATAGTCCTGCTCTGTTCTGCCTTGGTCAGGCCATGCCTGGAGTCCTGTGTCCAGTTCTGGGCACCACAATTTAAGAAGGATGCTGACAAGCTGGAAGGTGGGCAGAGGAGGGTGACCAGGATGGCCAAGGGTCTGGAAGCCAAGCCTTATGAGGAACGGTCGAGGGAGTTGGGTATGTTTAGCCTGGAGAAGAGGAGACTGAGAGGAGATATGAGATCCATCTTCAAATGTCTAAACTAAGGGGCTGTCACATGGAAGATGGAACTACAGTGGTACCTCTGGATGAGAACGGGATCTGTTCCGGAGCCCCTTTCGCACCCAGAAGCGATTTGCCGCTTCTGTGCATGCGCGCGACGTCCTTTTGACCATCTGTGCATGTGCAAGCAGCAAAACCCGGAAGTAACGCGCTCCGTTACTTCCGAGTCACCGCAGCGCGCAACCCGAAAATACTTATCCCGAAGTTACTTCAACCTGAGGTATGACTGTAGCTTGTTTGCTCCTGCTCTGGGGGGTACAACTCGAACCAATGGATTCAAGTTACAGTGGTACCTCGGGTTAAGTACTTAATTCATTCCGGAGGTCAGTAGTTAACCTGAAACTGCTCTTAACCTGAAGCACCACTTTAGCTAATGGGGCCTCCTGCTGCCGCCACGCCGCCGGAGCACGATTTCTGTTCTCATCCTGAAGCAAAGTTCTTAACCTGAAGCACTATTTCTGGGTTAGTGGAGTGTGTAACCTGAAGCGAATGTAACCCGAGGTACCACTGTACAAGCCAACTAAACATCAGGAAAAACTTTCTGACAGTAAGAGTGGTTTGGCAGTGGCCAGACTCCCTTGGGAGGTTTTTAAGCAGAGGCTGGATGGCCACCTGTCACGGATGCCAGGCATAATTGCATGAACTTCCACCCTGTCGCCTCTCCCTCGCTTTTTCTCAAAAATGTCCCAAACCTTTCCCCACGTGGAAGTTGCCTTGACTGTTTGGCTAGCCCCTTTCTGACCGTATTCCGATATCCTTTTTGACGTGAGGCAACCAAAACTGCGCTCTACAGCCAGTCAGTCAGTTGCGCAACAGGAGGAAACCGTGCCACAGGGGAGCGGAGGAAAGTTGAAGCGGTAATGGGTGTTGCCTGTTTGACTTAAACCACCATCCCTGCTTTCCTCCACGTGAACAGCCGAGCCATCTTCCTTGTGGAGAGATGGGGAGCTGGCTGGCTTTCTCTGAGGGGTGTGTGTGTGAGAGAGACACATTGGGAAATATTTCCAGTTGCTCAACCCCAAAGCAGCATAACTTGGTGAGGAGGAACGGGGCTGGCAGCTTTCCTCTCCTGGCCTCGCATGATGCTTTTCTCCTCTGCTTCTTTCATTGCCCTTTCCGCTGGCAGGCCAGGCAAAGTAGGAACTGAATGGGGATGAAAGGCGTAGGGGCAGCTTCCAGGACCGTGGCCCAAACTGGATGTCTGAAGTCCTGGATTATCCAAGAGGCAGGCTAAGGGCTCATCCACCCTCCTGCTGCTTCTCTGCTCCGCCCCCCTGCCCCCCCCAATAGCCCAGGGGAAAGGGCTCTTTAGCCCACAATTCCGGTTTCCTCTGGATTGACATTTGCTCCAATTTAGCACTAAAGAGTGGGTTTTCCCTGGGAAAGCAGCGCAACCAGGAGGAAACTGCTTGCACCCGTGTCTTCTAAGCACATGAAGGATAGCTCAGTCAGTAGAGCATGAGACTGACCTTGGAGTCAGTCACCATCTCTTAGCCCATGGGTAGGCAAACTAAGGCCCGGGGGCCGGATGCGGCCCAGTCGCCTTTTAAATCTGGCCCACGGATGGTCTGGGAATCAGCGTGTTTTTACAAGAGTAGAATGTGCCCTTTTATTTAAAATGCATCTCTGGGTTATTTGTGGAGCCTGCCTGGTGTTTTTACATGAGTAGAATGTGTGCTTTTATTTAAAATGCATCTCTGGGTTATTTGTGGGGCCTGCCTGGTGTTTTTACATGAGTAGAATGTGTCCTTTTATTTAAAATGCATCTCTGGGTTTTTGTGGGGCATAGGAATTCGTTCATTCCCCCCCCCCAAAAAAAATATAGTCTGCCCCCCCCCAAGGTCTGAGGGACAGTGGACCGGCCCATGGCTGAAAAGGTTTGCTGACCCCTGTCTTAGCCTAACCTACCTCACAGGGTTCTCGTGAGGGCGAAATGGGGCGGGGGGAGAACCACCTGCACCACCTCAAGATCCTTGGAAGATAAAGGGGGTATATCAATGTAATAAATAGTCATAGCAATAATGGTTCCCTTTCTGGTGATCCACTCCCCAACCCCACACTCCATCTCACAAAATGGTAATGATAATCCATTACTGGATTATACTGAATAAAGTCCCAATTTTTTTCCTGGGGGAAGCAGGCCTCTTGTGCAACCGCGCCAAATTCGCTGTTATTGTGCAAATTGAATTTGCCCCTACGCGATTGAATTCCACCCGCAAAATAGCAACAGTCTGGAATCTCCAACAGTTCCCACGGTTTTTATATATTTTTTACTCTGCCTTTGTTTCGTTAGCTGCGTGGGCTCTTTAAACTTGTTTCTTTCCTTTCCTAAAAAGCTTATACATTCATCTCGAGTTTGATAAACAGCAAAAGACACAATGCTCAGCTGGAACAAACAGAAGGGTTTAAAGAACTCTGTAGAATAAACACACACACACACAACTAGCACAAGAGTAAGATGTTTTGTTTTGTCTGCTGCTTTTGCTCGTGGTGTCCAGGAGGAAACTGGCAGCTGGTCTTCTGGATTCAGGAGTCTGAGGATGGAGGGGGGGAAGAATCATGACCCATAAACAAACAGAGAGGTTGTCGGCCTTTCTGCAGTGACACAAACAACCCAAAACACAAACAATCCCTAACCAGCGATAAACATAACCCGGAGGGGTAGGGGCCCCAATATTTAAAATCAGAAATATTGGGCCCCTGTACAATTTGCCACAGCATACCCTCCAACATTTCTCCAATGGAAATAGGGATGTCCTAGGGGAAAGCAGGGCATTCTGAAATCAAATCAGAAACCGGGGCGGCTTTTGTAAACCCTGGAAAATGGGGACATTTGAAGAGTCTGCCGTGGCATTCAAGTCGAGTTGAAAATGTTGGTTCTGTATGCCCCAATTCTCTTAACAAATATCTCAAAGGTTGTCAGAGGTTTTCGGTGCATATGGGACCCAAGTTTATATCCATGGATTTTAATGGTATTACTCATAGTGTGTTTTGTATCCTGATGTTTAATGGGAAGGGGGGGGGGGTTGGACACGCACCCTGTGCTTAGCCTCCTGGAGTGAGGCAGGGGTGGGTCAGGGGTGAGTGGTCTGGATTCAGGTTACCAGATTTTTTCAAAGAATCCAGGGACACTTAAAAAAAGAGAGAGAGAAAAGTTATTAAAGAAAAAGTTATTTTAAAAAATAATAATTAATATATTCTCTTCTGTGGTCTCCTCTGTCGCGTGGCCTTCCTCTGGAACCTGGCCTGCTCTCTTGGAGAGCTAGCCGTCATGGAGTAGGCTCAGGTCGGGCCTGGGCTTGGCCACATGTCCTCCTGGTGCTCTCCTACCTCTCCTTTTCAGCGGGTTGGCAAGGTTGGAGCTCCCCTCTTTTTTCTTCTTCCTCTTTCTCTCTCTCTCTCTTCCTTCTCCTTCTCCTCTCCTCCTTCTCTCTGTGTCGGCTCTGGGGTTTTCCAGGCCCCGGAGCGCCATTGGGCAGTCGGCCGGGTGGCCGGGCGCTCTCGCTCCCGGCTCAATTTGGGTCGCGGGGGGTGTGTGTCAGTGGTTCCCCCAGTTGACACACTGGGCGTCCCCAGTTCCCCCTCGGTAGTGGCAGCGGCAGTCTCAGCAGCCGGGAGCCTGTCTGAAAGCGCAGTTGGCTCTAGCTGGCTTCAGGAGCTGCTTGCCTCATCGGAAGTCCCCATATGATGTGTCTTGTGCTGTTGAACCAATCACACAACATTTATTCCCTACTAATAAATCTACAACACTTAAACTATAAATCCGGGGACACTCCGGGGACAGATTTGTGAATCCGGGGAGTGTCCCTGGAAAACAGGGACGTCTGGTAACCTTAGTCTAGATGAACTTTCAGACTGATCCTGAGGGTAAGGCCCATGGCTCAGTGGCAGAACATGTTTTGCATGCAGATGGTCCCAGGTTCAATCCTGATGTCTCCAGGTTGGGTTGAAACCCTGGAGAGCCACTTCCAGTTCGTGCAGACAAGGCCAAGCCAAATGGACCAATGGTTTGATTCGGTATAAGGCAACTTCCTGTGTTCCTACCCAGCAGGGCTCTTCCCATGTTCTCATGAACAGGCCTGGAGCCTAGCCTGGCAGTATTCACCTGAACAAGTGGTCCAGATCAGGAGTAGAGGTTGTTGGCATCTGACTGGAGCGAGCCTTTGGGGATGAGGTCGAACTGTGGGACCTGCTGTGGCTGTAGAGACCGATACGATGAGACATGTTTTGTTGCAGCCGGGGCAGATGAAGGCGTCCGACTGATGCACCACGGCATTTCTTCTCTCTGAGCTCCTCCCAGCGGTCATTCCTCCTCTGGTCACTGCTAGAGATACTATTGTTTAAGGAGGGATCCCACAACCCTGCTCTCTCTTCTCAGATCAGGAGGGAATTGAAGGCACTGAGAAGCCAAGTTAACTCCCTGTGTTGCTGTTCTCCTCTTCCCTGACAGCATCCCTTCTGTTCAGCTCTCGGACATGGGGAACTACCAGTGCGCGGCCTCGGTGAATGGATCTGAAGTCCTCTCTGATGAAGCCTACCTGAATCTGGAAGGTAAACACCGTTTGTCTGAGCGTGATGTGCACACACCAGATCACACTGAGAGGATCTTTCACAAGTGTTCATCACAGGGTCGAAGAATGAACAAAAAATTTTTTTCCTTCCAGTAGCACCTTAAAGACCAACTAAGTTAGTTCTTGGTATGAGCTTTCGTGTGCATGCACACTTCTTCAGATACACTGTGTGTATCTGAAGAAGTGTGTATCTGAAGAAGTGCGCATGCACACGAAAGCTCATACCAAGAACTAACTTAGTTGGTCTTTAAGGTGCTACTGGAAGGAAAAAAAATTTTTGTTTTGACTATGGCAGACCAACACAGCTACCTATCTGTAACTCGAAGAATAAGGTGGTGACAGAGCAAAAAGGCGCTGGAGCCCAAGCTGGCTTTGCAGCCATCTTTTCTTTCTTTCAAAACTTTCCCAGCGTGAAAGTTTTGAAGAACGCAAGCGCAACAAGTACTGTAAATATAAATGGAAGATGTTTTGTCTAGGGTGAGACCTTGGTTCCTTAGCCATACATGATGACCTTGTGCGAGTGTTTGGGTGAGTTGTTTGGGGTTTCTACTGCAGTTGGCGGAGCCCTAGATAAGACTGGGTTTGAGTGTCTCAGCGGAAGCCTGCCACTGTTGTAGTTTGTGGATTGTTGGCATCTGTGAGTGCTGAGAGGGAGAGAGCCTGTGGCTGTGCCTGATTGTAGACTGAATATGTCCTAAGCCGCCAATTAGTTTCTGGGCCCAATTCAAAGTGCTGGTGGCCTATAAAGTCTTAAATGGCTCAGGACCACAATACCTCAGTATACACCAACCCAGACAATGCACTCATCATCTGAGGCCCTTCTTTGTGTGCCTCCTCCACGAGAGGTCCAGAGGGCAGCAACACAAGAATGGGGCCTTTTTCGGGGTGGCTCCCTGTCTGTAGATTGCTCTCCCCAGGGAGCCTCGCCTGGCGCTTTCATTATATGCCTGTAGGCACCCAGCAAAGGCATTCCTTTTCAACCAGGCCTTTGGTTGATTAATATTCTACAGCCTTTTACATGTGTTTGTGGGAGGGGGGTATTGTTTTGTTGTTTTGGTTTCAACTATTTACTTGCGTTTTTTTACCTTGTGTTTTTACCCTGTGAATCCTCTTCATACCTTTGGATGAAGGGCAGCATATAAAACTAATAAATCAAAATAAATAACACAGGTGTGTTAGCAGACATGCAATCTTGAGCGAATGATATTGAGTGAGCAGAAACCTGTTTAATAGATTTTGATGTTTTATGGATCTGTACCTGTATTGCTTTATAGACAGTATTTAATTTTGTCTGATTTCTTTTCTGAAACACTTTGAAACATAAGTATATATAAAAAAAAACCCACTTGAGATAATGGTAATAACTTGTACGTAAAATAACAAAAATAAAAATTACAGCTCCATCAGGGACGAAAACCCGCTCTTCAAAGCTGAATTGGCACAAACAGCAATCTGGGGGAAACCCGAACTGACGTTTGCTTTGATTCAGCTTTGAAGAACATCGCATTAACGCATCACAAGGGAGCCTTCTGTGTCTGCTTGCTGAGTCTGTTCCTTCTTGTCCCCCCTTTTTTGTGTCCAGGTCTCCCCTTTTTCACTGAAGAGCCCCAGGATCTGGAGGTCACAGTCAACACCCCTTTCAACCTCAGCTGCAGGGCTCAGGGCCCCCCAGAACCAGTGCGGGTGATCTGGCTGCAAGACAGCGCCCCCCTCAACTCCTTGAACGACCCACAGGCCCGGACACCTTCCACACTGGCGTTGAGAGGTGAGTCGCACAGCGGATCACGTCTGATTCCTCTGCTCAGAAAACTACCTTTACAAAAAGAAGTCACGTGATCACCTCCATACCATACGTCCAAAGCAAAATAAATCCTGCGAACTGTAGTTTGTTGAGAATGCTGGGTGTGGTAGTTCCATAGGGCAAACTACAGTTCCCAGGACTTTACAGGAAAAGCCCTGTGCTGTCTGGGAGGTCAGCTCTCTGGGAAATACACATTGGCTGTTTGGGACTGGTCCCCTCTCAATCTCCTCCTTGGGACCAGAGCTTTCAAAATCCATCTGTGGCTTTCTTCCGTCTCGATCCACGGCTTTCTTTTGTGGCTTTGCCTTTCAAAGCGGAGTTTAATCTTCTCGGTGCGGGGAGCCTTAATTCCCAACATCTGGGTTGCTCTGTATGTGAAGAGGCATACTCTGCACAGGCTCCATAGCTCCTTCCTCGCTTTTCCCTGGCTCTGGACCAAGGTGTTGAAAACAGTTTCAGGGCCTAGCTGATGAGGCTCCGATCGAGCTTTTGTTTGCTTCTCCTTTTTCTGCATCTGGGTGGCTGAGCCAAAAACCCCCCGTCCTTTATTTTTCTCTCCGTTCTGCTGGCTGCAAAGAGAGAGCCCTGGTTCTCCCCGCAAGCCAGTCCCTCTCTGGCGTTATTGAAGAGCAGGGGGCAGGAGGGAAGGGCAGTGAATGCAGGAGGGGGACCCCTATTCTCGCCCTCCATTCAGCCTTGCCTTCGTGAGCGTGCCCCTTTCCCCCCTTCCCTCACGTCCTTGTTCATTGTCTCGGGTGTCCCCCTCTCTCAAAGCCCCTCTTGTCCCCAGCCTCCAGCTTCTTTTGTTCCCTTTTCTATGCGAGTGGCTGGTTCCCGATGGCTCGGCTGGGGAGGGGGTTTTCCTCTGAGCGTGGGAACGGGCCCTGCAAGCCTTGCCAAATGCCAATTGGGCAGTGTGTGTGCGTGCATGTGCGAGCGTGTCTCCCTCTCTTGCCGCTCACGAAAACAACGCCGACCTGTTTTGAGGGTCCAGAGTGCTTCACCTTCGTTCTCTCGGTAACCGTTACAAGACCCCTGTAAGGTAGGCCAAGCGGTAGGGTGGCCAGACGCATCTCAGCAGGTGTCGCTTGTGCGAGAAGCTATAGCACTTGGTGAAATGCCCTCCTCTGCAAAGAGGCAGGAGCGCTTATCCTACTTTTAATACAGTGGTACCTCGGGTTACAGACGCTTCAGGTTACAGACTCCGCTAACCCAGAAATAGTGCCTCGGGTTAAGAACTTTGCTTCAGGATGAGAACAGAAATCGTGCTCCGGTGGCGCGGCAGCAGCAGGAGGCCCCATTAGCTAAAGTGGTACCTCAGGTTCAGAACCGTTTCAGGTTAAGAACGGACCTCTAGAACGAATTAACTACTTAACCTGAGGTACCACTGTAATAATATTAATAATTTTATTATTTGCATCCTGCCCATCTGACTGGGTTTGCCCCAGCCACTCTGGGCGGCTTTCAACAAGTATAAAAGCATAATAAACATCAAACATTAAAAACATCCCTGCCTTCAGATGTCTTCTATAAGTCGTATAGTTATTTATCTCCTTGACATCTGACGGGAGGGCGTTCCACAGGGCGGGCGCCACCACCGAGAAGGCCTTCTGCCTGGTTCCCTGTAGCTTCACTTCTTGCAGTGGAAATGGGTGGGCCATGTGGAGATCGGGTAAGCATTTCGGGAGAGGGGATGTTTGGAAGGTCCCCTTGTTCTTTGGGGGGCAGTACTGCAAGCCCCTCAGAGCCGTGGAGGGTGAACCAAGAAAGGACCACAGCTCAGCCCTTTGAGCATCTGCATTGCAGGTTCCAGGTTCAATCGCCCAATGACATCTTTGTCGGTCTATTTAGCATAATATTGTGAACACCAGACTCCTCCAGCCTACATATTTATTAAGCACTCGTTCTGATTTGCATGGGACATGGGTGGCGCTATGGGTTAAACCACAGAGCCTAGGACTTGCCGATCAGAAGGTCGGCGGTTCAAATCCCCGCGAGGGGGTGAGCTCCCGTTGCTCAGTCCCTGCTCCTGCCAACCTAGCAGTTCGAAAGCACGTCAAAGTGCAAGTAGATAAATTGGTACCGCTCTGGCTGGAAGGGAAACGGCATTTCCGTGCGCTGCTCTGGTTTGCCAGAAGCGGCTTAGTCATGCTGGCCACATGACCCGGAAGCTGTACGCCGGCTCCCTCGGCCAGTAAAGCAAGATGAGCGCCGCAACCCCAGAGTCGGTCACGACTGGACCTAATGGTCAGGGGTCCCTTTACCTTTACCTGATTTGCTTGCACAAATCTTATGTGAAGATTGTACCACATCCTGTCTTTATCAATCATTCATTCTTAAAAAAATATGGCAATAAACATTTGTCCCCTGTTTGCTCTGATTTGCTTGTTGGGCGTTTATACAGTTTCCTGTTTCTCATTTGTTCACCCCACACTTCTCACTGCATTTTCCTAGCCTCAGGAAGTCTCAGGAAGTGGATTTGTAGTGCTGAGGTGACAAGAGTGTTTTAACCCTGGCAGGCCTAAATTTCCCAGCATGCATTTGAATCCCTCCTGAAAAATGCTGACGGGAAGCTCTGCTGAGAGTCTTCCCTATCCTCTCTGGGCCACTTGGAGCTCCTGACCTGCCTTGCTGGCCGATGGCCTACTCTGTTTGCCCCAGCACAGTTTGGGGGGCTTCCCAGAATCCTCGCCACTGGGCTTTTCTGCCAAAGGCCACCGGCCGATTAGCTGAAGCCAGCCACAGCTATTTTTCTTTTCTTCCTTTTTTTTGCTGATTTGGCAGTTGCGTGGGGTTGCAAGCCTCAAACGCCTGGGTAAGAGGAAGTGGGTGTGAAGGGCTTCTTTGGCCAAAGGGCATCTCTTGCTGCTCCTCAAATAGAAACCAAAATCTTGGCAGCAAGAGTCTCCTTGCGGCCGTAGCCCTAAGCACACGGGATGCTGGAGGCAACCCCCCCTTGAGCCCGCTGGGACTTCCATGCGTAGGACGGAGATTTCCGCCAGAATCTGTTCTTGCCTGGGAGTGTAGTCTGTGCCATGCTGCTTCTTCAGACGCAGGGTGGGTTGGAGGCAAAGGAGTGGTGCAAATGGCAAGATGTCCTTGCCATATTATTGCAAGGAAGAGCTTGGGGAAAATACTTGCAAGACAACCGAGTAAGTCAGGAAGGATTTGGGAACCTGAGGCTGGTGCAATAGACTCTCCTGCGGGGACCTCTGATGGTAGTTTCAGAGAGAAGGGCACATGCTTTGAATGCAGAAGGGCCTAGGTGGAAAGCAGCCCTGTTTAGGGAAGCTTTTAATGTTTGATGCATTACTGTACAGTGGTACCTCAGGTTAAGTACTTAATTCGTTCCAGAGGTCCATTCTTAACCTGAAACTGTTCTGAACCTGAAGCACCACTTTAGCCAATGGGGCCTCCTGCTGCTGCCGCGCCGCCAGAGCACGATTTCTGTTCTCATCCTGAAGCAAAGTTCTTAACTTGAAGCACTATTTCTGGGTTAGCGGAGTCTGTAACCTGAAGTGTATGTAACCTGAGGTACCACTGTATTTTAATATTTGATTGGAAGCCGCCCAGAGTGGCTGGGGAAGCCCAGACAGATGGGTGGGATATTACTATTATTATTATTATTATTATTATTATTATTATTATTATTATTAATGCCTGGTTTCTGCAGCACTCAAGCTGTAACTCACTGCCCTGAAAAGCCACCCACTTTTTTCCCACAAAAGGGAAAAAAGGGGGGGTCTGTGTTCCCTTTGGGGTTCAAATAACAAAACAAAACCCTGATCTGCAGCTCGTGTTTCTTGTTTCTTTTTTCATCCCGGTTTTTAAAATGGTGTTGCTCCACGATCCATATCAATCCTGTGGCTGTCCTCTCATCGAATCAGAGACTTCTACAGTTGGAAGGGACCCCGAGGGTCATCTAGTCCAACCCCCTGCAATGCAGGAATCTCAGCTAAAGCATCCCTGACAGACGGCCGTCAAAACTCCGCTTAGAAACCACCAAGGAAGGAGAGTCCCCAACCTCCTGAGGGAGAGCCTTTTCACTGTCAAACGTCTCTTGCTGCCAGAAAGTTCTTCCTGATGTTTAGTCGGAATCTCCTTCCTTTTAACTTGAAGCCATGGGTTCGAGTCCTACCCCCTAGAGCTTGAAATGCTTCATTTTGACGTCTCTCCCTCTGCCTCTTACTGACGCACCACCAGCTTCAATCCATATTTAGAAAAGGAGCGGCCGAGCGGTCATTTTAAGGAGGTTGTGTGGACAAGGCCCAAGCCAGCAGCAGGCGAAGCGTTTCCCCTGAAACATCTGGAGGGTATTAGTGGCCCTGCAAAACATCTGGGGGGAAGGTGACAGATTAGCAGCAGCTATGCACACATTTCTTTTGCCCTGTTGTGGTTACCTGGGGTCAAAATTGTTCTGCCGGGTTTTGAAAAGAGAACAAGAGGAGGGGGTTTGCCCCTCTGGCCTGTTTGACCAGAGGCAACAATGGCACGAAAAAGCCCCCGTTTCCGCTCCCTGTGGGAATATAGATGCATTGTGTCTCTCCAAGCACTTTCAGTTCTCTTAAAAACAGTTGCCCTCCAATGTTCACACACTGTCCTTTGTCGTGCTCTTCCCTTCCTCCTCTCCCCTCAGAGCTGAGGTAAAAACCAGCCATTCCAGTGTCTTGAATAGTGTTCCTCTACCCTGCGCGTGTTTTGCCTCGCCCCACATACCTGCCGTGCCTCTTATTTCTCTTATTGCTCATTTGGCCTAGCCGTGGCATGCAGTGAGTCAGGGAAGGGGAATTCTGGGCAGGAGGTGACATGCATCTGAGTCACGAGCCAGGATCCGGATGCCGCTGCAGGAAGCCAGCCGGAGGAGCATTTGGACGAGGGGCCCTGAATGGGCAGTTGTGGGGCCCAGGCAGTGACTGAAAGATAGCTGGAAAAGGATGAAGGCTTTGATACCTCTGATTTAGACCACTGGTATTCAAGAGCCTGGCAAATGGCCCTTTCTGAGGAGATTTCTCACGGACGAAAAATATCCAGTGGGCCTAGTGACCGATTTTTTGCAATGGTGTGATTGCCTTTCGCTTACTGGTGAGGAAGCACGTGGCCAGATTGGTCCCTGTCGGCTTACAGCACCGTTTGGGTCATGTCAGAAACACAACCACTGCCATCTGCAATTAATTTTTTTAGCAGGACAAATGGGAAAACGAAAGCGCAGGGAGACACTGTTTTATTTATTTGGCAAGCCTGCGCACTTGTACCTGTCTTTCCTTTTGAGCTTAATTACCGTATTTTTCGCTCTATAAGATGCACCAGACCACAAGACACACCTAGTTTTTGGAGGAGGAAAACAAGAAAAAAAATATTCTGAATCTCAGAAGCCAGAACAGCAAGAGGGATCACTGAGCAGTGAAAGCAGCGATCCCTCTTGCTGTTCTGGCTTCTGGGATAGCTGCACAGCCTGCATTCGCTCCATAAGATGCACACACATTTCCCCTTACTTTTTAGGAGGGAAAAAGTGAGTCTTATAGAGCAAAAAATACGGTATTTCGATAAGGAAATATTGCAGCTCTTTTCTTCCCCGGCTTGTGATAACGCTGCATAGATTATTTCTTTCTTCCCGGAAGTCCTGTCCTCACCAAAGGGACATGCATCCACCAGACTGTGCAGCTTTCCCAAATCTGGGTGGTTGGGTGACCTTTCATGTGGCAATGAGGGATGTTCCTGGAGAGGAGGTTTGCCATGAGTTGTTGCGTGCAAAAGAGAGGGGAGTGATGCAAAAGTTTGAGAAATGTGCAGGCAAAGGGAGTGTGACCAGGGGAATGGAGGAAGTTGGATGAGGCAGGGGTGGTTGTCCATGTCAGAGGTGAGTGCCTGTCCGTGAAACGAAAGATGCATTTGCGGACAGCCCAGGGTAGAGGAGCATTTAAGCAGATGCTGCTGTTATCTCTTCAGTGTGGAACGAAAGTGATGTTAAAGGCACAAGGCCAGGGTTATTTCTGACCATGTGGTAGGCCCACCTGAACACAGAGCTTCGAAAATGTGCTCTTTGATTGTGCAGAATGGCTTGCTTGAGGGTTCTTGTACTGCCTGGCACTTGGTGGGCCACTGGAATTTGGGTCATACCCTGCCAGGACGGACAGACAGGCGGACGTTATTGCCATTTGAAATGTGGGCAGATGAGAGGGAGGAAAAGAGACTCAGTGCAGACCCCTCTGGGAAGTGAAATGGTGTGAGAATCATCAAATTTTAGAGTCTGAAGGGATTCCAAGGGTCATCTAACCCAACCCCTGCAATGCAGGAATCTTAACTAAGCAGAGATACAGAATCTGTGGCCCTCCAGATGCAACCACGACTGCTCCAATCATCCCTAACCATTGGTCATGCTGGCGGGGAATGATGGGAGTTGGAGTCCACCAGAATCTGGAAGCTGCCACGTTGGCTACCTCTGTGCATTCTTCCCTAAGAATATGGGGAAATGCTAGTGAACCACACATTTCCCAGCTACAGGCTGTTCCCCATTGTTGCAGTTGGTGATACATTGCATTCTTGATAGGCAGGGGGTCGTCTTCCTCTGATTCCAGAGAGGAAGGGAGGGTTTCTGAAATGTAGGAAGGCCGCGCATTATCACTTTTGTTCAAGAAATGTTGGTCAGAAATAGAAGCGGCCTGCATAATCTCAGCATTAAAGAAGTAGTTGTGTACCAGCTTCACACGAGAGTTTGGGTTTTGTGGTGTTGCTTTTGCTGTTTGGACAGAGGAAAAGGGGAAACAGGCCATTAAAAGCTGGAGATTCGCTCTGTTATTTGCCAAAGGAGGTTAATAAGGGGAATGTGGATTCCATCTACCATACAGTGGGAATCCCATGACAAATCTAGTGATTAGCTGTAGGAAAAAGAGATACAGTGCAACCGAAACACATCTTTTATGTAGGTAAAGTAAAGGTAAGGTAAAGAACCCCTGTACGGTTAAGTCCAGTCAAAGGTGACTATGGGGTTGTGGCGCTCATCTCGCTTTCAGGCTGAGAGAGCCGGCGTTTGTCCACAGACAGCTTTCCTGGTCATGTGGCGGAAACCAGAGCATCTTTTATGTAAACCAGTCTGGCTGGCCTAGCGAAGAGCAAATCTGTTAAACGACAAAAGGTGCTGATGATGAAGAAGAGTTTGGATTTGATATCCCGCTTTATCACTACCCTAAGGAGTCTCAAAAGCGGCTAACATTCTCCTTTCCCTTCCTCCCCCACAACAAACACTCTGTGAGGTGAGTGGGGCTGAGAGACTTCAAAGAAGTGTGACTAGCCCAAGGTCACCCAGCAGCTGCATGTGGAGGAGCAGAGATGCAAACCCGGTTCAACAGATTACGAGTCCACCGTTCCTAACCACTACACCACACTGGCTCTCTGATGGGCAATCCGAGAGGAATCCTTGGGCCTGGGAAGATGGATGTTGCCAAGGTGATGGGGTATGTATTTAAAGTGACAGGAGAAGAGAGATTTTGAGCAAGGTGTTCTGAAAAGAATAAGAAGGAAGACTGGGGACATCTTGGGCAGGTTGGCTGCAGGCTGGCTGGGAGAGATGCCTTGGACTGCATGGCTTCACTCCTGTGAGGGACAAGCCCCTCTTGAAAGGATCATCCTGTAAGATTTGGACTCCCTCCATGCAGACTGAATGTGATGGCCTGGGAATCCGATTCAGAGGCTGAACCAGAGGAATCCCAGCCTGCACAGGAGTCCCCGCCTCCAGGGCCGGCTGAACTGGGGCAGGGCCTTGATTCTGAAGCGCCTGCACCTGTGCCGGATCCTCAGGAGCAGGCACCAGGTGAATTCACTCTGGCTCCAGAGGTGGTTGAGGACACAGTGCCTACAGGTGCGCCTCTGCCAGCCCTGTCAGGGGAAGGTGAGTCTCCCCCTGGGTCCAGTAACCCTCCAGCCTCTCCTGAGCTGCAGAGGCTCGGGGCAGAGAGGCGGAGGGAACTGGTTTCTCCCAGGAGGAGTGCTCGCCTTAAGGCCAGGAGAGGCGGGTCTCCTGGGGGCTGGGACCGCCCCTGGCCTCAGAGACGATAAAGGCCAGTCAGCCCGGTCCCAGGTTGCGGGAGCAACGTCGTTGAAGAGCTGTTTCGGCCAGCACCCAGTCCTGTTCCTCCAGAGTTCCTGTCCTTGCCCGGCTCCTCGCTTTGGACTCTGCTTCGCCCGTGGAGGACTGTCTGCCAACCCTCGACTCAGGTCCTGGACCTCGCCCCACGGTAACCTCCCCCCGGGACCAGCACACTGAAGGTGTGAATAAACCATATTTCTCAAAGCTACGACAGTCTCCGCCATGTCTCAATTTTCCAAAGGAACACAGGCCATGGGTGAATGCCTGGATCCCCTGGGCTCTTGCCACCGCTCAGCAGAGACAGTAGGAGGCGGAACCCAGCTTTTGTAAGAGTACACATCCAAACATATTGGGCAGTTGCGCTGATGTTGCCTGGGGAGTCGCCTAAGTCTGTCTTTCCTGCTCGCTTCCTTGCTTGGTGTGCAATTTGTCAATAGTCTCTCCAGAAAGATGTCTGTGATCTCTCTGCAGAAGGAAGCTACTGCAATAAGAGGATGCCCAAGAACTATAAAAGTGGAGGTCGCAAGGCAAGAGGGAGGCACATGGCATGTGCAAGAGCAAAACCGCACAATGCACTTCTCCAAAAGAGTGCGGTCCTCTTGCTTCAACGCTGCCGCATCAATCCTAGGAGTCCACCTGCAAAGGACTATGAGAGAGAGAGAGAAAGAAGAATCATCTCTTTCCACCCACGTTTGCAATTACAGTATGCATGCTGTTTCATGTCCTTGTCTGGCATGCAAGGAGGACCTCGGAGGCAGGTGGGCTGTGGGCAGGCCGGGAAGAGCCTGGCTGGAAACCAGAAAATCCGAAAGCTCAGAGGAAGTAATTGCTACAACGGCTAGATCTGCTGTCCCATGCACAGGGATGGCATCCCTCTGTATAGCAGGTGCTGGGGACAGACAATAAAGAGCCCCATCACGTACCTACATGCTTTTCTTGAAAGGTTCCTGGGCTATGGATTCATTAGTGGCTTAAAACACCGCAAGGCTGCCTCGGCCCCAAGTAAAGGGTAAAGGGACCCCTGACCATTAGGTCCAGTCGTGACCGACTCTGGGGTTGCGACGCTCATCTCGCTTTATTGGCCGAGGGAGCCGGCGTACAGCTTCCGGGTCATGTGGCCAGCAGGACTAAGCCGCTTCTGGCGAACCAGAGCAGCGCATGGAAACGCCGTTTACCTTCCCGCTGGAGTGGTACCTATTTATCTACTTGCACTTTGACATGCTTTCGAACTGCTAGGTTGGCAGGAGCTGGGACCGAGCAACAAGAGCTCACCCCGTCACGGGGATTCGAACTGCCAGCCTTCTGATCGGCAAGTCCTAGGCTCTGTAATTTAACCCACAGCGCCACCCGCATCCCTCGGCCCCAAGTACCAGGGTTCAAATCCTTGCTCAGCCATGGGTTGCCTGATTATCCTCTTCCAAAGCAACTACTCTATTCTGAACTTTAAAATGGTAAGCATAATGCTGGTGGTCAACAAAAGAGGTTTAAAGACTCTCTCAAGGCAAAACTAAAAATATATATAGTATAAACACCGACAACAGGGAAACACTGGCTTGCGAGCGCTCCAATTGGAGAACAGCCTTCACCAAAGGTGTCATAGATTTTGAAATATATTTAAAAAATTAAAAAAATGTCCAGTAGCACCTTGGAGACCAACTAACCTTGTTCTTGGTATAAGCTTTCGTATGCATGCACACTTCTCTAGATAGATTTTGAAGACGCTCGAACTCAGGACGAAAGGGAGAAACGTGTGAAGAGGAAGGCACGCTTGGCAAACCCTGTGATCAATTCCAGTTGGGACCTATGTCCCAACTGGAAGGGTGTGTGGATCCAGAATTGGCCTCCACAGTCACATGGACTCACTGTTAAAACCATGTTCATGGAAGACAGTCTTACTTGGCCATGAAGGATCGCCAAAGAAGAAGAAGAAGAAGAGAGAGCCATGAAACTCACTTTGGGTGTCCTTGGGCCAGTCACCACCTCTCAGCCCAGCACAGGGTTGTTGTAGCGATTAAAGAAGGAGAGCAGGGAGACAACCACGTACACTGTGGTTCAGCTCCTTGGAGGAGGAAAAAGTAGGATATAAATGCAATAAATAAAGCAATAACCAACTGCAGAGGGCACCAAGTTGGAGGGAAGGATGTCCTCACCAGACCCTTCTCACGGCAGCGAAGAGACCGAAATAGTTAAATCATCTTGAAGAGAAACTGCTGGGTGGAAATAAAACAAGGCCAAATGCTAGAAAGGGAGTGAGTGAGCTATGTTGCAGATAAGAAAGCGTTTGGAGACATCCGGAGATGGAGGATGCAGCAAATCTTGCTGTAGGAGTTTCAGAGACAATTGCAGATTAAGCACTTAGGTGGGAGACCATGGAAGAGAGAATTTTGGGGGGTGAAGTCAAACTGTTGGAAGGCTGTAGCACCTGCTGCGGCCATAGAGACCGATGCAGGAGAGATGTGTTTGGTTGCAGCCGGGGGAGATGAAGGCATCCGGTTGTGCTGCTGCAGATTCACCGTGGCGTTTCTTCTCTCTGCGCTCCCCCTAGGAGACGGGAGGATGCGGCAAATTATGATGCAGAAGCTTCGGAGAGAATGACGGATTAAACACTTGTGCCTTATGATGTAAAATGGGATAGCGACAAAAGGGACTGATTGCACACTAATTGTCCAAAGCTGTGAACCGCTACCATATTTTTTGCTCTATAAGACTCACTTTTTTCCTCCTAAAAAGTAAGGGGAAATGTGTGTGCGTCTTATGGAGCGAATGCAGGCTGCGCAGCTATCACAGAAGCCAGAACAGCAAGAGGGATGGCTCTTTTCACTGCGTAGCGATCCCTCTTGCTGTTCTGGCTTCTGAGATTCAGAATATTTTTTTTCTTGTTTTCCTCCTCCAAAAACTAGGTGCGTCTTGTGGTCTGGTGTGTCTTATAGAGCGAAAAATACAGTAATTTAAGAAGGATATAGATAAACTAGAATATGTACAGAGGAGGGCAACCGAGATAATCAAGGGTCTAGAAACCAAGCCTTATGAGGAACAGTTGAGGGAGTTGGGTGTGTTTAGCTTGGAGAAGAGGAGACTGAGAGGAGCTAGAATAGCCGTCTTCCACTAGCTAATGGGTTTTCACACGGATGATGGAGCAAGCTTGTTTTCCCTCTCTCCCGAGGGTAGTCCCCAAAACAACAGCTTCAAGTTCCAAGAAAGGAGATTCCAACTAAACATCAGAAATAGCTTTCTCACAGGAAGAGCTGTTCAATAGTGGAAGTTTGTAGTCTCTCCTCCTCTGGAGGTTTTTAAGCAGAGGTTGGACGGCCATCTGTCAGGGTTGCTTTAGCTGAGATTCCTGCATTGCAGGGGGTTGGACTAGATGACCCTCGGGGTCCCTTCCAACACTACGACTCTATGATTCTATATTTGAATCCTTCATAGTGACGTCCGCATCGGGGTTGCCACCTTGTATGTACGAATAAATGCATTTGATTCGTTACCAGGTTATTACTGGCCTCCTGTAAGGGAACCTAGGTACAGTCGTACCTTGGAAGTCAAGCGGAATCCGTTCTGGAAGTCCTTTCGACTTCCAAAACGTTCGAAAACCAAATTGCACCTTCTGATTGGCTGCAGGACGTTCCTGCAGCCAATCGGAAGCCACGGAAGCCCCATCGGACGTTCAGGTTCCAAAAGAACGTTCACAAACCGGAACAATCACTTCCGGGTTTGCGGCGTTCGGGAGCCAAAACGTCCAAGTTCCAAGGCGTTGGGGATCCAAAGCGTTCGGGATCCCCTCTAACAGCGGCAAAGGGGCAAGCTAGTTCTCTGATTCCTGGTTGTCTCTGTGAACTCCACAGAGTTTCTCGCCTGTGAGCCTTTGCATTAATGTGGAACGAAGTGGGTGCTTCCGTGCAGATCTCCCTGGCTGCTCCTTTCCTGCCAACGCCATCTGTTTATGCAGTTGCCCACTGGCTGACTCAGCCCTTGCAGGAATGATGTGGTCGGAGAACAGCAGCAACCACCGTGAGGGGGCTGGCCGTTGTTCACCCGCGCTCTCTTTGCCTCTTGTCTGCGGTACTTGGCCCTTAGCCTTTGCCTCTCCACAGGGATGTCAGGGCCACCAAGCAGGTGGTCTGCCTGCATGGGATTTTTACATCTTCCCTCCCCCCCTTAAATGCCATCAGTTGGTCCAGGTGACAGCTTCCGGGTGCCCACCGGCTGACTCAGTCCTTACAGGAATGGTGCGGTCAGAAAATAGCACCTGTTGTTGCGTGGGAGAGAGGGTTAAATCTGGGCCCTTCGCCAAATCTCAGTAACAATGGTGTGTTCAAAGTGCAGTGGCTCTTGGCTGCCGTCGGGGATCTGAAAGCTTTCATTCAGCCTTTTCATCCTCGGTGGGGTCTGTGTGCGTGCGTCATGTTCGCTCGCCATAATACTTCACAGAAATGCAACGGGACGCACACACCTCACTGCTGTGACGGAGCTTGCGGCATGGAATGCTGTTACAAAAGAGGCAGAGGCACCTATTGGCTAGTGACTGTGTCATCGCTATTGACAAACTCCTCCTCCTTGCATCATGTTTGTACCTTTATGTGCTTTGAAAGAAATACACATACAGTCATCCCTCGGGTTACAGATGCTTCAGGTTGCGTTTTTTCAGGTTATGGACCGCCGAAACCTGGAAGTACCGGAACAGGTTACTTCCGGGTTTTGGCAGTCGTGCAAGCACAGAAGTGCTAAATTGTGCTTTGCACATGCGCAGAAGCGCAGAAATACAACCAGCGCATGTGCAGATGCGCCACTGCAGGTTGCGAATGTGCATCCTGCACAGATCACATTCGCAACCCGAGCGTCCACTGTGCATATATTTTTAACAAATCTTTAGAACCAGGGTCCCCAATGTGGTTCCCATGGAAACTATGTCACCCTCAGGCATTGCCCTTAGCCCCTATCAAGGCCTCCCACCCCTTCCATTTTTTTTAAAAAAAGCTTGGAATTTGTTTTGGATTTTTCCTTATTTAGTTGTGGGTTGCCTGCTTTTTATGCCTGTGTTTTATTTATTTATTTGTGTGTGAGAGAGGGGGTGTGTGGAGAGAGAGAGAGAGGGAGAGAGAGACAGGTGCCAAATCCCTGGGGCCCTGGGTGCCCAAGCACCCACAAAATTATCCATGAAGGGGCTGGGTACACTGCATGGCCCCCAAAGCCCCAAGCACCCACAGTTGTGAGGCCAAGCTGGCACTCTGCTCTGTGTGTGTGTGTGTGTGTGTGTGTTGCCTTCTTTCTTTACAGAGGGAGTATCGCCAGTTTTCCTGCTGTGAAATTGTTGTTTTGTGGTTTCTTACCAAAGTTACTTACCGTATTTTTCGCTCTATAAGACACACCAGACCACAAGACGCACCTAGTTTTTGGAGGAGGAAAACAAGAAAAAAAATATTCTGAATCTCAGAAGCCAGAACCGCAAGAGGGATCGCTGCGCAGTGAAAGCAGCGATCCCTCTTGCTGTTCTGGCTTCAGGGATAGCTGCGCAGCCTGCATTCGCTCCATAAGACGCACACACATTTCCCCTTACTTTCTAGGAGGGAAAAAGTGAGTCTTATAGAGCAAAAAATACGGTAGATTCCCAAATGGGATCCCAGGCCCAAAAAGGGTGTTGAGAGATCCTTGCTTTAAAGACTGATAATTTCCCCAGCTCCTCTGAAAATGACAGTGTTGGACCAGGACCCAAGAGACCAGGATTCAAATCCCCGATCTCGCAGGGTGATCTTGGGCCAGTCACTGCCTCTCAGCCTGGCTGGGTTGTTGTGAGGATAAAATGGGGAGAAAGAGAACCAATGTGTGCTGCCATGAGATCCTTGGAGGAGAAGGTGGGAGATAAATGTGATTTTTAAAAAATAAATCTTTCCTTAATGGATGTATGAATGACTGTAGCCCTTTAAACAGAACCAAAAACTGCAGCACCATCATTTCACTTTTGGACAAAATATGACTTTAGACCTGTGCACTGTTTGGTTTTGCTTGCTTCTTTACATTTTTTTAAAAAAATTATATGCCTTTTACTGTTACAAATCTCTAAGGGATTTACAAGTGGAATTATTGAGAAAAGCGGTTGAAAACAAGTGGTTTAAAATGTCTAAAAAGAAACGAAACCAGCGATAAACTAACAAGAGGAGCTTAGTTGTAAAGGAGCTTACAGAGGGTTTGATAGTAAGGCAAATTGAAGCCTATAAGCTGTGAAGGCCAATTAAACACAGTTAGCATGTGCATAGATACTGGCTTCATTCACATATTTGTTTTGGCATCTGTCTGTCTTGAGAGACATGTGGATGTGGGTGTGAAGCCAAACCACTGCGTTAGCAGTACCAAAGTGGTCTCCCAGGGGCGCAATCCTGGGCAGTGCGCGTGGAGGTCCTGGGCTGCCCCAACGACAAGACCCCCTTTCTCAGCCTCACTGATGTGGTCCAAAGGAAAGCAGAGCAATACATTCAGTACCAGCTTGGCTTCAGGAGCTGCCAAAAGGAGGCATACAAGACACCATCCAACCGCCTTAGGGACTCCACTCCACATTTGTGTAGGGTTTACTCCATAGACTTTTTCTTCTCCCAAAGTTATCCCGCAAGGCAGCGGATGTTTAGGACCGGAGTTTTGCTCCTAGATGGGCCACCTTTCCAAGTAGCTCACCTTACCCTCACTTCCCTCTACGACACGTGCGGAGGAGGAAACCATTCCATTGCAGGGAGAGAAAACCTTTCTCCAATGGAAGGTTTTCCTCAGCCCAACTGTTATGTACTGAGTTGAATAGGACCCACAAGGCAGCAGTCTGATCGGTCCTAGAACAATAGGATTCAGAATGCAGCAGTCTGATTGGTCCTAGAACAATAGGATTCAGAATGCAGCAGTCTGATTGGTCCTAGAACAATAGGATCCAGAATGCAGCAGTCTGATTGGTCCACTGGAGCCACCCAATCCAACTCCAGGTGGAAGGGAATCCACAACCGGATTGGCCTACAGGAGAATCCCAGAATTAGCCAATCACATGGGGCCCATTGTGTAAATAATGTATGTAAGGCAGACATTCTGAGGGAACTTCCATTCCTCCTCACCACTATGAGCTGAACAAAGAGCATGAAATCCACACTTGACTCCGAATATATTTCACCAACCCACGGTGACCTGTGTGTGCCAGCTTAATCTGCTGCCCCTGGGCTGTTGGAGGGAAGCTCCTCTCAGTTCTTATCCCTGCTGCCTCTCAGTTCTTATCCTTTTTTAATCTTTAAACCAGAACTGGATCAAGCAGACCTTTATCCGGAGGGCTCCCTGTGGCCGTCCTGATGGCAACTGAAGCCAGCCCCTGTTTCTTGCAGTAGCGCCTCCTCCAGCCACCCTTTTCCCTAATCAGGATAAACGAACCCAGGAGTCCTGGCTCGAGAGACCATCCGAAGCACAGAAACGGGGCCAAGGCTTGGAGCTTGGAACCAGACATGAGGAAACCCAAACCACAGACGGGTGGGCGGAAGGAACAGGACATACCAGCTGGGACAGAGGACTGCTCCCCAGATGTTGTTTCTCAGGGGCAGAGGGGAGGGTGGCAGGAAGGGACCTGGTTGGCTGGAGGAGGACAAAAGTCTGGCTTTTCTTTTCTTACGTCCGTTTGTTTGCTAACGTCTATGCCCTGCCTTTTCTTCCATCACGGAACTGGAGGCCGTTCAGTTCCCAGGAGGACACAGGAAGCCAGACAACAGTCCATCTAGCCCAGCCTTGTCTAGCTCTCTGCTCCTCAACCTTGGGTCACCAGATGTTGAGGAACAACTCACCCCTTGGTCCCAAGGTTGAAGAATATCTGGACTATCAGCAACTCCCCAGGATTTTACATGAGGATCTCTCTCTCTCCCAGCCCTCCCTGGCTGAACTTGGGACCTCCTGAATGTTGTTATTTAATATTGTTTACTCTTAAAAAAGCACACCCTGCTTTCCCCTTCCGTAAAGGAGATGCTCAGAGCACCTTACAAATGAAGGTAAAGGTAAAGGGACCCCTGACCATTAGGTCCAGTCGTGGCCGACTCCGGGGTTCCGGTGCTCATCTCGCTTTATTGGCCGAGGGAGCCGGTGTACAGCTTCCGGGTCATGTGGCCAGCATGACTAAGCCACTTCTGGCGAACCAGAGCAGCGCACAGAAACGCCGTTTACCTTCCCGCCAGAGCGGTACCTATTTATCTACTTGCACTTTGACGTGCTTTCGAACTGCTAAGTTGGCAGGAGCAGGGACCGAGCAACGGGAGCTGATCCCGTCGCGGGGATTCGAACCGCCGACCTTCTGATCGGCAAGCCTTAGGCTCTGCGGTTTAACCCACAGCGCCACCTGCGTCCCTTACAAATGAAACACACGTGTAAAAGCCACACAAACCCAAGCACCATATCAAAGTCAGTTTAATTAGCAGAGGTGCTAATTTTAATGTAAGTAAGGTGACATTTTATTCACACGGGATTAAATAATTATTCTGAATAAAAATGTTCGCCTTGTGCGCGGGGACTTTGGGCAAAGGTGTATTTTATTATTTTGATAAAATATTATTAATAATAAAAGCGTTGCAGGGGGGGGTTTGGGGGGGGGTGATCTAGAATGCTGGAAATCTGTAACAACAGCCCAGAATAGCCCCCAATCTAATTTCCCTGATTTTTCTTTGCCGGTAATTTGAAACTGGAGAAAGTGGGGAGGGCGTGAGCTTGAGGTACTGTTGTACATTACTCTCGAGAAGTCCACAGTGTGCTCTTCTTAAGAAGTACCCAGAATGTCATGCTAGGTGTGGAAGATATGAGTTTATTCTGGGGCACAAATAACAGGAGAGGAGGTCCTGCCTCGGTGGATTTTATTAAGGGACCTCAACACACAAATGGTACTACCACCTCTCACTCCCTCCATAGTTTGAGCATGGGCTTACTCTTCCTGTTCCCCTATAATTTATCTGGTTAACGCCTCAGTCTCCTTTCCAGATCTGTAAAATGGGAAGATTAGCTACTTTACAGGGATGCTGGATTTGTAAGGCAAAAACTGAGAGGTCCTGAGTACTGCCTTGTGGAGTAGAGGGTGAGACTCGGGCCTGGAAGAGAGAGATTTAAGTCTCCGCTCAGTCTTAAATTCACCTGGCAACCTAGGTTATAAATAATGAACATGCAGCGCTCTGTAAGCTGGGAGCGCAAATGACTTCACAAGAACACTGCAAAGATTCATGAGCTTAGGAACGTAAAATCGCCTTAGATCTAAAACCGGAACAAATATGCTAATAACCATTGCATTTTAAAACAAGGCTGCTGTGGATAATGACTAAATACATCTACTTTTGTGCTTTCTTTCATCTCTCAGGTCTGAATCACAGCGCATCATTCTCATGCGAGGCCCACAACGATAAGGGGGTGGGCACATCTCGGACTGCAAAGGTGACAGGTGAGAGGAAAAGTTGTGGGGTGCATTCCTAGAGACCTTTGCCAAGGCTGCAGCACAACTGCTTTAGGTACACTGTGAGGGTGAAGCTAAATGCATATTTGGATTTAACACAGAAGTTTTTAACAGCGCAAACGCTGTCAGCTGGTGTGTGTGATAATTACCGTATTTTTCACACCATAGGACGCACTTTTTCCCCTCCAAAAATGAAGGGGAAATGTGTGTGCGTCCTATGGTGCGAATGCAGGCTTTCGCTGAAGCCTGGAGAGTGAGAGGGGTCGGTGCGCACCGACCCCTCACGCTCTCCAGGCTTCGCACACCTCTCTGCAAGCAGCGGGAGCTTGCGGAGAGTTGCCTGCATGCCGAAGCCTGCGCGCGCTGAGCTCAGCGCGCCCAGGCTTCGCGGACCTCTCCGCAAGCAGCGGGAGCGCTCCCGCTGCTTGCGGAGAATTGCCAGCATGCCGAAGCCTGCGCGTGCTGAGATCAGCGCGCCCAGGCTTCGCGGACCTCTCCGCAAGCAGTGGGAGCGCTCCCGCTGCTTGCAGAGAGTTGCCAGCATGCCGAAGCCTGCGCGCGCTGAGCTCAGCGCGCCCAGGCTTCGCGGACCTCTCCGCAAGCAGCGGGAGCGCTCCCACGGCTTACAGAGAGCTGCCTGTTTGGGGGCTGGGGTCGGGGGAAGCTCGAGCTTCCCCCGCCCCAGCCCCGTGCCTGGGGGGGAAATAATTTTTCCCCCCAAAAAAACTGGGTGCGCCCTATGGTCCGGTGCGCCCTATGGTGCGAAAAATACGGTAATGGGATCTGTGCAGGCACAGAGGGGAAATTCCTCCCCTGCCGTAATTCTGGACGAAAGCCCCATTTACGAAGCTAGGTTTTTTTGCTTAGGGAGAAAATCTTATCAATTGCTCCCAGGCAGTGAGGGTGTTTGGGAGAATTTCTCCCAGTGAATATACTCGCTTCAGAGGAGGAATGTTCATCAGGACCACAGGAGAGGAGGAAAGGGAAGGTGTCCACACACACACACACCCTACACCTTCTTTGATCCTGTTAAGTAGCATCCCCCTTCCGCAGCTGATGCAATTTGCATTTTTAAAAACCCGGGCTTCAAATGCAAACATACAACACAAAGATCCTTTTTTAACTTGGCAAGTTGCCCTGAGTTTATAGGAGGAGCACATGCTGCTTTCAGATCGCAGATTTGGATCATTACTGACACCCCCCCCCCGAAATTCCCTGCAAGTAGAAAATGAGCATGTTGAGCATAAGACTTGAGACAAAACCTTTATCCTTGAAATGCTAGCTTTCCATCAGCAGGGATTCCTTGGCATGCATCTAGAAAGGTAGCTGGCGCAATAAGTGTGCTTCGTGTAATTGCCCGAGTATTCTTTTTAAAATAAAGTTTTATTGATCTGCAGTATATAACAATTACCAAAGAGAGAGAGAGAGAGAAAAGATGCAAAAACAAAACCCCAACTCGTCCCCCTTGCCCCTCTAGGAACAGATAAATTCAGTTAAGTTTGCCAAAGTCCAGTCTGTGGTTTTGGTAGTTGCTGTTGTTCAGGTTTATCAGTAAAGTATTTTATAAAAGGAATCCGTGTATTCTTCACAACTTCTGGATCACAGTAATGATGAACAAGCCCTTGAGAAGGAGCCTGTATCCTAATCACAGGTATGTAGGCCCCGCTGACCACAGTGGGACTTACGTCTGAGTAAACATGCATAGGGCCACACTGTAAAACACCCTCTTTTTGACTTTCCTCCGCAGTAAGCTCTTGTGGTATATCATACACCTGCTCTCTTACATCTTCCCTCTAGTGGTTCCTGGGCGGCCAAGTGCCTTATCCCTTCTGCATCGTAGTGACCACCACCTGGAAGTGACATGGGAACCAGGACCGAGTGGGGCCTACGCTCTTGAGTTCTGCACCATCCAGGTAAGAAGGGAAGCCTTGAAGCCAGCCCAAGTTCCCTCGCCCAACTATTTTGAGGAAGGATGCCTCACTCGGCCACTTTCGCCCCTGCCCTTCGAGGGAACGCTTTTATTTTTAGGAGCCATTTCCTGGCCAGCTTCTGCTTCTCTTAAATGTCCAACCGGATGGCCTCATGACGTGTGACAAGCTCCCAGGAACAGGGAACTGAAAGAGCCTCGAAAAGGGATTGCAGAGGCCAGGAAACAAAACTGATAGCAAGGGGGCGGGGTGTTCAAATATGGGGCCATCTGTCCGTCCCCTTCTAGGGCCTGAGGTGGCAGAGTGATCTGTACCAGTTTGGGGTTTGGGTGGGCGCAGGTTTTGAATGCTTTCCCCACATAAAACAAAGCAAACGGCTCAAGAGCAGAAGGCAGGTGCCTCTGAGACAAAAATCCTCCTCCGCATTTTTTTTATTTAATTACATGTATTTATTCAAGCAGGTGGCGCTGTGGGTTAAACCACAGAGCCTAGGACTTGCCGATCAGAAGGTTGACAGTTCGAATCCCCGTGATGGGGTGAGCTCCCATTGCTCGGTCCCTGCTCCTGCCAACCTAACAGTTGAAAGTATGTCAAAGTGCAAGTAGATAAATAGGTGCCGCTCCGGCGGGAAGGTAAACGGCATTTCCGTGCGCTGCTCTGGTTTGCCAGAAGCGGCTTAGTCATGCTGGCCACATGACCCGGAAGCTGTACGCCGGCTCCCTCGGCCAATAAAGCGAGATGAGCGCTGCAACCCCAGAGTCGGCCACGACTGGACCTAATGGTCAGGGGTCCCTTTATCTTTACCTTTACCTTTATTCAATTTGCTCAAGGTGGTCGCTCTTCTTTCTCACAACAGCCCTGTGAGGTAGGTGAGGCTGAGAGGCAGTGATTGGCCAAAGGACACCCAACAAGCGTCATGGCCATGTAGGGATTCGAACCCTGGTCTCTCACAGGTCCTAATGTAGGGTTGCCATACGTTCGGCTCTTCCCAGACATGTCCGGGATTCTAATAATAATAATAAAATTATTTATATCCCACCCTCCCCAGCCGAAGCCGGGCTCAGGGTGGCTAACAACAATAAAATAGTGCAACATTCTAAAAACATTTCATTATAAAACTTAATTAAATTCAAATTGATGGCAACCATCAAGCTAAAGTTCTGTGAAGATTGCCAAAGGAGGGAGTCAGGCTGCGCCCTGACCAAAGGCCTCGTGGAACAGCTCTGTCTTGCAGGCCCTGCGGAAAGATGTCAAGTCCCGCAGGGCCCTAGTCTCTTGTGACTGAATTAGCACGGGGGGGGGGGATTTTGGGAAATCAGCAAAATGTCTGGAACTTTGAAATTTCCCCAATGGAGGAGAGCCTCAACATAGAGAGCGCTTTGAAAAAGTGTGACGTGCCACCTGCACCGCAAAGTGGTACAGTCTGGAATTCCGCCACAGAGATTGAGCCTTTGAGCCGATGTACATATTATGCAGTCGGCAAAAATCCTGGACTGTGCCACTGCAGAGGGGAGGGGGAGTTTCCTTTTTCTCTTCTTTATTTCATTCTTCAATGTTGTTACACGGTCCAGTGAGGCTTCGTATAGAATTATAGAATTGTATAGTTGGAAGGTGTCCCAGTGGCAGGGGTGCCAACTTGCATAAAACATTGAGGAGGGGGGTGCTAAGCCCAGCAAAATCAGTCACATTGTGCAGTGCGCACACACTATTTGAATGGCAATGCCCATCAACTTTTTTGGGGGGGTAGCCCCCTAAAAAAAAAAATAGGTGGGGGGCCCTAGGAGTCGGCTTCTATGCCCAGAGGGTCATCTCATGCAAGGCAGGAATCTCAGCTAGATTATTGTAGAGCATAATATGTTCCTAGGTCCTGCCCCATCAACCCATCCCCGGCACACGCTGCCTTTCCATCCTCAAATCCTTACCCCTGCTCCTTTTCCCCAGGCTGTGCGCTCGGACGAGGACCTCAGCACCGTGTCGGACCGGGAACTCTATAACCAGAACCTCCACGTCCCCCCGTTCAGCCACACCCTGGATGGCTTGAGCCCCTTCACCACCTACCACGTACGGGTGTCCTGTCGCTCCCGAGAGGGCAACTCCCCGTGGACCCACTGGGTTGCTATGGAAACCTTGGAAGGAGGTGAGCTTGAAAGGGGAGTTGGGGGGGGAGAGTAGGTGGTCGATCCTTCTGGGTTCTGCCTTGATCTCTCGGAGGAGAAAGGAAATCACAGAGGGGTGCATCTTGGAGCAAGAATGAGGAACCAGACGTTGCTAGACTACAACTCCCATCAGCCTCCGGGCCGTTGGACATACTAGCTGGGCCTTATGGGAGTTGGGGCCCAAGCAACATCCGAAAGGCCACAGGCTGTCTCTGAACTTAGAGAGGGGCCAGTTTGGAAGCCAGGAAGATGGAGGGGGCCTAACGCATGGCTTAGAGCCGGGTTTTCCCAACCTTGGGTCTTCAAATGTTTTCGACTACAACTGCCATCATCCCTAGCCGGCAGGACCAGTGGTCAGGGATGATGGGAGTTGTAGTCCAACAACCCAAGGTTGAGAAAGGCTGGTTTAGAGTCAGAGTTTCCCAGCTGTTTTTAGACTACAACTCCCATCATCCCTAGCTAGCAAGGCCAGTGGTCAGGGATTATGGGAACTTTAGTCCGAAAACAACTGGAGAGCCACGGTTGGGAAACATTGGTTTAGAGAGGAACAGTGGTTCTCAAAGAGTGTGGCCTGTCACTGTGGCATGGCAGGAGAGGAAAGCAGTTGTAGCTGGAAGATTCAAGGACCATCAAAGAAACATTTAAACATTAGGATAGAATAGTACCGAAATGATTTCTCCGCAACCTATTGTTGTGAACAGGGATTTTCAGCTCTGACAAATATGAAAGATCAGAAAAGAGGACTGCTTTTTTGTGTTCATGAGAGTTTGTCTCGAATTAGAACTAATAAAAATGAGATTACCTGGCAAAAGCAAGCTCACCTCTCTCATTGAATTGCTATACGTACTTAAAGTTCATGCATAAGAGGTTCATTTATTATTGTATTTTGGGAGTGATTTGCGTTCTTATGTAGCTGCTTTGTTTTATACTTTCCTGACATCCCGCAATCATATCATATAATAGTTGCATTTTATGTTATAAATCAAGCTCTGCTAGGAGTGTTTCTTTTTTGTTTTCAATAAAAAAAATTGGGGTGGCTCAAGCAAACGGTTATTCTGAAAGTGTGGCTCAGAGGGGTAAAGTTTGAGAACCAGTGGTTTAGAAGCTTAGACCATAGTTGTTACCAGTCAAGTGGCTGAGACTGGGCTATAGCCGCTTGCCTGATGCCATTTTGTGGCTAATAAGAAAGGGTCATGGCCGCAGTGTTTCCATTGTAACATACACTTTTCCGTGGCAGTGCCCACCGCTGCGCCAGAGAACATCATGGCCACGCAGAATGGCACCTGCACCATCGTGCAGTGGCGAGAGCCGCGTGGTGTCATCAACGGGATCATACGCGGATACAAGCTGGTCTGTCAAAGCGGCGACTCGCCCGAGGTGAGGACCTCCTTTCTCAGGACTGGAGAGGGCACCCTCCCCATTGACCCCCTGTAATTAGCCTGAGCCATCGCCTGCCATCTTCCTAATCCCCTGCCTGGCGTTTTCGCCACTCTCTCCCTCTCCACCAGGTGGTTGTGGACGTGGGGCTGACCAACGAGACCGTCTTGAACCTGAACAAAACAGTACACAATCTGACCGTCCGTGTCGCGGCCTACACACAAGCAGGAGACGGTCCCTGGAGCAAAGCCATCATGGTTTCCACTGGGGATGTCGGTAAGGAATACGAGATAATGTGTCTTTTTTTTTTTTTGACGGGGGGGTTTCCCTCACAAGCTTTAGTGTTGTGGCAAATAACAGAAGCACAGGGAAAGGAGAGGGGGGGAAGTTACATAACAGCATAATTTGTTTCCTTGGATGCTGCCCAGGGGGTCTACTCTGACTAACGTAGGATACAGTCCAAAGAGTTCAGAATGATGAAACCAGTTAAGGACTACTTGAAATAAATAAAGTTCTGTTTTCATAGCCAATTATTCCTGCACATCTTTCTAAGTGTATCATATGTGATATGGGGGAATCATTTGGCTGCCAAAAAAATAAGTTTGTTTTTTAAAAAAAGTTCTTAACTGTTCCCAACTGTTTCCCAACTCCTTGGTGGTTCTTCCAAAACGATCATTTGATCTCTCTTTTTGTTTTGTTTCGTTTTTCTGGCCCAGCCTTCGACTTCCTGCTTTCTAAGAATGGTTCTGTGTTGGGCAATTCCTGATCTCAGTCCTGGTTCTGATCTAGCAGGATCTCCTGCTTCTAATTTGTATCCCACTTCTTGTTACGATGGCTTCTGGCGCCTTGCGGAGTCACAGAAACTGAAGCTGGTTATAAAACAGGACCCTTGCTTTCTGCTTTAGGAGTTTTGATTCTCTTTGATGTCCCCAGAAAAACAGCCTGAGGCCCCGTTGGCGGAAGCTTGACGCTGACATTTGGCTTGGAGGGTGACCATATTCACATAATTTATATATTGTTTTTTCTCTTTTACAGATGAACTGCCGCAGCCCCAGCCAGGTAAGAACAGTGCATAACACTCTACCCGCGACCTACAGAAATGATTTGGGATTTTGGGATGGGCAGCATAGGGGAATAAGAGGCGGTGCCATTTCCTTCTAGAACATTCCAGAGAGCACTTTGTTCTGGAAATCTGCTTTCCTTCTTTCTTTCTTTTGGTGTTGGCTATTTGATTATATCTTGTTTTGTTTTAGCTTCTCTCTTGCGATAATAAGAATAAATTAAAACTTTGTTTTCCAAAAGTTCCCCAGTGTAGGCAATACCTCATGACCAGGCTTGAGGGCGACATTGCTCTCCTTTTTCAAAATGGCTCCTCTAGGAGGAGAAGGAGCTGCAAGGCTTTGTGTGTTTTGTGACTATTGGCAGGGAGGAAGATGGGGACGTGGGGAAGGCTGCATATTTGCCTTCCACCCGCCTTCCCATTTTGATTAGGATATTTTCAATTTTTGTGACACACACACACCTGCTTTGGCTGCAGGAAACATCTGAACAAAAGGATTGGAAAGGACCAAGCAGATAGTGCAGGGGATTCCTAAACTTTCCTAAAAGTTCAGTTCCAACTGGGATTTTTATTGAATTTGGTTACAATTTGTTTTCATGGAAATTTTATATTGAACTTTCGCTGGAAGATTCTCAAGGCCAAGTTTGACTGACAGAATCACACACTTCTTTCCAGTCCAAGACTTTGAACTGGATTAAGATTTTGGGGTGTGGGGCAGTTGTTTTCAAATGTCACAGCCTGAAGTGGTGTAGGAAGTGTTGGTTTCTAACAGGGTGGATTTTATTTAAATCACGAGTCAGTAAGACTTGATTTAAATCACTAGTCAGTAAGACTTGATTTAAATCATCTTTTTTTTTTACAGAAAGACTCGTTCTTGCTGGTATAATCTTAATATTTACAGCCAGATGAAGGTTTCGTTTTTGGAATAATAAATTTTCAGAGTAGTTTTTATAGTTATATCAAAAATTACTGATTTGGTTATACTATTAGAAATACATTGACAGATAATTATGAAATTATTGTGAGGTTTAATAAGTTAACTGTTTATATTTGGACAACTTTTCTGCTGTACTTTATTGGAAAGAGAAAAATCATTTCCTTAATAACAATTTAAACAATTTTCTTAACTAAAACAATAACATTATAGCATATGTATCCATGTTTGTTAACTGATGTGGTTAAATGATTTTAAAAAACAAACAAACAAAAAACCTTAGACTGAGTTTTAGCACACATGAAAAACTTAAATCCTGATGAATAGCCTTTGGACTATAATGTAACAAACCCACTTAATATTTTTTTTAAATCTGATTTTTATTTTTTTATTTTTTAAAAAATCATTGGTTTTTCTCCACCCTGGTTTCTAAGGAGAACTCGTCCGGCTGCCAAAAAACTAGGAGATCCCCTCATCTTCCCCTCAGCATCGTACTTGGTCCCAGATTCGGTCAATGGATTCTCTCCTCTGTTCTTCCTGTTTAAACAGTAACAGGGGCTGCCTACTGACCGTACACTTAAAGCACATTGCCCTCCACTCCAAAGAATCCTGGGAAATGTAGTTTGTTTAGGGTGCTTGCAGTAAACTACAATTCCCAGGATTCTCTGGGGAAAACGTATGTGCTTTAAATGTATGTCATGTGCACAGCCGAGGCAGGGAAAGGTGTGTGAGAATGTTCAGGGAGGCAGGAGAGGATATATTGTTTATTAATATCCTTCCTAACTTGCGCTAGCAAGTTCCTTTACTTAGCAGAGTTTTACATTCCCCTTTTAATGCACAGCGGGTAGCTGATTGCAGGCTTGTGTAAGCCTCTCAATACCATACAATTCAGTATTGAATTGTATGTTCCTGGTAAGTTCCCTTTTTATCCCTCTTAAAAGAATAAACACACGACAATCTTATTGAGAGTCAATAAAAGAAGTTTACTCACAGTACCATAGTTCACAATTGGATCCCTGAAGGCAGACTTAGTTACAAAGTATGTGGAGCTGTCCCATATGGGGATAATCCCAGTGTCCTCTGTTGGCTGGAAACCACCAGAGCATCTCTAGCTAAAAACTGCTCCAACGACGGAAGAAGTCAAAGATAGGAGAGAGAGTGCTGTGTGCCTTGTCCTTTTGTTACCTGGACAGGTAAGGTCACACCCACCTCTAGTCACATACAAAGGAAGTGTGCCCAGCCAGGAGGAAACAGGAAGTTTTCGACTGGCTGAACCAAACATTCCCCCGCATATCCACTCTAGGAAAACAAGGAATGTTGTACTTGACTGCTACTTATGTATCACATCCCACAAGGTGATGCGCTGGATGGGCAACCGGAATGGCTCCTCCCATTGACCCTTACTCCTCTTCCCTTCTCCGTAGTAGAAACCACCGCCCCTGCCTTCTCCTGGCACTGGTGGTACGTGGTAATTGCCATAGCCACGGCCGCCGCCGCTGCCGCCTTCATAATCATCTTCTTGGCACGGATGAGGAGGAAGGAAACCCGCTATGGGTAAGTGGAGAACGGACACCTGCCATGGATGCTTTCATTGAAATTCCTGAATTGCAGTGGGTTGGACTAGATGACCACTGAGGGCCCCATCCAACTCTCGCCTTTCTGTGATTCTGTGGTAGCTTCTCCTCTTTCACTGTCTGTTTCTCTCCTCCTGCCCATTCTGCAGGGAGGCGTTTGAACCCAGCATGGAGCAGGGAGAGCTGGTGGTCCACTACCGAGTCCGCAAATCCTACAGCCGCCGGACCACCGAAGCCACTTGTGAGTGTCATGGAAGGAGTGAGTCCGCCTTTCCCAACTACCCAGCATGCATTGTGCCTGAGCCTTGTGGTCCAGGATCCAACAAGGAATGCTCCCACCTCCACCACAGTTGTAGGTTATTTCCAATATACAGACATTGCCCAATGCTCTTTTTTCGGCAGACATCAGCTATTGTCTCCTTAATTTGGTAGTTCCGCCTGCCTTCTTCCCATCTTTTGCCTCAGTCATGGCCAATGCTCCTTGCAGTCTCCTTGACGCAGGGCGCTTTGGCCCTGCAACAGTTTGATATTCAAACCTGCTTTTGACAATATTTGGAGAAGCATGACAGAGAGATTATTGGCCATTATTATTTTTGGGTTGAGCCCAATATTCCTGCCTCCCTGGTCCCACTATCGCTCCCAGGGCCTGCCCAAGTCGTTTTGCTGCATCCTGATGACACCCATGCCACTGCTGTGACCGTTACAAATCCCGCCCCCTCCTGCCCCTACCGTCACCCCTGCACTGCCACAGCATCATGGGCGAAAAATCCAGCAGGGCTGGCGATGGAGAGGACGACGAGGCGGTCAGATTTGCTGTCTGAAGCAAATGGCTTCACCTCGCCTCACTGAAGGGCCACTCTAAAATCGAGCTCAGGTAGGGAGTTCCGATGGATTTAAATGAAAAACAGGGCCGCTGAGAAAGAAGAGGAAGGTACCTGCATACGCGGGAGAATGCCAAGGTTTACAAAATACGAAAGATTTAACAGACCCAAAACAGCCCAGTGAAGATGCTTTGTGTATTCAGTAACCACAGAATGGAACATCTCCACTGGAAAAGAAAACTTAAGACACCTCCAAGGGGAGGGGAGAGCAAGAAGGGGTGGCCTTTCTGGTTTGGAAAACTCTTGTTTTGCTGGCTCAGAAGTGAGAGGAATAGCCTGAGCTGAAAGAGCTTAAATGGGGCTCCCAGACAATCAGAAAATTAGGCTGGAAGCCACAAGGGACCTGGTGAAATGCTCTCAGCAACAGCAGGAGATGAAAATGGCTGGTGCATCTTGGCTGGCCTATTGGTTGAGGTTTCTTTGAAAGCTTGAAGGACCCTGGCCAAACAACTAACCACCCCAGCCCTTCTCCAACTACATTTAGAAATCAGGCCGCCTTCCCTATCCTCCCCCTGTTTAAACCCTGCATCTCGGTCTGTGACAGAGACCTGGAGGTGTGGGCCCCATGATGGCCGTGTGCATAATGTGCTGTGACCTTCTCTCTCTCTTTTTTCCATTTCTTGTGACAGTGAACAGCCTGGGCATTAGCGAGGAGCTGAAAGAGAAGCTGCGAGACGTCATGATAGATCGCCACAAGGTGGCCTTGGGGAAAACCCTCGGTGAAGGTACATTAACCTGGTCAACTGGCACTTGTTTCCAAGATGGAGGCTTCTCCTCAGTGAGGCATAGTTGGGGAGAGACCTCAGGCCAGGTGGGATCCTATTGGAATGGTTAACAACAAGCCAAGGGCCATAGGCAGCCAACCAGAGCCAACAATCACCTGAGTGATGACTATGTGGGCCGCCATTTTGAACACTACTTGCCCTTAGGCCAGGGGTCAGCAAGGTTTACCTTGCCTGAGCCGGTTCACTCCCGCGGAGATCGCTCTGTGGGCTGGATCGTGTCTGCGCAGGAGTGATTTCTGGCGTCTGCAGATGTGATTTCCGGTGTTTGCACATGCGTGGACGCAATTTCCTGTGCTGTGGAAGCGAGTCCCTGCTTCGTGCTGTGCCGGTTCAGCACAGTGCGCGGGGACTCACTAAGTGGGTGGCTGTGCTGGTCCCGTGGGTTAACCGTGAGGCAACGTCCGAGTCCAGTCCGAGGTCGAGGGTGCAGTATGGAGGCAGTCCGTCAAAGCTGAAGCTGGGTCCAAGGCAGGGAGTCGGGTGAGGTCAGGAGCTCCGGCAGGACTGGGTTCAGGCAGGAACTAGCAACCAACAGTGTTGCTCCCTCAACTTGGGGCTGGGGCTGGCTGGCTTTTATCTGCCCCGAGGCATAGGGCGGCCCCTGCCCACAGGTGACTCGCCTCTCCTGGCCTGGAGGTGAGCCCTCCTCCTGCGGGAACTTAGTTCCCTCCGCCTCTCTGCCCTGAGCCTCTGCAGCTCAGGAGAGGCTGGAGGGTTACCGGACCCAGAGGCAACCTCAGCTTCCTCTGACGGGGCTGAGAGTGGAGCACCTGCAGGCAATGGGTCCTCCATCAGCTCAGGAGCCAAGCAGCCTCAGCTGATGCCTGCACCTGAGGATCCAGCACAGGTGAGGACCCTTCAGGGTCAAGCCCCAGCCCCAGCTCAGCTGGTTCTGGAGGCGGGGAATCCTGTGCAGGCTGGGATTCCTCAGGTTCAGCATCCAAGTCCGAATCCCAGGCCATCACAGTGGCTCAGTTCAGGGACAGCTTGTGGGCCGTTTAAATGACCCCTGTGGGCCGCTTGTGGTTCATGGGCTGCAGGTTGCTGACCCCTGGCTTAGGCCTTTCTTTTCTCAGCAGCTTAGTTTCCGGGCCAAGACAGGCCTGAGATGGCCACTTTCTGCTTCACATATGCATACAGATGTGTCTGGAGACTACAGCATTAGGGGCTTTCTGATTTAGAGAAAGAGCCAGGGAGAGGCAACAGGGTTTATTTTTCTCTGGCTGCCTCCACTGAACAGCTCTTGAACCTTTTGGACATTAATTGGTAGACAGGTACGGGACTTGCACATGGCGCGAATAACAAAGCTGGAGATCAAACTTTTTCCAAAACAAAGTATGCTTTCACTTACAAGTTTCAGTAAGGCAGCACATTAAATAATTCTTGGGAACTTAATTATAGAAAACAAGCTAATTTTACAGTTTGTGTAGTTACCGATAAAAGCAAATAGAAAACAGAGATAAATGCAAACAGCTATGCTTATTCTAATCTGTCTCCCTAACCAGGCCATTAATTATCAATTTGCACCCTTCACTTCAGCTTTTAGGTTCCTTTGGAGTTTTTTCCTTTCAGCTGCAATGCCCACTGTGCTCTCCTAACATTTACTGCATTCCTAAAGTGTTTCATCTCTTTTTCTTTCTTTCCGTGCTCCAGCTCCAAACTCCACAACTAACTCTTCTACTTCTCTAATAAACTATGCTGTTTTCTAGCTTGTGTACAGTATTTTCATTTCCCTTTCCAACCTTTAAGCCAATCTGAAGGAAAAGAGAATTCAAATTAATTTTCTATTTCCCTTTGAGTGCCAGATTCCTAGGCTGAACTTTTGACCCTTCTGTGCAATACATCGCCTTGTACTTTTGACCCTCAAACGTTTCACTATTCTGTGCAAGAGAGCTTCTAAAATGAAAAACAATTTTATATCAACCAGCTGAATACAAAATAGCAGGACGCTTTCAGGGGAGGAGAGGGTCAAAAGTGTTCTGTTCCCATCCTGTTGGTGTTAGCACTCCAGTTTAGAGGGAAAGGATGTGTGTCATGGCCCTAGACTAGGACTTAGGGGCTTATAAACCACTGAGCTTCTTGGATTTGCTGATTGGAAGATCGGCGGTTCAAATCCACACAACAGGGTGAGCTCCCATTGCTCTGTCCCAGCTTCTGCCAACTAGCAGTTAAAAAACACACCAGTGCAAGTAGATAAATAGGTACCATTGCAGCAGGAAGGTAAACAGCTCTTCCATGTGCTCAGGCACTCATCACAGTGTCCCATTGCGCCAGAAGCGGTTTAGTCATGCTGGCCACATGACCCGGAAAGCTGTCTGTGGACAAACGCCGGCTCCCTCGGCCTGAAAGCGAGATGAACACCACACCCCATAGTCGCCTTTGACTGGATTTAACTGTTCAAGGGTACTTTACCTTTACATTTAACTTTCCACTGCTCTGGTCCATACTTGAAAACTCAGGTTTTGAGCACCTTCCTTTTTGCTCCAGATACTTCCCTGTAAAAACCCGCTCTTTAAAGCTCAATTGGAGCAAACATCAATCCACAGAAAACCCAAATTGACGTTTGCTCCAATTGAGCTTTATAGTGCAGCTTTTTGCAGGGAATAAACAACGCTCAGACGCAGAGTGTTAAAGCATGGACCTCTGCCTAGAAAGAGCTGGGCATAAAGTAAATATGGATAAGTCCTTATTGGTGGCACAGGGCTCTGGCAACTGGAGCTTAGAGGAGATGGATCCATGTCCCAGTCTGTCCCATGTGGATCTGCAGGCATCAGAGCCTGCCTCTTCTCCCTTCAGCCCTAAGGAGACACTTCTGCTGCTGTACTAGGGTTTCTGAAGCAGTCTCCAGCTGCTGTTGGACTCCAGTCATCCCTAGCTAGCAGGACCAGTAGTGATGATGGGAATTGTAGTCCCAAAACAGCTGGAGGGCCAAGTTGGGAAACCTTGTGCCAGACTCTGGTAGCCAATCACAGGCTACTCAGGGGATCAAGAGAGCTTTCAGGGGAGATCCTTTCAACTGGAAATCCCGTTACCTTGAAGGAGCCAGCCGAAGGTACTAGCTGGTCAAGTGGCTGCATTCATGGGGTCAGGGACTACTTAACTATGTAACAAAACCCAGCCAGTTGCCCCAGGACTTTGGCTTAAGAGTGCTCTCTGTGGTCCTGAAACCTTTTGAAGTGCTGGCTTTTGCCTTGCCTTAGCCCTGCCATGCTGTCTCGTCTGCCTGCCTGGGGAACCAGGAACTACTGAGATGTCCTTGCTTGGACCACAAGCTTTTTTGGGGGGGGTGCATCTCCACAGATCGTGACACTATGCGCAGTTGCACACATGTCCACCTGAGTAACAGATCACTGGTGTGTGGGCTGGGAGGTGGAACTTCAGACGAGGAGGGGAAAGTTTGGAAAGTTTGAGAAAAGCTGGGAAAGGCCCAAGATTTCATGGAAAAGGTAAGGCCTGAACAAAATAAGAATTGAGAGATGACACATCCCACAAACCTAAGAGAGGCAAAAAAGTGGAACCGCCTCAGAAATGGACTTCCCTGTTTCGGATGTCTCTTCCTTCAGAAGTCTGAGAACCCAGCTCAGGAGACATGTTCTGTATATATATGAATATGTTAACCCATAAGGCACAACCTTTCAAAAAAATTTGAAAATAACACAAATTTTGAAAAGCCATTACCAGGCCAAAGAAAAGCCCATATCCCAGTGACTTATCTAGTAATAATTTGAAAATTCTATGCATTTACTGGGAATGTTCAATGATTCTAGGCCAACCACTGGAATTTCTCACAGAATACAAGGACTCATGAATTCGTTGCTTCCTAAACTCATTTCTTTAGAGCAGGAAATAAAAGCTCTGGGTCACAAACAGGAATTGGAAGGCAGGGCGATGTAGGGGAAGCGAAGCAGAAATTCATCTGAGCTCCAGAACCTGTTTCCCAATTCCAAATCATATGATATGAAAACAATTACCAGGACTATCGTTAGGAGTTGTTTTTTATCACTGGATAACCCTGGAAGATTCTCATTCATCTAGGACAATGCGGGGATTCTTCTTGGTCGAAGGACAAAGGAAATCAACTGCTGCATGAGGGACAAACTCCCTTGTTTCCTTTCCTGATTAAACGTCAAGGCCTTGTTTCTAACGTAGCCAGGATAATCATTAACATATAACATCAAGTGCAGGACGAACAGCCCAGAAGCGCTTCGGCCTAGTTTTCTTGCTGCAGAAACGCCGAAGGACGGAGGGCTGTTTTGCTCATTTGGGTCGGAGGACTGGCAAAGTTTCTGCCTCAGCTCCGCAAAAAAGTTTCCTCTAAGCACAGCTGGGATTAGTTTGGAAGCATATGGAAAGCAGAGATGCAAAGGCCCCTGGCTATGGCACATATGTTCCCCCTTGAACATTTCCACCCTGTGCCTCTCTCTTTTTTGTGGCTGCCCTTTTTCTGGAAACAGGGAGGGCGGGGACCTGACTTGCACAGCCACAGAGGAAGCAGGCTTAACACAGAGACAGGCCGCTGGTCCGTCTCACTTAGTATTGTCTGCGCAGACCGGTAGCGGCTCATCGGCGTTTCAAGCGGGATTTAACCTGGGACCTTCTGCTTGAAAAGCAGATGCTCAATAATAATAATAATAATAATAATAATAATAATAATAATATATTATTATTATTATTATTTATACCCCGCCTATCTGGCTGGGTTTCCACAGCCACTCTGGGCGGCTTCCAGCACATAGCTGTCAACTTTCAGATTTGAAAACGAGGGATCAGCAGCCTCGAAAATAAGGGATCAGCAGCCTCAGCTGTCCTGGGGACAGTCTACGGGATATCTAACAATCCGGGATAGCAGCAGGAAATGGCGCTGGAATAAGGGAATTTCCCTCCAAAAAAAGGGAAGGTTGACAGCTATGTTCCAGCAAAATTTTAAAATACAATAATTCATCAAATATTAAAAGCTTCCTTAAACAGGGCTGCCTTCAGATGTCTTCTAAAAGTCAGATAGTTGTTTATTTCTTTGACATCTGGTGGGAGGGCATTCCACAGGGCGGGTGCCACTACCGAGAAGGCCCTCTGTCTGGTTCCCTGTAACTTCGCTTCTTGCAGTGAGGGAACCGCCCGAAGGCCCTCAGTGCTGGACCTCAGTATCCGGGCTGAACAATGGGGTGGATATGCTCCTTCAGGTATACTGGGCTGAGGCCGTTTAGGGCTTTAAATGTCAGCACCAACACTTTGAATTGTGCCCGGAAACGTACTGGGAGCCAATGTAGGTCTTTCAGGACTGGTGTTATATGGTATTAGTCACCAGTCTAGCTGCCGCATTCTGGATTAGTTAAAGATTCCGGGTCACCTTCAAAGGTAGACCCACGTAGATGCTCTACCACTTGGGCTGCGGCCCTTCCCCATAGCATCCGCCCAGAGAGTCCGAACATAAGAGCCCTGTTGGGACAGGGCAAAGGCCCATCTGGTCCCACCACCTCATCTCACAGTGGCCCAACGGGAAGCCAATCGCATTCTCCCTACATGCGATTCTCAGCAGTGGGCATCAGAGGGTATTCTGCCTCCCAGCACGAGTAGCAGATCACAGCCATAGCGGTTAGTTGCCGTCGATAGCCTTGTCCTCTTATGAGTCTGCCCAATCCACTTCTAAAGCCATCAAGTGTGCCAGGAAGCCCCTGAGATCCCAGCTCAGTAACTACTTTTCTTGGAGAGACTCGGGGCTCCATCCAGACTTACAAAACACAGGTTTCCCACTTGTCCAGCACGTTCTAGGCACGGGTCTGAGCGGTTTTGCCCTTGGCCTGCAGCTTTCCCTGGGAAAACTCACTCTTTAGCAATAAATTGAAGCAAACGACAATCGGGGGGGGGGGATGGTGTTTCCTCCAATTGGGTTTCTGCAGGGGAAAGCGGCAGAGCAGGGGCAAGTCTGAATTAGCCTTCTAGCTAATTCTTAAAAACAGTTTACTGGCAAATTCTTACTTTTTCTACCTCCAGAAAATCCATTTTTTATTCTAGATTGCATTGTGGAAGGTCAACCTTCCCTGGGTGTTGGATTCAGACTGATGACGGCCAGTTGCTAACCCTTACTTTAGATGTCCAGGTTATCCTATCTGAGGGTGGGAGCTTGTAACGATTTTTCACCATCACAAGAGCCTGTACTTTCTTCAGCTGTCACTTATGCAAAGAAAAGAGAGGACATAACAGGGTGCCGATTTGCATACGCAGATTTATATGTATAGATTAAGTTTCTGCCCTCTCTGTTCATGGTTCTCTGCCTTTAAACCAGACATGGATAGGACACCCTTTCAAAAGAGAACAGGAGTTCCCAAAGCAAGGTTAAATGTTATTTGTACATAAAATAAAATCAACCAGGGGACTATGGGCAACATCAAGACAGGATCCAAAGCACAGAGATGACAAGAAGCAAATATTATTAGGAACTAATAACTATGAAAAGGCAGGGAGGGGAGGACAGGGGAGAGAAAGAGGTTGGCAGCCAGTTTTGGGGGAATTAAGTAAAACAGTACATCCAGTTCTAGCATTTTGTGTTTCCCTTGGCAGCTGGAAATATACTGTAACTTTTCTCTAGCACAAAAATTTGCAGAGATCCATTCTTACAGGAAGACTTCCTGAGGCTCACAGCTTGCCTTGATCTGCCTACAAAGCCCTCATCTCAAACCCTTCAGATGGAGGAGTGGGCTGGTGTGGTCTTTCCCCAACGCAAGCAGGAAAGGCACTCTGTGCATGCTCAGAAGCGTTCTGCTGTTTGTTCTTGCTCCCCTTTTGCCTAGGCTGAAGCCCCGGTGTTGGAAATGGATTACTAGCCCCCTAGTTCAAAGGCTGTTCTCCGCGCTTCCTTACCATTCATTGCATTCCCTCCTAATTCTGTTGCTAAATTTGGAGAACTGGGAGAGAGGGGAGATCACTGAGTGAATGTTTGCAGGCTCCGAACCCTTAAAAAAACAACAACCCACAAATCTCATGTCTTACGCCTATCCCTAGAACACCCCAGATATTTCATAAGGCAGCAGCCTGAGTGAGTCAGACACGGAAAGTCTGATCTGGTCCCGAAATGTCAGCCGTCGGCTCTTCCAAGAGTTCACGTGGCTTGCTGAAGCCCTTACATAGCTCATGTTCTTCTGCCCCGGGAGAAACAGGGGAAATGAATTTCCCACCTGCCTGCTTTTCCTATCCAGACAGAGGCCTCTGCTGCTGCCAGGGCGAAGCCCACATGGCCCTTCTTTAGAGTTGGATATTTTAGATCAAGGACCTCTTTTGCCATCTTGCAGCTTTTTGTTGGGGGGGGGGAATGAAGGGTAGACTCACCCCCCCGGCCCATCCTCTGGCTTGCACCCTATACAAAAGAACTTGCTGGATCAAGAGCTCTCCTTCCTCTTCCTACTAGAAGTCTGGTAAAAGTAAAGACCGACTCTGGGGTTGTGGCACTCATCTCGCTTTATTGGCCGAGGGAGCCAGCGTACAGCTTCCGGGTCAAGTGGTCAGCATGACTAAGCCGCTTCTGGTGAACCAGAGCAGCACACAGAAATGCCATTTACCTTCCCGCTGGAGCGGTACCTATTTATCTACTTGCACTTTGACGTGCTTTCGAACTGCTAGGTTGGCAGGAGCAGGGACCGAGTAACAGGAGCTCACCCCATCGCGGGGATTCGAACCGCCGACCTTCTGATCGGCAAGCCCTAGGCTCAGTGGTTTAACCCACAGCGTCACCCGTGTCCCAGAAGCCTGGTACACTGCACCTGCACATGCAGGCTTCATTTTTTTGCTGCTTGATCTCTGTCCTCCACAAACCTTATCTCACTTTCTAATTTAAAGCAGCTGAGGCCATTTGCCACCACCAGCACATCTGGCAGCACTGCATCCCACATGTCAGTGATGCGCTGCGCTAATTATAACCCGAACCATGTAAATGCTGCCCGGTTTGAAAGGGGAGGCATGGTTACCAATGCTGTGTTTTCACTTATCTATAAATATTTGCGGCTTTGCTCTTAAGGGTATTGGCTGCCAACTTCCCAATGGCGCGCAAATGGTTTTGGCATTATCGGAACGTTCCCACCCACCCCTGGATTTCCTTGTTCTTGGACACGAGAACTACTCAGTACCTAACGCTCCACATCATCTCTGGGTGTTTATATTTCCTACACGAAATCAGGACAGTGCAAAGTTGTGCGGCGGTTAAAAAGGAGCCTGCAGACAAAAAAATCCAAGCCAACAAAAATGGTATACTAGCTGGCCTGACTAGATTAATCACATGCAGCCTAAAAAGAGAAGAAGAATCACTGGGGAGTGTGTGTGTGTGTATATATATATTCTCTCTCTCTCTCTCTCTCTCTCTCTCTCTCTCTATATATATATATATATATATACACTGTATATATCGTATTTTTCTCTCTATAAGACGCACCAGACCATAAGACGCACCTAGTTTTTGGAGGAGGAAAACAAGAAAAAAAATATTCTGAATCTCAGAAGCCAGAACAGCAAGAGGGATCGCTACACAGTGAAAGCAGCAATCCCTCTTGCTGTTCTGGCTTCTGGGATAGCTGCGCAGCCTGCATTCGCTCCATAAGACGCACACACATTTCCCCTTACTTTTTAGGAGGGAAAAAATGAGTCTTATAGAGCAAAAAATATGGTATAAGGTATTTAACTTAAGTTTTGCTCGAAGTTCCGCTGAAATGAAATAACATGACTCAGGTCCATTCATTTCAATAGGTCTACTCTGAGTAAAATTTAATGGCGTAACCCCCCCCCCTTCTCTGCCTGGTTACCTAGAAGCAGTTTTCTGCTCGCTGCAGGTGACCAGGCTGTTTCAAGCCTGGGTTAAAATCACAGGCGTTTTCTCAAATGAACGTCATTTGGCCTGACGTTCTACTCCCAATTTCTACCTGGCATGATTTGGCATTTGCTCTCTCAGACTTGCTCATAGGCCTTTTCCTCTTCTTCTTCTTTGTCTCTGCAGGGGAATTTGGCTCTGTCATGGAGGGGCAACTCAGCCAAGATGGAGCGGTCCTTAAGGTTGCCGTTAAGACCATGAAAAGTAAGTAGCAGTGGAGGTGGAGGGGGTGGCTTCACACTGGTCACGCTGGGGCAGGTTGGGATTATGCCAGCAATGAAGAAACATCACTCTGCACGTGCCCAGAGGCCTTCTCTCCTTTTCTTCTGCATTGAAAAAACAACGTAAATTGGGCCTGCTCACCCATGATAGAAACCTCTCTGCCTTTTGCCTTTGAAAATGCTCCGTATAAGGCAATTTCCTATGTCCCCTTGACCTGAATACCACCGCCAGACATGGCTGAGCACCCTTCATATGCTCAGAGGTGCTCTCATTCTTCGTCACTGCTTCCAACGTTCTGCATCGACACCCGGGCGTGGAAAACAGTTTTCACTGCCTGACCCCCTGGCATGTTCCCAAAGCCCATCTCATGCCACCGACCTTACTTTTCCTCCTCACAGTTGCCATCTGCACCCGCAGCGAGATGGAGGATTTCCTCAGCGAAGCCGTCTGCATGAAGGACTTTGACCACCCTAACGTCATGAAACTGATTGGTGAGCTATGTGTGCGCATGCGCCACTTCTTAGCCACAGCATGTGAAGAGTTAATACTTTCAGTGGTGGGGGGGGCGACTTATGAGTTACCCCCACTCACCCTCTCCACTATCATTACCCCTAAGTTCCTCCAGGTTGTGTGTGGTACTGCCCCAGAGCATTCTGGGACATTAAGCCATTGATTCTTCTGCCCGACATATGATGCCTGGGCTAGGTTTTTTGGTGTGTAGCCTGAAGAACCAGATCCGTGTAAGAACATGAGAATTGTCCTTCTGGATCAGGCCAGTGACCCGTCTAATCCAGCATCCTGCACTCACAGCGGCCACCCAGATGCCTCTGGGAAACCCACAAGTGGGACTCAAACACAAGAGCTCTTTCCCCCGCCTGTGACTTCCAGCAGCATATATTTGGAATCATTGTGGCCTCTGACTGTGGAGGCAAAGCATAGCTGTCGCGGCTGGTAGCCATTGCTAGCCAGGGCTTATATGCTGAGGCCCAGCTCCGAGAGTCTTCTGCCAGTTCCCTCTCTGCAAGAAGTGAGGTTACAGGGAACCAGGCAGAGGGCCTTCTTGGTAGTGGCACCCTCCCTGTGGAATGCCCTCCCATCAGATGTCAAGGAGATAAACAATTATATGACTTTCCGTAGATATCTGAAGACAGTCCTAGGTTGGGAAGTTTTTAATGTCTGGTGTTTCACTATGTTTTTCTTTAATACAGTGGTACCTCAGGTTAAGAACTTAATTCGTTCTGGAGGTCCGTTCTTAACCTGAAACTGTTCTTAACCTGAAGCACCACTTTAGCTAATGGGGCCTCGCACCGCCGCCACACAATTTCTGTCCTCATCCTGAAGCAAAGTTCTTAACCCAAGGTATTATTTCTGGGTTAGCGGAGTCTGTAACCTGAAGCGTCTGTAACCCAAGGTACCACTGTACTTTGTTGGACGCTGCCCAGAGTGGCTGGGGCAAACCAGTCAGATGGGCAGGATATTATATTATTATAATTATTATTGCCGTCCCGAGAAGTAGCACACTCGGCCATTCCATTCAGAGCAGATTCCGCAGGCTGTAGCCTGGGAAAAACCAGAAGAGAGGAAACGGCCTTGGGATGGTGGTTGCGGGGGGAGGCAGGCAGGCAGAATGGACACATCATCCCCAGGGAACAGGACTCCAAGTGAGGGGGCGGAGGAAAAAAAGACTTCTTGGGAAAACAGATGTTGGCAAGGATGCTGGGAGCTCTGACAGTCCACAGAGAGGGTGGGTGGAAGCTCAGCTGATGCTGGTTTGCGACTCGCCCAACAGCCCCTTCTCCCTCTCTGGTTCACATTAAGGAGGAACACAGTAAAAATAACTTTCAGGCACAAGGCGCACCAAGAGAGCGTCCTGTCGGGTAAGAGGACCCTCAAAGAGGATGTTCTCACAGGCAAAGACCTTTGGGGGTTGGGGGCAGGTGTGGGACATGGGGAGGGGGCTTCCAGATGGTGTGCAAGTTTGAGAGGAGAGGCTCCCTTCCCCTCCGTGTCTTCCTTTTTTCACCTCTCTCACTCTTTAGAATTATACAGTGGTACCTCAGGTTACATACGCTTCAGGTTACAGATTCCGCTAACCCAGAAATAGTGCTTCAGGTTAAGAACTTTGCTTCAGGATGAGAGCAGAAATCGTGCTCCGGCAGTGTGGCAGCAGCGGGAGGCCCCATTAGCTAAAGTGGTGCTTCAGGTTAAGAACAGTTTCAGGTTAAGAACAGACCTCCGGAACGAATTAAGTACTTAATCTGAGGTACCACTGTAGAATCGTAGAGTTGGAAGGTCCATCTGGTCCAAGCCCCTGAAATGCAGGAAACAGTAAGAATTCAGGAAGAGTAAAGAGCCATTCAGCAGTAGAATGGTCTTCCTCAGGAGGTGATGGACTGTCCTTCCTTGGAGGTCTTTAAGCAGAAGTTGGACGGCCATCTGTCATGGATGCTTTAGCTGAGATTCCTGCATTGCAGGGGGTTGGACTTCGATGACCTTTGGTGTCCCTTCCAAGCCTATGGTTAATAATAATAATAATTTATTATTTATACCCCGCCCATCTGGCTGAGTTTCCCCAGCCACTCTGGGCAGCTCCCAATTGAGTGTTAAAAACAATACAGCATTAAATATCAAAAACTTCCCTAAACAGGGCTGCCTTCAGATGTCTTTTAAAGATAGGATAGCTGCTTATTTCCTTCACATCTGATGGGAGGGCGTTCCACAGGGCGGGCGCCACTACCGAGAAGGCCCTCTTTCTGGTTCCCTGTAACCTCACTTCTCGCAATGAGGGAACCGCCAGAAGGCCCTCGGTGTTGGATCTCAGTGTCCGGGCTGAACGATAGGGGTGGAGATGCTCCTTCAGGTATACAGGACCATGAGAATCACATGTTCTGTGGTTCTCTCAAGTTGTACACATGCGGCACGGCCTGGCCTGCACAACTTGCCACAAGCTGAGGTAGAAAGAGTAAAGAATGTAAGAACATCAGGAGATGTGGGCCAACAGCCCACCTGGTCCAGCATTCTCTCCTCACAATGGCCAACCCAGTGCCTGTGAGAAACCCACAAGCAAGACACGGGCGCCTGAGCACCCTCTCCTTCTGTGGTTCTTGTTGGCCATTGATCTTCATGTCTTCTCTGTTGCCCACTGAGAAACTCACACTCTTTCTCTTCCCTCAGGAGTTTGCCTGCAGAACACAGAGAGCGAAGGATACCCCTCCCCGGTTGTCATCCTGCCCTTCATGAAACATGGAGACCTGCACAGCTTCCTGTTGTACTCCCGGCTTGGCGAGAGCCCGGTGGTATGTAGCGTCGCCCCATAAGATATCCGTTGCGGGGAATCCATACTGCACAGGTGTCCTGGAAAAATTGAGACATCCTGGTTTTTTTCTCATGAGAACGGCGGCCACTTTGGACGCTGTGATGATCTTGCACAATTTTGCACCTCAATCCCCCCCCTCAGAAAAGTGCTTTTTCAGGGCTGCAATGTCGCGTGGCACCCCAAAACATGCGTTATTGGGTGCCGTTCCCGAGAAAAGCACTGGAGGGGATCGCGGTGCAAAATCGCACAAGATCATGGCATCCAAGATGTCTGCCGTTCTCTCTCAAGAAAAAAAGGGAAGATAGCAAGCATCCTGGAAGATTGTGTCCCAGATTTTGCCATTGAGGTGTTGGAGAGTATGGGAATCAAATGTCAGGCCTCTTGGCCTGAAATCGGGAGGGCTGGTTTCCTTTTATTTGAACTAGGGTTTTTAACTGGGGAATTTTAATCCTTGCCTGTGTTTTATTTTTCAGTATGCATATAAAGTGCTTTTTATACATTTTATTGCTAGACTTGTTTTGGTTTTCTGTTTCAATATGAGCCACTCCAAGAGCTTTGCTATGGAGCAATATGGCGGTTTAAAGAATGAACAAACTGTAACACCGAGAATGACCACTAGAGGGGGACAAAGGGAGGGTGCAGAGGGAGCTCCTCCACACAGGAGTCCAGTGGGCCTCTCCTCTTACAGGGGAAAGAGAGTTAAACATTGAGGTGCCTGCAGCCCACCCACTGCTTGTGTCTGATCGTTGTGCTTTCCTCATCTTCCAGTACCTGCCCACACAGACGCTGGTCAAATTCATGACGGACATTGCTAGCGGGATGGAGTATCTCAGTAGCAAGAACTTCATACACCGCGATCTTGCCGCCCGCAATTGCATGTGAGTTTGTGTGACACGAGAGATGATGGAAGAGGGGATTTCAAGGATGCACAGATTAGTGGCTTTTGACAATCCCTCTCTTTTTTAATATATATTTTTATTGATTTTAACATATAAATTATAAAATGTACCACAAAACCTATCACATACAATCTTTTTAGACTTCCATCAGCACCTCCGATGATCCACCGTTTTAAACACTTCTTATGCATTTCTTAACTTTATATTGCCTTTACATCTCTTAACAAATCATCCTCCCCCTTGTCCATTTTTACAATAATTCCAATAATACTCCTCACAAAACTTCTTGCAACCCTACAAACGTCGTCTGATCTTCACAAATACTTTTCAAGTAGTCCGTAAATTTACTCCAGTCTTCTGTGAATTTCTGGTCCCGCCGGTTGCGAATCCTTCCTGTTAGTTTATCTAGTTCTGCATAGTCCATTAACTTCATTCTCCATTCTTCAATCACCGGTAATTCTTCTGGCTTCCATTTTTGGGCCAGTAATATTCTTGCTGCTGTGATTGCATATAAGAAGAGCTTACATTCCTTTCTATTTATATCACTCCCCACAATCCCCAGTAAAAATGCTTCTGGTTTCTTTATATTTCAACATTTTTTTCATCGCATTATATATCATCTCCCAGAAGCATTTCACGTTTTTACATTCCCACCACATGTGATGAAATGTTCCCTCTTTTTCTTTACATTTCCAACATTTATTACTGACTTTATACATTTTCGCTAACTTGACAGGTGTTATATACCATCTATACATCATTTTCATCACATCTTCTTTTATTATTTATTATTTATTACTGACTTTATACATTTTCGCTAACTTGACAGGTGTTATATACCATCTATACATCATTTTCATCACATCTTCTTTTAGGGAATTGCATGCAGTAAATTTTAAACCTTCTTTCCATAATGTTACCCAATCACTCAGCTGTATATTATATCCAAAATTTTAGAATCATTACTTAATATCTCTAATTCAAACTTTGATCCACGGCTTTTGACAATCTCACATCAGTCTCTCCCATGAGCAACCCACACATTCACACGTGGCTTCTGTACCCAACAGGCTGAACGAGAGCATGACGGCTTGTGTGGCTGACTTTGGCCTCTCTAAGAAAATCTACAACGGCGATTATTACCGGCAAGGCCGTATCTCCAAAATGCCTGTCAAGTGGATCGCCATTGAGAGTCTGGCCGACCGCGTTTACACCATCAAGAGCGACGTGGTGAGCAGCCAATTGGGGATGCCTTTGATCCCACCCTCCTGAACAGGCCAATGAGAAGACCAGCTTCTGTGTCCTACTAAATTGGCTTCTGTTCCTGTCTACCAATGGACAGAGCTGGCCTGCCCGTGAAGCAGACTGAGTCCCCCTCATGCTCACCCCTACTGCCAGAGAAGTGAGGTGAAGCAGCAGCAGCAGCGGTCTCTAGTGAGATCTCACAAAATCTCGCTGGAAGCCACCGCTGCACAACCCTAGCAAGCGAGGCAGGAGGGCGGCCATTTTGCCTCAGGCGGTGAAACAGGACAGGCTGCCCCAGCCAATGGGAGAAGTTGAATTCTGTGCTTGGCCAGCAGCATCTAATTCCCTCTTTCTGACTCCTTTCCTGCAGTGGTCGTTCGGCGTTACTATGTGGGAGATCGCGACGCGAGGCCAGACGCCGTACCCAGGTGTGGAAAACAGTGAGATCTACGACTACCTGTGTCAGGGCAACCGACTCAAGCAGCCAATCGACTGCCTGGATGGCCTGTAAGCATCACCACTCCTTCAAATCGTGGCTGGCATATTCTTCCTCAAATCTTCCCATGATGCTGTGCAGCATGGCCAATTAGGTTTTCTGCCTTATGATCAGTAAGCCTGGACTGTAGAGGGGGCTGTATTGTTGCAAAAAATAATTTCATGACACCCCACCACTGGCTCTCTCAGCCTTAGGAATGTGACTATGCTCACTCAGCAGGCAAGCAAATTCAGTTTTTTCACCCTACAACCCTAGCAACTGAAAACGGGTTCCAGGGTTGACCAGCCGGCTCAAATTAAGGCCTCCGTTACAAAACTTCAAGGTCCCTGAGCAGCTCTGATATTAATCTTGAACTCATCCATAATCAGGAGCTGCGATGACATAGCGGTTAGAGAAGAGTTTTACCAAACTTGGGTCGCCAACTGTTTTTTGACTACAACCCCCATCATCCCTAGCTAGCAGGACCAGTGATCAGGGATTATGGGAGTTGTAGTAATAATAATAAATAATAAATTTATACCCCGCCCGTCTGGCTGGGTTTCCCCAGCCACTCTGGGCGGCTTCCAACAAAATACTAAAAATACAATAAAACATCAGACATTAAAAACTTCCCTAAACAGGGCTGCCTTCAGATATCTACGGAAAGTCTTCTAAAAGTCAGATAGTTGTTTATTTCCTTGACATCTGATGGCAGGGCGTTCCACGGGGTGGAGGCCATCACCGAAAAGGCCTTCTGCCTGATTCCCTGTAACTTCACTTCTCACAGTGAGTTAGAAACAGCTGGAGAAACCTAAGTTTGGGCTACAGTGTTGGTCTAGGATTTCAGAGACCAGGGTTTGAATCCCTGCTGAGTCATTTTTTATTATTATTATTATTAAATTTGTATACTGCCATTCACCCGTAGATATCAGGACGGTTCACAACAGGAAAATACAATATAAAAAACCCACCAAATGCATAATTAAAACCAAAACAAACCAATAACCCTCCTTCCCATGTCATGCTTCGGAATGGGTGACCTTGCTTCAGTCACTGTGTTTCAACCTCACGTACCTCACAGGGATGCGGGTGGCGCTGTGGGTTAAACCACAGAGTCTAGGACTTGCTGATCAGAAGGTCGGCGGTTCGAATCCCCGTGACGGGGTGAGCTCCCGTTGCTCAGTCCCTGCTCCTGCCCAGTGGCGTAGCGTGGGTTGTCAGCACCCGGGGCAAGGCAAGTAATTTGCGCCCCCTAACCCGTGGATTTTAGCACTCGAGTGCGAGCGCGCCCCCCCAGATGTTGCGGCCGGTGCGGCCGGCCCCCCCTGCACCCCCCCACACTACGCCACTGGGGCTGGGGGCGAGCGAAGGAGCCAAGGACCCCCCCAAAGGCTCAGCAGGAATTTATTAAATTTATTATTTGCGGAGGCCCCGCGGGCCGAGGCAGCCGAAGCCCCCTCCCCTCGGGCGCCTCCCCGCCCCCTCCTCTCCTTGGGCTGTAGGTGGAGCCCGTGCTCTGAGGCGCTCCAGATCCGGGCATGGCGAGCGCCTCTCCTCCTCCCGGCCGGGTCCGGGGGCTTCCAGCCGCGCTCCGTCCTCGCCCCCCCCCCCCGCAGCTGAGACTTGCGCTGAGAGCTGGAGCCAGCAGCGCCCCCTTTCTCCGGGAGACCCTCGCCCGCCCGCCGGCTTCGTCTCGGAGGGTTTTGGGGAGGGCAGGGCGCATCGAGGCCCCTCGGAGCACTCCTCCCTTCCAGTCAGCAGAAGCAGCCGCCGCCTGTGGCTGGGCCGAGGGGATGGCGGCGGCGGGGTGCGGAGGCTGCCCGTGCCTGGCCAGGCGTCGGTGGCGGCGGTGGTGCTGCTGCAGCGGCTGCTCCTCCTGCGAGCAGTGAGTGGAGCGCAGCCGCAGCGGCGGTGGGGGGCGCGCGCGCTAGGGCGCAAGGCTGGCGGTGGCGGCGGGGAGCCCGGCGGAGGAAGGAACTTGTCCCTTCCCTCTGGACTCGCGCCCCCCCAGATGTTGCGCCCGGTGCGGCCGGTACCCCTGGCACCCCCCACGCTACGCCACTGCTCCTGCCAACCTAGCAGTTCCAAAGCACCTCAAAGTGCAAGTAGATAAATAGGTACCGCTCCAGCGGGAAGGTAAACAGCGTTTCCATGTGCTGCTCTGGTTCGCCAGAAGTGGCTTAGTCATGCTGGCCACATGACCTGGAAGCTGTCCCTCGGCCAATAAAGCAAGATGAGCGCCGCAACCCCAGAGTCGGCCACGACTGGACCTAATGGTCAGGGGTCCCTTTACCTTTACCTTTACCTCACAGGGATAAATTAAGGAGGGGAAGTAAAAAAGGTGGGATATAAACGAGAGAGAGAACGAGTTCTCCTTCCCCTTCTGAAGCATGGCAAAATCCCCAGTAGATTAAGTACCCACTTATAAGTAACTTCCAAGGATGCTGCGTCCCAGGTTCCCTTGAAATAACATCTCTTTTGGACCCGCGCAGGTACGAGCTGATGATGAGCTGCTGGGCCCTCAACCCTCGCGACCGCCCCAGCTTTGAGATCCTGCACCAAGAGCTGGAGAAGATCCTCAAGTCCCTCCCTCCAGCCAAGGACCCGGAAGAGATCCTCTACGTCAACATGGACGACGGCGTGGCCCCCGGAGAGGCGGAGCTGGGTGCCGTCGGGGGTCTGGGTCCTGAGGAAGCACCGGCCAAGGAGAACCAGTCGCTCAAGCCCACGGTGACGGCGGCCGAAGTCCACCAGCCCCAGGCCATGGGCCGCTACGTCATGTGCCCCACCCCTCATGAGAGCAGCCGGCTACTGACGGACGCCCCCAGCTGCGCCGCCACCGAGGAAGGGGCCTGAACGGGACGAGGCAACTTATTCGTTGTGGCTGGGGGGAGGGGAGGGGGGAGGTCGCAAGCGGCCCAACTGGTGCAGTCCCTGCAAGCTTTGGAAGACGACGACCCCCCATCTCTGAGGAGAGGGGATTCATGGAGGACTCCACAAGCTGAGGCGCACCCTCCTCCTCTCCCAAAATGAGCCACTGCCTTGCTTTTGCCACAAGGGTCTTCCCTCCCCATCAACCCCCTCCAGGGGGGAGTTTGGACTGACCCATCTCTGAGTATGTCTCACGGCTGTACATGCATTGACAGTCATGCTCCACACCACCAGCCTGAGGCCAGATATGTACTCTAGACTATGATGTTGGCAGAAGGGGGGAGTCCATCTCAGGTTACAGGGGCCAGGGGAGGAGGGGGGACACAGTGGGGAACCCAACAGGACCGGCAGCTGCGCCCTTTTCTCCTCCTCACGTTGAAGGTACCTTAGCAATTTGACCTCCCGTCCGCAACTCCGTGGTCCAAATTTAGCTCGCTAACACCGAGGTCTCGTCCACGATCCTGCTTGCCCCAGACCTAGAAGGCACAAATCTGAGTGATTTTAACTTGCTTTCCCTGGAAAACCTGCTTTTTGGTGCCAAATCGGAGTGAATGTCAGTCCGGAGGAAACCTGGTCGACATTCGCTCCGATTCGGCGGGGCAGGTGGGGATGAGCCCTCGCCAATGGTACTAAGGTTATTCTGTGTTTGTGTGTGTGTGTGTGTGGCCCAGCTCCTGCCTTTTTCTTGTTGGGCCTGGCACACAGCTGCTGAGCTGGCAGAGCATAGATTTGCTATGAAGGAGAGTAAAGTCCGGCTGCTCAGTTTGTGTGCTGTTAAAGGGGAGCAGGGCACATTAACCAAAACGGGGGGTGGAAAGTATCGGTCCTAATTGCAGCCATCTGAAAGCGGTACGTACTTAGTCCTTCCCCCCTCCTTATTTTACTACCAGCTGTTTCACTGCCATATCTCCCAGGTTGCATTTAGGCCGGTGGAGATGAATTAAACAGAGGTTCTGGAGGGCTCCTGTCTGAAGGCGCCACAACAAGGGAAATGTACTCAGTTTGTGCACAGATGCACACTTTTTTTAAAAAAAAGTCGCTATTGCTTCTCGGGAGCCAGCCCTAGTTTTTAAATCTGACCCCGGAGGTTAATTTTGGTGCAGGTTTCAGCCCGACAGACCAACCCACCCTGTCCACACAGCACCAAATTCTCCTCAACAGGTTATCGGGGGACGTCTGATCAGCCATAGCTGAGTTGCCCTGGAGGTAAAGATCCCACAGGGCACTGAAGCCATACCCAGGTGGGCGTCTCAGAGGGGGCAGGGTCTGAAGGTATATTTTTATAGCACATTTGAGATGGGAGAAGGGAACAAATTGGCCTTCAAGTCTTCACACCCAGCTAGGCCAGAGCTTCCCTGACAGTAGTGAGTTGGAGCCAGTGTGGTGTAGTGGTTAAGAGCGGTAGACGCGTAATCTGGGGAACCGGGTTCATGTCCCCGCTCCTCTACATGCAGCTGCTGGGTGACCTTGGGCTAGTCACACTTCTCTGAAGTCTCTCAGCCTCACAGAGTGTTTGTTGTGGGGGAGGAAGGGAAAGGAGAATGTTAGCCGCTTTGAGACTCCTTCGGGTACTGATAAAGCGGGATATCAAATCCAAACTCTTCTTTATGTAACTTTGCTGGAAATGTGAAGGTTGCCATCTTCTCCCCATCCCTCAATGACTCTTTGCATTTCACCAATGCAGGCAGAAACTCAACAAGTATACCTTTCCCATATTCCCACATCTCTCTGCTGGGGAAAGCCCTACCTGCTGGGTGCCTGCCCATCGTGCAGATGTTACAAACCCTATCTGATCACAGCCACTTGGAGCAAACATCTGGACAAGAATTTCCTGAGTTATTCAGATGTCTAAAGCATCAGCAGCAGCAGGCTATGATCACCAATGGCGTCTGGATATGAAATAGACAATATTAGTGGGTGCAATCAGAGTCGGATTCCTTGTCTCCAACCTTCTTTCATTTCACTGGGGCTTGTATGAGAATCCTGTGGGAAAATACCCAGGGAAATAAGTGGAGGTTGTCCAAACCGAATTAGCTACTCGTATGCTCCTTTTTGCTAGTGACAAACCCTCTCTTTGCGCCAGTTCACATGCCCACAATTGCCAGTAATCGCTTTCCCCCTGAAACATCACAGCTCCACTGAAGTAGAAGACAACTCCATATTTCAGAGGGCAAGTCCCAGCTCTCCATCAGTTCAATGACACTCCATGAATCAGACCTGCCAGCTGCATAGTGCCTTGATTAATGATATTTTCATCTGGGAACACAGTCTCTGAAGCTCCCACCAGTCACATGCAATTTAGAGGGGATTCACGAATTCTGTTTTGGACATAATGGTAGCTTTCTCCATCTAACATGGATGGGGTGCAACTGCTCACAACAGTAATCACACCATAATGGTTCATTTTTTTCTGGCTACCTCCCAGCAATGAAAGCCAGACTAGGGAGGTGGTAAGCTGAACGCATGTTTTGGCAATTTCTTATTGCATGTTCACGGTCACTCGGGCTGAGAACATTTTCCAGCTTTTCCTGAGAGCTGAAGATGGGTGACAAAAAGAAGAAGACAAATGTTCATGCTATACACGCTCATCCGACTTGCACTTTTGCTTAAACAGGTTTTGCAGGCTTTCGTGTTTCAAAACCTGCCGTACCTGTTCGGTCAGAAGAACCGGTGCCACAAAAGAACTGTCCTTTGAACCACTTTCGGCTCTCTTGAAACCTGTTGTCTGGCTCCAGCCTTAAACTGAAGGCCTTTCCGCACAGTGATTTTTATTTTATTTTATTTGCACAATAAATGCACATTTCGTTACTGATTTTGTTCTGCACAGTCCATGCGTCGTTCCCTGCAGTTTGCAATAGCAGCAGCACTTTGCAGAAAGGCCAGCTTTTACCCCACAAGCCCCTTCGTGCTTGGAGCAAATCAAAACATGCAGACGCCAAACAGTGAAGCTGCCCTAGTTCACATGTTCACCATGTATTCACACTTAACAATATTCTCCCCAGGATTTAGGTGCAATTTTGTGTAAAATGCACTGACTTGATAGGCTTGTGTTATCACAAAAACATCTCCTTGGGGGAGCAGTTTTTTATTCTTCAATTCTTGCAATTTCTTGTTCTCTTTTTTTTTTTTTTTTGAAGCTATCAAACCTATGCTAAACTGAATAAGCTTGCAAGCAGCAGCTCTTAATCCCTGCCTCTATCTGTGGCCTCAAGGGATAAGGAGGACTAACCAGGAAGTGGAGTCTATACTGGAATTGCGCCATCTTGTCCGTAGGCCTCATAGAACTGGGACCCATATCTTACACCAGCCTTCCATGAAGGGGGCTAGCTTAGGGCACAAACAGCCCTCCAGATGTTGTGGACTGCAACTCCCATCACCCCTCACCACTGGCCATGTAGTCTGTGACTGATGGGAGTTGGAGTCCAGCAAGTTCTGGAGGCCGCCATTTTGGCTGCCCCTGGGTTTACGTCAGGGTAAAGCGGGTGGGAGAGGAGAGCTGAGCCTTTCCCTCTCCTGCCACTGCCCTTGAGACGGACCACCCTCACCCAACCATGTCATCCAGGGTGGCTGATTTCACTTCCGGCCTTCGATCTGGGGGGGGGGAGGTTTGGGGGGGTAGGGAGGAGCAACTGGCAGAGGAAGGGTCCCACACTCCTCTCAGACCCTCCAAGTGTCCCTGTTTTCCAGGGACGTCCTAGATGTACAGAAGCTGTCCCGGTTTCTGATCTGATCCCAGAATGTCCTGCTTTTCCTTAAAGTAAAGGTAAAGGGACCCCTGATCATTAGGTCCAGTCGTGACCGACTCTGGGGTTGCGGTGCTCATCTCACTTTTCCTTAGGACGTCCCTATTTTCATCGGAGAAATGTTGGAGGCTTTGACCTCTCCTGTCTCCTGCTTTTTAAAAGCTGCATGGCAGACTCCCCTTCTAACGGGGTCCCCTGCCTTTCCATTTAGGGGACACACGGCCACCCTATAGAAACATTTCTCCTCTTTTTTGAAGAAACCGCTCATCAGCTTCTGAGTCAATTCGGTGGCCACCTTTCAGGCGTGGTGAAACCATGTTTTCCGTTCTGCTTGCTGAAACACATTGATAGCCATCTGTCTCCTCTTTGGATTGGGACAGAAAAGGCTGCACTTTCTGCAAAAAAAGGAGAGGCTTTTCTGCAAAAGGCTCTGTAAGGTTTTGGTTCCCTTGACCCCCACAATTTTTCTTGGCCACCAAGTGTGACTTATGTTCAGATCAAAGGCTTCAATCACTCCCCGCCTCCTGCACTGAAGTGTATGCAGAACAGTCAGCTATTCCCCCTGCCCTAGAGATTCTTATTAATGAAATGTTTATATATATATATATATATATATTAATGTATATAATTTTTTTTAAAAAGAAAATGCTATATATGAAATGTTATTTTTTCCCACGCCCTGTCTTTTCTACAAACACATTTCCTCTCAGGGCAAGGTCTGTTTTAGTAAAAGAGAGAGCGAAAGAGAGAAATTGAGAGAATGCTCTGTGATATATTTTGCTTATGAATAAAACATTCCTGTAAAAAAAAGGATAAATTTGGAAGTAGATTTTGTTTCCAAGGAGTGGGTTGGGGGAGATAGAGGGAAGGAGGGGGTCAAAACTCAAAATGGTGCCATAGATTTGGTGCCCAGTTCAATGCCTGACATCTCCAGTTAAAAGAATTAGTAGCTGCAATAATTTTTTGCAGCTGTTACGCAGATGTTGCATGGGATCAGTACAGCTCTTTTCCTTCCTAGAAGAAACTAAGCAATGCTTATTTTCTCAGGAAACACACCAAAGTTTATCTTTGGGGGAGATGCAACCTTCCTTTCCTGGGTTCCAGCTAAGACGCTGTAAGGAGTGGATGTACTGCCCAGGTACTTTCAATTCAATGACCTCCAGATGTGCTTGCCCACCAGATGTGGAGATACTGAAGTAAGACTCAGCTGCCAACCCAGTCAGGTCAGCTTCTGTACGGGGAATGAAGGCGTTCTGGATCATGTCCTTTGCTCGAGGCAGCAGAAATTTCTCTGCTTGGGCCTGGTCAAAACCTTTTAGAGCCAAGTACATTTAAAGCACTAGGATACTGTTTTAAATACTCACGATTTTCCCCAGAGAAACCTGGTAAGTGTAGTTTTTTAAGGATGCTGAGAGCAGTGTTAAAGGTAAAGGGACCCCTGACCGTTAGGTCCAGTCGTGGCCGACTCTGGGGTTGCGGCGCTCATCTCGCTTTACTGGCTGAGGGAGCCAGCATACAGCTTCCGGGTCATGTAGCCAGCATGACTAAGCCGCTTCTGGCGAACCAGAGCAGCGCACGGAAACGCCGTTTACCTTCCCACCGGAGCGGTACCTATTTATCTACTTGCACTTTGAGGTGCTTTCGAACTGCTAGGTTGGCAGGAGCAGGGACCGAGCAACGGGAGCTCACCCCGTTGCGGGGATTCGAACCGCCGACCTTCTGATTGGCAAGTCCTAGGCTCTGTGGAATTACTTGCCTACCTTGGAAGTGGTCCCACGGAGGGCCCTGCTGCGACCCCGACGGAGCTGGTGAGCCGAGGTGAGATTTTTACCAACTTGACCTTTACAAGATAAATAATGGTGACGACCAGGAGTGGCTGTAGAACATCAGGCTTTTATCGGAGTGATTTAAGACCCCTTCCTAAAAGAACTACCCTAAAGGGAGCACACACAAAAAGCACTCGGACCTTTAAGAATAGGGGTAAAGTCAAGCCGAGTGAGAATCAGCAGGAAAATGAAACTTCTCCCTCCTGCACTGAAGGGCCGGCTGTGCAGAGAGAGGATTGTGTAGAAGAATGCCACAACAAAGGGCCAATAAAGCCCAAAGTAAATCCAAACATAATTGGTACAGTCACCGAAGTATTCCCAAAACAGAGACTTAAATCCCAAGCTTCTCCTGAACCATCCCAAGTCCGAGAAGTGGAAGAACTAATGTTAAAACAAATTGCAGAGATGTCTTCGGGAAACCCTAAAACATCAAGAGACTCCTGCTTCCAACTTGAGACAAACGAGGATGAGGATTTATCAGTTATCAAATGGCTTGTGCTCTTAACTGAAGATATTGAAAATATAAAATCTCATCTGGCCACTTGTACAGAAATCCTCACTATAATGATGGACACTTGCAAAACTCTCTGTAGGGAACCCAGTGGGGTGACTGCAGAATTGGAAAGTAATAACAACTTCCTTCCTACCACCTGCAAAAACAGACCACCAAGGAAGGCCAAGAGATCTTGTAGGGCTACTGCCTTGAAAAGGAGGCCCATAAGGGTAAAAAAGATCAGAAATGTTAAAAAATTTAAGGCAGTGCGTTACAAAAAAATGGATTTTAAAAAGCTTTTTAATCTTCTCAAGAGTATCCCAATAACCGAGACCAGAGGGAACACTGAGAAACTTCTAACCAGGAAATCTCCCAAGCAAGAACGTTTTATAAACCCTTGCCCTGACGCTGCGATGGATTGCTTGGAACCCTTAACACCTACCCCAACACCTAACTCCAAGCAAGACATTTTGATCCAAGATCCATGGTCTTACATTCTATCTGCGGATGAAACCAATCCCTCTAAGAGAAATCTGACAAATCTAACAAATAAAAACTGGAATCTGATGCTGTACCGAAACAAACTCGTTTTATCAAATTATCCTAAGCCCCCAGGACTCCTGTCACAAGAAGAGCGTAAAGTCCATCTATTTAACCTTTTAAAGATCTATATGCCGGGTATCCTTAATAACCCTACTGATTTGGCCCAAGTGGAATATCTATACTTCAACGGATTCCTTGCCAGAGCGGTGGTCTCATTCTATGAGGGGAGACTGGCAAAACTAGTGTACAAATGTAGAGAACATCTGGAGACGAGTGGTATAAGAATCTCAAGGTACTTTAAAAATGAAGCACCTCCAATTCCACTTATCCCCCATATTGTAAATTTGCCAAAAACTCAACACGGGATTGACCAACACGTCCTAATTGATATAAACTCTGTGGAGGACATCTCCAAACATCCTACTGGTCTGGTTGCCAAGAACTCTCAAAGGTTGGACTCCCTTGGGCCCAGGTATCCGGAGAACCAGGGAATCGACCTTGATAGCTTTGATAATAACTTACTCCACTCTTATAGCGTCCTCCCTCAAGAAGCTCAGAAAGAAATACTTCATAAAATTGATACCCTTTACTTCTGCCTGACAAAAGTGACGGAGGAACAGCTGAGATTACCTAAACAAAATATGCTTGATAGAGACTGTGATTCAGATTCTGCCCCACGCTTATACCACCAAGAACTGGACCTGTGGGTTGGGAAGGCACCCACCCCTACCAGCCAACTGGTTGTTGCGGAGATGAATCCACTCTCCCATATTCTGGAGGCGGAAACCCCAGCACCAGACCCATCTAGCATGCACCCCATCTCTGAGGCAAATATGGCTACAACATCTGCCTGGGAAAAAATGAGGGAACTTAACGAATCTGAATTAGGCTCTCCATGTAAAGTGCCCCATATGGGTACACTTACTTGTAACTTTATTAACCCACTCTCTTCTAACATGTGCAAGTTGAATAAATCCACAGATACCATCGAACCGGTAACAGAACCAGCTGAACCAGACCAACAAATGAGAGACGACTCTATTTTATTTTTAGCCCCGAAGAGTGATCTGGTTGAAGACCCGACAGGTCGTATTAACAAACAGTTAATTAATCCAAACAGTTAATGATCACTCAACTAGTGGCACGATACCTGCTGACTTAATTTCGCTCTCTCTAAGTAATACCCCCCTAACTCTACCATCTGGCTCTGAAAAGTCGACTATCTTAGGCCTAACATCTGCCTTTAGCGAGACAAGTGGCACGACTTTACAGCCAAACCACCCCAATAAATCTAAACAGTTGGGATGTATAGCATGATTGCCACCTTCTCAAAGGAAAATTACTGATTTTTTTGAAGCTGAAACTCCCCCAAATTTAGAATCCCATTCCCACATGATCTGACTACCTAACGACCAACCCAGCCACTCCTCGATGTCATTTCTATGCTGGAATATTGCGGGATGGAGGGGGAAGAAATCTGATCCAGACTTCTTAAAATTTGTTAATTTATTCCAAGTAATTCTCCTACAAGAAACTTGGGAAGAGGAGGTGATTGACATAAATGGATACGATACCATTTTGCTTTCAGCTAGCCCCTCTCTTAAAGGTGGACGCCCTAGGGGAGGTTTGGTAATAGCCATTTCCCTCAAATTGCAAGCAAAACTTACACTTGTTAAATCTTCCTCCCCTTATGCGATTACAGGATTGATTTCAGGAGGGAAATTTGAATTACTGGTAACAAATGTTTATTTCCCCCCTGGGGGGCAGGTAGTAGACCTCCACTCCAAATGGGAAACACTTGAAGAACACTTAGCTTTCTGTTACACTAAGTTCCCAAATATTTCATCAGTCATGGGAGGTGATTTTAATGCTCGTACAGCTGCAAACTGGGAAGCGCTAGGCAAGGCCAAATGGTGGGTCATACCTGATCACCAGAACTTGGATTTCTCCCCCCATATACAGAGAAAATTGAAAGATAATAGGGTTAATGAAGCGGGAACCCTTCTTTATCAGCTGATTTTACGTTTGAATTTGATAATTTTAAACGGAAATTGTCCCCCGGATATTCCGGGTGAGTTTACTCATTTGAGCACACTTACAAATAGTGTTCTCGATTATTTTATTGTTTCTAGAGATTTATTCCCAAATTTTTCTTATTTTAAAATAGAAAACGTTCAAATGAGCGACCATCTCCCCTTGAGTGCCAAGCTTTCCCTAGACTGGCAGTTTATCAAGTCTAGACACCCCATATATATGGGAATAAATACTGCAGAACAAGTGAGAGGAATAAAATGGTCAGTAACTCAAGCCCAAAAATATATGGAATTCTTCCAACAAGAGATAATTCAAACTCATGTTGTTTTAGATTTAGATTTGTATGGGCATGAACAAATTATCAATTCATTCTCTCTGCTTACAGAAAATCTTATGTCCTTTTTTACAGTACCAGCCATCCAAGTAAATCGGGCCCATTTTAAGACCGGTGCCCCTTGGTTTAACTTAAAATGCAAACCAGCTAGACGACATCTCTGTGCCATTTACAATGAATATAAATCTTCTGGTGCCTTAGTATTACCTAGGAATTACCAACAAGCAAAAATAGCATATAAGCAAGCCCAGAGAATGGCTAAGCAAGAGTGGCAACAAAATCGTTGGCAGGCGCTTATAGCCGCCTCTAGTTCATGTAACTCACGGCAATTTTGGCAATTGGTTAATAGAAGATCAAGGAGATACCCCTTAACAATAATTCTTGCCCCGGTCTGGGAATCCTTTTTAAGGAAATATTTTGCGTCACCAGATTCCAATACCAACGCTCTTGATGATGTATTTGATCATCTCCCCATCTGGCCTCCTACTGACCCCGATGAAATCTTGAATTTAATCTCTAAACTTAAAATCGGCAAAGCCCCTGGGCCAGATTTGGTTCCGGCGGAAGCCATAAAATTACATTCCGACTGGTGGGCAAAAATCCTGGCTGTTACTTTCGAAGCTATTAATGCAACCGGAAGGGTGCCAAAAATATGGAAGGACGCTATTATAATTCCAATATATAAAAAAGGCTCCCCAGACGATCCGGAGAATTATAGGAATATTAGCTTACTGTCAATAGTTGGAAAGATATACGCACGTTTTCTGCTGAATAGACTTACCCAATGGGCTGAAGAAAAGAAACTGATAGGCCCTGAGCAAGCAGGATTCAGACCGAACCAGTCAACTACGGACCATGTTTTAGTCTTGCACCATCTAGCCCGGAAATATTCCTCTTCAAACCGAGGCCAACTTTGTGCGGCTTTTATCGACCTTAAGGCTGCATTTGACAGCATCCCCCGAAGGTTACTCTGGGAAAAGTTGGCCCGATGGGGAATTGATAGAAGACTTTTATGGTTAATAATCCAACTGCATGACGGGTCGACTGCTAGGGTGAGAATAACCCCAGCCGGCGATCTCACAAACTCTGTGCCCATCAACAGAGGAGTCCGGCAAGGATGTATCCTAGCTCCTTTTCTTTTCAATTTATTCATTAGTGATATGAGGATACCATTGGCTGAATCTCAGGAAATTATCCATGCCCCCCGTCTCGCAAACTATCGTTGCCCATTATTACTCTATGCTGATGATGCTGTGATTTTATCCTTCTCAAGAATTGGCCTCAGGAGAGCATTAAAACTCTTTGTTTCATATTGTAAAACAAATTCCCTCACTATAAATCAATCTAAATCAAAAGTATTAATTTTCTCAAAAAGTCAGAAATCCTATAAGTGGCAATTAGATGGAAAACCTATTGAACAGGTCTATAAATTTCAATACCTGGGAGTTTTTCCGGGATGCTATGTGCCGGATGTGCGGGAAGACAGGTCACATCAAGCTCCTCTCTTTCATAATTCTCCGTGGCGGTGGCCTCCTTCAAGGCTGAAGCAAGGGTAACCTCTTCTTTAGCCACGATGCGTGTTCTGGCTTTCTTGCTGCTCAGACCACCGATAAACCGATCCAGGAGAGTCTCTTCCAGATCTTGGAAGTCGCAGTGCTGAGCGAGCTTCCGCAGTTCAGCTAGGAATGCAGATACAGACTCCCCAGCACGCTGCTGCCTCTTATGAAACTCCAACCGCCGGGCCATCTTGGTCTCAGTAGGCGCCAAATGGCTTGTCAGGCAGGCAAGAATATCTTTGAGAGGTGTCTCACTTAGCTTCGCTGGAGCAAGCAATGCCTTGGCCAGCTTGAAGGTCTCAGGCCCACAGTAGCTCAGGAATGTGGCCCTTCTTTTGCTGGCATCGGTGATCCCTTGAGCCACTGCGAAGAACTCGAAGCGTTCGACGTAGTCTTCCCACGTGTGGGGCTCTGATGGCTGGAAGGGCTCCAATACCCTTGGACTCTCCATTGTCCTGTGGTCAGGGCCGTCTTCTCAGCTGGCCAGTGAGTCTTGTTCTTAGCTACAATCCGGACTCTGAGGCAGGGCTGCGTTTAACCGCTCCTCAGCATTCCGGATCCCATCCTCGTCGCCAGTTGTTGTGACGTGGGGTTTGTGATTTCAGCTCTCTTGACATAATATGCTGGAGACAGTTCTGTAGTAACACTTCTTTATTAAAGCAAACAAGACTGAGAACTGAGGAGGGGAGAGCTACATTTATAGGGACAGGGAACTAGCTAGAAAGGATACATTTTGGAGGGAACAATATCAGGCAATCACAGTCCTGCCTTTTGGAGGAAACCAATAAGACAGAGGATCCAAATACAGCAGCTTAAATGAACCAATAGTAGCTGTACCCTCTGGAACCAAAAGGCAGTTACTTTACCCTAATGCAAATACAGACAATAATAATACAGATATAAAATCCTTTGACTCAATACACAACAGAGGGCACAAGGAGAAGGGGATGACAGAGGACGAGATGGTTGGACAGTGTTCTCGAAGCTACCAGCATGAGTTTGACCAAACTGCGAGAGGCAGTGGAAGACAGGAGTGCCTGGCGTGCTCTGGTCCAGGGATTCACGAAGAGTCAGACACAACTAAACGACTAAACAACAACAACTCTCGGCACCCTTAACAAACTACAGTTCCCAGGAGCCTCTGAGAGAATGCATGGCTGTCAAAGTGGCCCATTAATGCTTCTTTAAATGCATGGTGCAGATGTGGCTCCATTTTGGGTCTGAACAGGTTGCCATGTAAACTGTTCAGCATTGTGGCACTCAGAAAGTCCTCCCAAAAGCCGATGCTGGAGTGGCGCCGGCGGGGTGTACAAGCTTCACGCTTTGCCCCCACCTCATTAGGCAGAGGGGGAACGAACCCCATCAATGGGCACATTCAGGGTTTGCCTGTTGTAACTGTTTCGACTCGAGTGAGTAATGGAGAACAAGGCAGGCCATTGAGAGGGGAATCCTTACCACAAGCATCTGCTCCCATCTGGGGTAAAAAGATTAAGCTGTTTTGCAATTGTCCCCACAGTTTGTTGGACAGCGTCTAAACCCCCTCCCCAATAGCAGACAAATGCCTCTCTGTCTCTCAGAAGTCTTGAAAAGGAGAGCGGGAGATGGGCTGGGAAAGAGGGCACCCAAAATCAAAGGAAAGGGGGGGTGGCAGCGAGTGAGAAAGGTTGTGTGAAAATGCAGACTGTAGAATAGTGGGTAGACATGGCAGACGACACAGCGATTGCCTCCGCAGTCGGCACATTCCGGTTGGCCCTTGGACTTCTGTTGGAACTTCCTGCGCTCCCGCTTTGTCTGGTGCACGTCATCGTCTTCACTGGAGGATGCCTCATCACTGCTGGCCTCTTCATGATGCACTGGAACTGGCTTCCTAGCAAGACACGGGCTGCTGGACTTGCGGATCTCCTGGGCGGAGCATTCAGCAGCTTCTGAGGCCACAGCCTCCTCAATGGCTTTCTGTAGGTCTGGCTTGGCGAGGAGACGCCGTTGCAGATGGATGTCCCGGACCCCACAGACAATTCGATCCATCAGGGCATCGTCTAAGTCTCGGAACTCGCAGTGCATGGCAGCCTGTCTGAGGGCAGTGGTGTAGTTGCTGATTGACTCCCCCTCTGCCTGGTTCCGGTGGTAAAACGCATGGCGGGCAGCAATCTTGGACGGCTTTGGTGTGTAGTGGTTGCGGAGCTTCTCTTGGATCGTGTCCCATGGTGTTGCCTGGACTGCTTCAGGCGCAACCAATGCTCGGGCCGTCTCAAACACCTCAGGCCCACAGAGGCTGAGGAATAGGCCCCGCTTCCGATCCTTTGATACTGCTGTCAGCTCGTTGGCTTGGAGGTAGCAGTCAAACCGAGCGAGGTAGGAGTCCCATGATTCAGAGGCTGGCGCAAACGGCGGTAGAGGCACAAGTGAAGCCATGATTCCAATGCCGGAGAGAAGGGCGATGGATGGAACACAGTGCTCTCGCCAGAACGGTCAGCTCTGAATTGGTTCTGTCCAGTGATTTCGCTCAGTGATTTCGCTCTGTGATTCAGCTCAGTTCAGAGGATGGCCGCATCTGGCTGTGCTCTGATGTCCACCAATCCCATCCTCGTCGCCAGTGTTGAATAGTGGGTAGACATGGCAGACGACACAGCGATTTCTCCAAAGCAGCTCTTTATTTTGTAAGCTGCTACAGAAACTGAACAGCAAACAGCTCAGCCGGCCTGCTTTTATAGGCAGCCAGCTATCAACATTGTAGCAACAACAACCCAGGGTTTCCCGCCTAAAATAACTGACGTGGACCTGAGTGAAAACTATCTACAGTATCCCCCTGCTGGCCCAGGGTGAGAACTTCAGTACATAACACCGACATTCCTGTGAAATGTGTGAGCCTGGGTCTTAGGATTATCATTGTTGTAAACAAAAATTGCCCTTTTCCCTTATGGGGTAGAGCCCATATAGAGTCCTTACATAGGTTCCCTATTGGTAGGAGAGAATAACAGAGGCCAACCAGAGAATATTGAGAAGCAAAGCAGCTCGTAAGCTTGATCTTTATTGATCTGTTGCAACAGGGTGCTCCCCTCACCCACAGGAGAGGAGGAGGAACCCAGAAAAATGGAGCGCAAGGCCTTATAAAGACTTTTGAAATTGCCACCCTGTAGATCAAGACCACCCCCAGAAACATCATACATACATCACAGAAGGGGTGTACCTAAGACCACCCCTCAGATACATCATACCTACATCACAGAAAAGGCGGTCTTAAAACAGAAATTTGAATGTTGTTTTTCTCCTGTCATCTCCTGTCTGGCAGGTTACTTGATTGGATTGCCTGGGGAGCCTGGCCATTCTTTTGTAGTGATAAATACTTCGTTCCTGGCCAGGTCACAGGCTCACACCCTATTCATATCTTAAATGTGTCCTTAAGACAGGATTTGTGAGGAAAGTGACAGTGGGGAAGTTTCCCACTTTGACCTTGCAGAGAAAACATTTGGTCAGTTTAGGAATCAAAATGGTTCCAGGTTGGCCTTCTTGTGCTGATCTATGTACGTGCGGTTATATGGTAGTATCTAAGACCATAATGGCAGATATATGGTAATATCTAAGACCATAAAATTCCTATCATATCATATAATTGTAGAGGTGGAAGGGACCACGAGGTCGTCTAGTTCAACCCGCCCCATCACGGGATTCGAACCCACAACCTTTCATATTCTACAGTGCCAAGGGATCAGGATCAGGAGATTTGGTTCAAAGGCTTAGGCCAGGCATGTCCAAAGTCCATTTCGGGGGCCTAATTTGGCCCGCTGCTCAGTTCAGTCCAGCCCCTGTGGCAGTTTACTTCCTGGGGTAAAATCCTAAAAAAACCCTCAACAACTTCAATCCTAAAAACAAGCTCAACAACTTTGGCCAGCCCTCTGGCCGGCCCCCACGGCCCTTCACTTCATCAAATCTGGCCCTCTTTGAAAAAAGTTAGGCAGATCCACACCATGCATTCAAATCACACGACTCCCCGCAAAGAATCCTGGGAACTGTAGTTCCCCCCCTCACAGAACTACAATTCCCAGCACCTATATGAAATTACAGCAGCCAGGATTCGGATGGGGTGTGTATTAAGCAATGTGCTTTAAACATATGGTGTGGCTCTTCCCCAAATCATGGCTACTCTAAGGGCTTGAGGTGTGCGCATTTCATCTGTTTTCCATACAGATTACAGCTTCATTGAATTGGTTTGGGAAGGGTGGGTTTCAGGGGTGGGGAAACCAAACAGGTAACACAGGTTGGGTGAAATATATCTTCGCCCATCCCATCTCTGGTGCTGCGAATGTGTTACATAGCCTTGATGCTGCCTGGAATTGATTTGGAACCTGAGCTGATCTGTGTATGACACAGCTGCCCTCTGCTGGTCGACGGTTTGGGCTGTTTGTTGTTGTTTAGTCGTTTAGTCGTGTCTGACTCTTTGCGACCCCTTGGACCAGAACACGCCAGGCACTCCTGTCTTCTACTGCCTCCCGCAGTTTGGTCAAACTCATGCTGGTAGCTTCGAGAACACTGTCCAACCATCTTGTCCTCTGCCGTCCCCTTCTTGTGCCCTCCATCTTTCCCAACATCAGGGTCTTTTCCAGGGAGTCTTCTCTTCTGAGGCAGCCAAAGTATTGGAGCCTCAGCTTCAGGATCTGTCCTTCCAGTGAGCACTCAGGGTTGATTTCCTTCAGAATGGATAGGTTTGATCTTCTTGCAGTCCATGGGACTCTCAAGAGTCTCCTCTAGCACCATAATTCAAAAGCATCAATTCTTCGGCGATCAGCCTTCTTTATGGTCCAGCTCTCACTTCCATACATCACTCCTGGAAAACCATAGCTTTTACTATACGGACCTTTTGTGCTGTTAGGAGTCACCAAAAATTGTACGGTGAAGGTGTCTGCCTGAGCTCAATAGGCAGGGGGTTCCAAAGTGTAGATGCTGCCAAGCAAAAAACTCACTTTCTTCCAAGTGTGGAGAGGGTGTTGTGTGGCGCTGGTAAGGCGATCCCTCAAGTAAACTGATCCCAAGCTGTTAAGGTAGGGTTGGCGTACTTCAAACCGTTAAAATCCAGACAGAAAAGTTGCTGAGATATTTCTTTTTTCTTTTTTACAAAATTGCAAAAACAATTTGCCATTTTTGAGCTATTTTGGAGGAAGTCAGCAAAAATGGCACTGCTGACATTGTTGTTGTTGTTTAGTCGTGTCCGACTCTTCGTGACCCCTTGGACCAGAGCACGCCAGGCACTCCTATCTTCCACTGCCTCCCGCAGTTTGGTCAAACTCATCCTGTCAGCTTCGAGAACACAGTCCAACCACCTCGTCCTCTGTCATCCCTTTCTCCTTGTGCCCTCAATCTTTCCCAACATCAGGGTCTTTTCCGGGCTGCCATACGTCCAGATTTTCTCAGACTTTTTGAAAAAACAACTCTTTCCACCCAGACACTGTCAGGGACAGCGGTGTTCCGGATATGTCCAGGGCATTCGTTACTAATTGTAACAGCATTGTATTTATGGCAGTGCAAGTTGTTTCCTTGCACAGGGCACTGAGAGCAAAATTGAGAAGATCCATCACTGAGAAGATATATTTTGGGCTGCCAAATTTTGGGCTCGCTCAGGGTGCCATGTTACCAAATATTACCCTAGTATACCTCTGAACTTGAACTTGGTCCAGTAATCATCCAATTGGAGAATGGTAGAGACAGTTTGGGACGCGGGTGGCGCTGTTGGTAAAAGCCTCAGCCCCTAGGGCTTGCTGATCGAAAGGTCAGCGGTTTGAATCCCCGCAGCAGGGTGCGCTCCCGTTGTTCAGTCCCAGCGCCTGCCAACCTAGCAGTTCGAAAGCACTCCCGGGTGCAAGTAGATAAATAGGTACCGCTTACCAGCGGGAAGGTAAACGGCGTTTCCGTGTGTGGCTCTGGCTCGCCAGAGCAGCGATGTCATGCTGGCCACGTGACCCGGAAGTGTCTCCGGACAGCGCTGGCCCCCGGCCTCTTGAGTGAGATGGGCGCACAACCCTAGAGTCTGTCAAGACTGGCCCGTACGGGCAGGGGTACTTTACCTTTACCTTTTAGAGACAGTTTAGGTACCACCCAAATGACTGTGGACACCTGCGCAGGTATGATAACCCTTAAAACCGCCTTTAGAAAGATCTTCAGGAGATCTTCCTGGATGAGTCATCTCTCTACATTTGGCTTTACAGCTCACAAATTGAACAATTTCTATTGCTCCAGACACAGTTCATCAACCTAATTATTGAATCGTCCCATTTAACAGTGCTGAAGACACAGCAAGAATAAATGTGTCATTGAATACTACTCAATGTTGATCCAGAGTAGATTCCAATGTATAGTTAGCAGAGTAAAAACTCAAACACATTACAGGATTCCCAAAAAATAGACCAGAGGCAATTGTACAGTGGTACCTCCGGTTGTGGATAGGATCCGTTCTGGAGGTCCGGTCGGATCCCGAGGTTTCCACAACCTGAGGACCGCTTCTGCGCATGTGACAAAACACAGTAAAATACCTCTGGGTTTGCCGCGCTTACTTCCCAAAGTTTTTGTAACCAGAGGTTCGACTGTATTTCATCCAGATCCATTACATTCAGGATTGGCACTGTCCATAAGAAATCCAGTTGCAGCAGACTTAATTTAAACTTACTGTTATGAGAATTTAAAGTCTCAAATATATAAATTAAATGTTCATAAATTTACAAGGCAAAAACATACATAAGTATGTAAACCATGTGTCTGAAATAGTATAGGAAAACAGTCCTGAAACCATTTTGATTCTCCCAAAATTGACCTGAATTGTCTCCCTGCAAGGAGGAAGGAAATGGAAAACCTCCTCATTGTCTCTGTGCTCACAAATCCTGCCTTAAGGGTACATTTGGGTATGAATAGAGTGAGCCTGTGACTTGTACTCAGGAATTAAGTATTTATCATCACAAAATAGCCAGGATCTCCAGGTAAACCCATCAACAGGTTTCCTGCCAGACAGGATTTCTGCTGTAGACCGCCCCTTCTGTGATGTATGTATGATGTATTAAGCTTTGTTGTTTAGTCGTCTTAGTCGTCTTCGACTCTCCGTGACCCCATGAACCAGAGCATGGTTTGGAAACTCTCACTTTCTTCTCAAAGCTTCTCCTTTTTTTATGTCCATGGAGTTTTCTTGGCAAAATACTGGAGTGGTTTGCCAGCTCCTTCTCCAGGTGGATCACATTTAGTCTAAACTCTTGTCTATGACCTGTCCGTCTTGGGTGGCCCTGCACGGCATAGCTCACAGCTTCTTGGGGTTATTCAAGCCCCTTCGTCACAAGGCAGCGATCCATGAAGGGGGGCCTTAAGCTTACAGGATGGCAATTCCAAAGAGTCTATACGTATAAGGGCTTGTACACCGTTGTTCTGGGCTCCTCCTCCCTCCTGCATGTGATGAGAGAGGACCCTGTTGCAACAGTTTAAATAAAGATCCAGCTTATTAGCTGCTTTGCTTCTCAATATTCTCTGGTTGACCTCTGTTATTTTCTCCTACCGATAGTGAACCCACTTAAGGACTCTGTACAGGCTCTTGGACACGGGTGGCGCTGTGGGTTAAAGCCTCAGCGCCTAGGACTTGCCGATCGAAAGGTCAGCGGTTCGAATCCCCGCGGCGGGGTGCGCTCCCGTCGTTCGGTCCCAGCGCCTGCCAACCTAGCAGCTCGAAAGCACCTTCAGGTGCAAGTAGATAAATAGGGACCGCTTACCAGCGGGAAGGTAAACGGCGTTTCCGTGTGCTGCGCTGGCTCGCCAGATGCAGCTTGTCACGCTGGCCACATGACCTGGAAGTGTCTGCGGACAGCGCTGGCTCCCGGCCTATAGAGTGAGATGAGCGCACAACCCCAGAGTCGGACACGACTGGCCCATACGGGCAGGGGTACCTTTACCTTTTTACAGGCTCTTGGATACCCCATAAGGAGCAGAGCAGATTTTGCTTACAGCACTTACAATAATACTTATAATAAGACTAAACCTTAACACTATATACAGAACACCACACCAGAAGGAAAAGAGATAGAAAGAGAAAGTGAAGCCCAGGCTCCTTCTGGCCCTACTTTTATAGTCAGCATGACCGTCACAGAAAGAGATAAGAGAACCTGTTATGTACTGAAGTTCTCACTCTGGGCCAGCAGGGGGATACTGTAGATAGTTTTCACTCAGGTCCACATATGCAAATAAGGAATTGAAAGTGACGTTCAGTGATTGGATAGTTACAGAAAGTTGTTACTGTTGTGTTGTAGTGGAACTCTATATAAGCAGGCTGGCTGAACCCTTCAGTTCAGTTCTGGCCTGTGAATAAACAAGAGCTGTCTGAAGAATTGCTGTGTTGTCTGATATGTTCACCCACAAATTAACAGAACCAGTTTAAGCCAGCTGTACTCAGCTTCTCGGAAGGAATAATCCAAACATCAGGAACCTTCTGCTTGTTTCTTTCACACAGAGAAGCTTCCAGAACCCTCTTGAATTAATTAGAATAGGAAAGATCTCCACCCATCAGATCAATATTTTCTGCACTAAGAAATGCAAACTGACAAAACGCTCCCCTGTACTTTGAAACAGCTACAAGCATGAGACTGTGGTGATTTCATAATCTGAAGAGTTATTAAGGATTAATGAGGAACAAGATCTGCTAACTGCAGTTCTTACTTACTGCAGATCTAAGTGTACTAATGTCTGAAGAAGGAATTGTGTCTTTTGTATCTCATAATCACCCAAATATGCAGGAGAGAAGTCCAGCTTAAATGTAGTCCTCCCCATCTCTCTCATCCACTGGACTCTGAGAGCAATAAAGCAATATTCTGTATTGCTTCCAAGCAAACGTGCTGGAAAAACAGGCAAAACTTTTTGTCATGGAGCAGCTTCTATGTGGCTATTTTATTGGATAAAGGGTCACACATGCCAGTTTTGCTCAACGTCTGTATCATGTGCCATTCTAATCAAAATACCCATGTTATGTTGCCCATTTAAAATGGATAAGAAAAGAACCAATGCAGAAACAGTAAATCTGAATTAAATGGGAGAGGGGGAAATATTGGATGGAATTTTTATGGGACATAAAATTGAAGGCACAGAAGCAGAACCAGAAAATATATAGCAATTTTCCTGGTGCTATTTGGGAGGGGAAGCATTTGTGCTTCTACAATCTGATGTTCATTATTCCACATCATGTTATTATGGTGATGTCATAGGATGACATTACGATTACGTCATCCATGTTGTTGTGGTGTGAGGTGCTTATATAACTTTATTTGTTTTCACTGAAATGTTACGTAACACGCCTTCCCCCGTCTAAAGAGGAAAGCGGGTCACGGTGGGAGCACGAATTAAATTCAGACGTGAAATAACAATCTGCAAGAAGACGCTTCCCAAGCCTCAGGCAATAAGAAAGACACACCCAGAGAAATGCCTCCCGCCAAGAACTCAGCCTATGGAAACTCTAGACACAAATGCAACCCGCAAGGAATATCTTGATGACGGCCATTCGTCGGCAAGCATAAAGCCCCTCGAGGGCTCAGCCAATAGGAAAAGTAAGAAAAATCCCTCCACACACAAACAAATCCGTACTCCAACTAATGAGAACTCAGAAGGGAAGAGGACTCTTGATTGGTTTTTGAGAAGTTGGTCCAACCTCCCTCATTCGTCAATCAGTCCTTTCCCCTCCTCCGACTAGTTTTACCTACAGCAGGGGATGTGAGGGGACAAGCCACCGTCAGCCAATAAAGAAGCTCTTTGTAGACGGGCTCGCTCCCGTGTCCAATGGGCGGGCCTCTTCCACAAGCGGCGGAACGAGCGGGAGACGGAGGGAAAAGGGAGGAGGAGGCAGAGGTAGGGAAGGCGCGGCCCAATCAGCGGGCGCCTCTTATCCCTGCCTTCGGCGGCCGGCCAACCGGAGAGGCCGGCGCATGGCTGGCGGGGCGCTGAGAGGGGAGGAGGGCGGCGGCGGCCATTTTGAGCCGAGCCCGGAACGGAGCGCCGATGGCCGGGCAACCGCGACCCCGCGGCGGGGCTTGAGCGGGGGGGATATGGATGTGCGGAAGCTGCGCGTCAACGAGCTGAAGGAGGAGCTGGGCCGGAGGGGCCTCGACACCCGCGGGCTGAAGGCGGAGCTGGCCGAGCGGCTGCAGGCGGCGCTGGAAGCGGAGGAGGCCCGCGGAGGAGCGCCGGGAGCGGGCGCCGACCAGCAGGAGCAGCTGCCGGACGGACATTGTAAGCGGCCGGGAAGGAGCGGGAGCCTCGCCGCCGGGGAGCGCCAGGCTGGGGGATCGGCGCCTCCGCTCCCGGGGAGAGGCATGGGGCCTCCCCGTGCAGCTCCGCGCTGGGGACCCGGTCTGTCTGTTTCTCTCCTTCCCCGGGAGAGGCACGGGGGTTTCTCGATGCAGCTCCGCGCTGGGGACGGCAGGCCTCCTGTTGCAGATCAGCGCTGGGGAGCCGCTGCACCCGTTTCTCTCCTTCCCCGGGAGAGGCACGGGGGTCTCCCGGTGCAGATCCGCGCTGGGGAGCCGCTGCACCCGTTTCTCTCCTTCCCCGGGAGAGGCACGGGGGTCTCCCGGTGCAGATCCGCGCTGGGGATCCGCTGCATCCGTTTCTCTCCTTCCCCGGGAGAGGCATGTGGTCTTCCTGGTGCAGCTCGGTGCATCCGCTGCCTAGGAAATGCACGTGGGCCTCCCCGTGCAGCTCCGCGCTGGGGACCCGGTCCATCTGTTTCTCTCCTTCCCCGGGAGAGGCACGGGGGTCTCCCGGTGCAGCTCCGCGCTGGGAACGGCAGGCCTCCTGTTGCAGATCCGCGCTGGGGATCCGCTGCACCTGTTTCTCTCCTTCCCCGGGAGAGGCACGGGGGTCTCCCGGTGCAGCTCCACGCTGGGGACGGCAGGCCTCCTGTTGCAGATCCGCGCTGGGGAGCCGCTGCACCCGTTTCTCTCCTTCCCGGGAGAGACATGGGGGTCTCCCGATGCAGCTCGGTGCACCCGCTGCCTAGGAAATGCACGTGGGCCTCCCGGTGCAGCGTCGATCTGGGGTCCCGCTTAGATCTCGGAGTTCAGCCTAAGGACTCGCGACTTGATGAAGCTCTGCTGCGGGGCTTTTCTTGTCTTGCAGCACAGGCATGCACGGTGCCACTCTGCTTTCTGGTTCCCTCTATTCTCCTTCCCCGGCGCAGCTGCAGCTCTTTTTAGCATAGTTCATCGTGAGAGAGTGTCCGCGTGAGCCTCCCTGGTGCAGCTGCTCCATGCTTGAAGGGACTTCGGGGTCTCCTGGAGCAGCTCCAGGCTGGGGGACATAGAATCATAGAATTGTAGAGGTGGCAGGGACCCTGAGGATCATCTTGCCCAGGAGTGTCCAGTAGATCGTGATCTACCGGTAGATTCCGGGCTGATCCTGGTAGATCGCAGGATCCTTATCGCATACAAAAAGTTACGGGGGGAAACTAAAAAACTGTGCAATCCCCCCCCCCCAAAGCAACAACTCTGGGCACTTCCCTCCTAAAAAAACCTCAACTCTGGGCAATCCACCCACCCCACGCATACTCCTCCTCCTTCCAATGACAGTGGGTAGAATGGTAGATCTCTGCACAATGGGTAGATCACTGCCAGTTTTTTTTATACTGGGAGTAGATCACAGTCTCCTGGGAGTTGGACATGCCTGACTCTAGTCCAACCCCCTGCAATGCAGGAATATGCAGTTTTCCCATACAGGGATCGAACCTGCAACCTTGGCGTTATCAGTACCACAGTCTAACCAACTGAGCTGTCCACTTGGACTTAGTGAGGTGCTTTATCCTGAGCCAGGCCCACGGTCCACCTAGCTTAGTATTGTCTGTGTTGACTGGCAGCGGCGCTCCATGGTTCCAGACCAATGTCTCTCCAACTTCCTGCCTGGGGATTGAATTTGGGACCATCTGCATTCAGGGCAGATGCTGTAACAGCTGAGCTGCAGCCGTGCTTAGTACTCCTGCGAGAGTGGCCTGGTGCAGCTCTGTGCTGTGAGCCTGTGTTGTTATTTCCCCATGAGAATCGCAGATGAGCCTTGTCTCTGGAGAGAGGTGGTAATGAATTGTGGAAAAGCTAGGATGCTGGTTTGTTGACACCCGGCTCCCATGCCAGTTTTAGGTTTCACCTAAGTTGTCTAATGTCTGCTGTGTCTAAATCTGGGAACAAATGGGTGTCATGTGGCTGGAGGAAATTTGCAGGGATGGTGGCTGTGTACTCTGTTCTTAGTGGCAGCATGCCCCTGAATGCCAGTTGCAAGCAGGGAGAGCGTTGTTGCCTATGAGATGCCCACAAGCAGGACCTGAGTGCATTTGAGTGGCCACTTTGATGCTGGAGTAGGTAGACCTTGGGCCCTGATGTATTGAAGGTGCTTTGTGTTATTACAGTGGTACCTTGGTTCTCAAACTTAATCCGTTCCAGATGTTTGTTCCAAAACCAAAGCATTTCAAAACCAAGGTGTGCTTTCCCATAGAAAGTAACACAAAATGGATTAATCCGTTCCAGACTTTTAAAAACAACCCCTAAAACAGTAATATAACGTGAATTTTACTATCTAACAAGACTCTTGATCCAAAAAATGAAAGCAATAAACAATGTAGTATACTACAGTCACACAATCAATCAGTATTTGAACTGGGTTCCACACCATCACAAAACAAAACAAAAAAGAGCCGCAAAAACAACAATGCAAAATAAATAACTAAAACAGACAGACCTCAGCGTAACACTCAAAACGGAGGTGTGGCACTCAAAACGGAGGTGTGGCACTCAAAACGGAGCAGGTTCAGCTTCCGAAAAAAGTTCGCAAACCAGAATGCTTACTTCCGGGTTTGCAGTGTTTGGGTTCCAAGTTGTTTGAGAACCAAGGTACCACTGTAAAATTTACTACAGAAAAGCTATGTGCTGTTGATGATTCTGCTAGTAGGGCAGTTCCGGTTGAGTTGAGTTACCAGGTAGTATGCTGCTTTGAGAGTGCCTGGGGATTCAGCAGTGGCCTCCTCTCAAATACAGTGGTACCTCGGGATGCAAACAGGATCCATTCCGGAGCCCCGTTCACATCCTGAAGCGAATGCAATCTGCGTGTGCGCAGGTCATGTTTCACCACTTCCGTGCATGCGCGTGATGTCATTTTGACCGTCTGCGCATGCACGCGTGGCGAAACTCAGAAGTAACGCGCTCCGTTACTTCCGGGTCGCTGTGGAGCGCAACCTGAAAATACTTAACTTGAAGCACATTTATCCCGAGGTATGACTGTAATGCTCTTGCCTCGGATAATAGGATGGCAAGCAGTTTGCCTTGCTGTCATGTTTGCAAACATCCCAACCCAGGCATGCTTAGTACCATGGCTTGTCATCTTGTAAAATCTCTGGCCTGACTTCTGCTTGGAGTTTTACAAGTATATATGCATGTGACCAATGAGTACAGTGTATATTGTGAAATATGAATTCTGGGGGCTGCGACAGGTAGAGGAAGTGCTGTGATGAGGAATTATCAATCCTGTGTAAAAGTGGCTGAATATGCAGCAGGGATTTGCAGTTTGGTGCCCCTGCGTTTGTGCACTTCAGACTGAAATATGGGAGTTTCTCCTGCATGAAGCGCAATTGTTTTGTATGATGTGGAGTGGAAAGGTGTGTACGGCACCCACTGCTTTTCTTCCTTTCTCAGAAGCCCTGTATGCATGTGGCAAAATCATGCAGTGATGCTTTTCCAGGCTAGGGGCTTGAAAGCTCCTTTTCAGAGAGAAGTAAAATTTGCCTCCTGCAGAAAAGCTGTATGTGTGGGAGAAGGGGAGACTCAACACCTGCTTGTTCCCTGACATTTACAATTAGCCATGCAGCAAACGAATTACGTAAAGTGGTTTTCTTTCCTGGGAGGGACTTTCAGACATGAAACCCACTTGCTGCCTGCATCCTGAAATGGTACACTCCAGATATCTTCAGCCGCTTCATTCTGCTGATAATCTATAATTGGCATTTCTCAAACTTCTGAGTTCATTGATCCCTTGATGAGCATATGAAGTTGTCATCGACCCCAACCCAAATTTGTAGGAATATAAATGAAAGTCAAGGAAGATGTGTAAATATGACCAACATTTATCAATCCTCAGTCACCTTTAACAGTCGTGAAATAATATATATATATATATATATATATATATATATATATATATATATATATGAATGAAGTAAAACAAGTGAAACTAATATGTCTTATTAAATGTAGAGGGTCTTTGTTGACAAGGGATGTGAAATATGTACAGTGGTACCATGGTTTATGGGCTTAATCTGTTCTGGAAGTCTGTTCTTAAACCAAAGCATTCTTAAACCAAGGCGCGCTTTCCCATAGCAGCGGGAGACTCAGTTTACAAATGGAACAAACTCAACAGGAAGCGAAATGTGTTCTGCTTTCAAGGCAAAGTTCACAAACCAAAACACCTACTTCTGGGTTTGCAGCGTTCTTAATCCAAGTTGTTCATAAACGAAGCTGTTCTTAAACCAATGTACCACTGTATGTGCTCATGCTCTGTATTTCTGAGACTCATAGCTCCTGATTAAACCTTTTGCATGATTGTAAACTTTCCCACCCCGTGGCCCTTTCAACCCCATGGTCTTTATTCGCTCCTTGCCCAGTCCCACCAATCCCAGGGGGTCAATATCAACCCATATGGGAAACCCTGCTATCCACTGAAACCCATCTTGTATGTTTTGGTTGGCCTTGCTGAGCCTAGACCGCCACTCCAGCCTTCATCTAGCAGTCAAGAAACGCTGGCACACATGTTTCCAACCTCCCCGTTGTTTTTTCAAAGCTGGGCATAGAATGGAATAGCGGTCCTGACCTATGTTCTTGCCTTTCCCATTTCAAGATGGCACCCACGACAACACTCATCAGGACAACATGCAAGGATACCACCAGCCATACGAGCACTTCAGCGTTAAACAGGAGAACGAATCTGGGTACGAGAGGGGACCTATAGACCAAGATCATTCTGGCTTACATTCAGGTACAGTCCGGTGTTTTAAAAACAACAACAACCCCAGACCTTTGTCACGTGCTGATCATCGTAACTGTATAGGTAGCACCCCATCGACCTGTTGCAAAAGTTTTCAATAGCAGCTGGGATGTTCCTTTTTTATATATAACTTGAGTATTTACGTTTGGTGGTGGAGGAAGGCGCCCAGAGCGGTATTTCATATTGGCTGGTGAAGTGCACAGCCTTATGAGACACTATAGGGATCACAGAACATCTCCATATATACAGCCACACATTGGTCTCTCGTGATAAGAGTCCCTGCCAGTGTAGCCCGAGACACCAACTGTCAATGCCCGATTTTTAAAAATCCGACTTCTCCCTCCACCTGCCCCCCCCCCCCCGGGTAAGTGAAAGGTAGCAATTTGTTTATATTGGGGTACAGTAAATGGCTGCATTTGAAGTCCACTGCTTCTGGTGGTGCTGCGCCTGCCTCTTCTGCCACATAATGCACTGTTTTCATGAGGGGCTGATCTCCCCTCCCCTTTCAGCTACGCCCCAGACTCCATTCTGTGGATTTTTGTCCCCAGAGAATTCACAGAGCTGAACTGCCCTCTTGTTTGCATATCCACCGCTCAGTTAACTTATTCATGTCCCGTGTTCTGCTGTGATGTTGGAGTGTAACAGAACTTCAGTACATAACATGGGAAGCGGGTGGGTTGTTTTATCTAGGGCAGGCATGTCCAAAGTCCGTTTTGGGGGCCTAATCCGGCCCCAGTGGCAGTTTATTCCCTGGGGTAAAATCCTAAAAAAAAACCTTCAATCCTAAAAGAAGCTCAACAACTTTGGTTGGCGCTTTGGTCGGCCCTTACTTCATCAAATCTGGCCCTCTTTGAAAAAAGTTTGGACACCACTGATCTAGGGGATTGGTGGCTTTGGTTCTGCCTCGCAAATTCCAATGGCAGTAATAGCACTTCCTTCCACGCCCATAACTTGTGACCTCAGAATAAAGGCTTCCTTTCCCAATTAAATGCGTTACGTTTTGTTTGAGTGTAGAAATGAAGACAGAAGTGAAGCAAGAGGAGCCAGCCCCTGGCTATAACATGCCAACTTCTGGGTACAATGCACCTTCCTCGGGACCTGCGTCTAACTACAACACTTCAGTTTCTGGCTACAATGCACCCCCTTCCAATTATGGCTCTTCCGACTCATCCCAGCCCTGGCAGCAGCAGCAGCAAGGCCGCAAGAGGCCAGCTGAGGAGTCCCGGGGGCGCGGATATTACGAACACCGAGATGATAAGAGGTGCGTTCAGGCAAGTCTTTACGGGCAGCAGCAACAGGGTGGAAATTAACCCACGGGTGCCATTGAGATTGAAGCAGATACGTATTGCATCTCTCAGTCTGGGAAGTGCATTCTTTAAACTTTGCGGATTTGAGTAACTCTCAAAGGATGCTGTGTATCTGGCAGAATTTACAACATTTTGAAAAGTAGGATTTTAAGAGTGGCTGCTTCTTGACTGACACTTCAGTCTTAAATGCTGAAGTGGAAATAATGCTTAATTAAAATTACTCTATGAAGTATCTGAGTTGGATATAAATCCTGATTATATGTAAACACATTGATCATGGGTCAGTGGTAATTGTTAAAGCAATCTGATAAAGGAGTGTAGTTTTCTCTGCCATCTGCGGAGTTGGGTTTGGGGAATCCAGATTGGGAGGGTTTGGAATAGGTAGGTTAGTTTTGGGAGGGTGATCATTTAGATCATGGCTATTTTGTCTGAGAGAGTGAAATTCGTGTTTCATCTCTTTAGGTCTTTGTTTATTTGGCTCCACAGAGGCTTGTAGTTGTGGAGGTATAATTTATTGAGGTTTGTTAAAGCAATCTGATCATCCAGAATTTGTTTTTAGCAGTGCCTTTAGTTACTCAGGGTGGGAACTAGCTTCTATGCATTTGTCAACATGTGCTCCTTGCGAGGTTCCCTTGCAGATTGTGTCCTGAGCCCATGAAGTGGGTTTATGGGGCCTGCATTTGCTGTTACTCTTTTCCAGGGGCCGCTCTCCTCAGCCGCCTGCTGAAGATGACGAAGAGGATTTTGATGAGTCGCTGGTGGCCATTGATACATGTGAGTTTCCTGGGTGGTAGCAGCATGCATCTCTCAAAGCCTCCCTCTTGTCTGAACTTCTCAATGTCCACTGGAAAAAAGGGGTGTTGGAGGGTGGTAGCAGTGACTGGTGTGTGTGTTCTTCTGACTTCTCCTTTGGCTTTGCCTTCCAGATAATTGCGACCTGCATTTCAAAGTTGCCCGTGACCGATACAGCGGCTACCCTCTGACCATAGAAGGGTTCGCTTTCCTGTGGTCAGGTGCCCGAGCCACCTACGGGGCAAGGCGAGGGAGGGTCTGTTACGAAATGAAGGTAAGGGAGCCTGCCTCTTGGTTCTGTAGTTGCTTTGGGTGTGTGTTTGTTGCATGGATAAAGACAGGCAAGCTTGTGAGCATTGATACCCACTGGTGTTGTGCTTTAAATAATACTGGGGCAACTCATAGGGGCTCAATTACCTTGATTCTGCTGCACATCTACTCCCCACCCATTGCTACCCAAAATTTTGCAAAAATGTTCATTTTATTTTTACGTACAGTGGAACCTTGGTTTTCTAGCGTCTTGGAAGTCGAATACTGGAAGTAATTGCTTCCATTTTCAAACGTGCCTCAGAAGTCAAAAAGCTTCGGCTGCGTGTTTTTCAATTTTCTCAATGGATTTTACCAACCGCCCATCGCTCCTCGGTTTTCAAACGTTTCGAAAGTCCAACTGTCTTCCGGAACTGATTACGTTAAAAAACCGAGGTTCCACTGTATTTGCAATTCTGACAGCTAAAAGTTTCCTCGGTGTCATTAACAGTTTCACCTAGAATTCGCTCTGGGTTCGTATCTTGTGGTCACTCACAAACCTCTCATTAAAATAGGCTTGCTTTGAAGCAGCGGCAAACCCTTTGCAGTAAGTCTGCATCCCCAGATTGCTGCCTTCGCCCATTCTTTGAGATGCTCTCCATAAACACACGTTAAAGTGTGTAGAGCAAACTCTCTGTCTCTAGAAATCCATCCCTATTCTCAAGTGGAAAGCTGTGACTTCAAGATGTCTCATGGATCCCTGTCCTTTTGTCCTCAGATTAACGAAGAGATATCTGTCAAGCATCTTCCGCCAACCGAGCCCGATCCTCACGTCGTGCGCGTTGGGTGGTCGCTGGATTCTTGCAGCACCCAGCTAGGTAAGAGAGACCGTGCAGTTGCTGAACATGGAGCCAGAGCTCAGGACATGCACCCAACTCGTAAACATCATTTCCCAACTATAGTCAGTTGGCTATATTAATTATTATGCATGGGCACTGTGGCGTTTGCCTGTTCTTTTAGAAATGTCTGTACAGTGGTACCTCGGGTTACGTACGCTTCAGGTTCAAGACTCCGCTAACCCAGAAATATTATCCTGGGTGAAAAACTTTGCTTCAGGATGAGAACAGAAATCGTGCTCCGGCGGTGGGGCAGCAATGGGAGGCCCCATTAGCTAAAGTGGTGCTTCAGGTTAAGAACAGTTTCAGGTTAAGAACAGACCTCCGGAACGAATTAAGTACTTAACCCGAGGTACCACTGTACAGGGTGAGAGAAAGGGTTAATAGGTAGACCAATAGAAAAGCCCAGAGGCGGAGCCTATGTGTTTTTAAAAGGCTTAGCCAGAGGTTTAGACAGTTGGGAAAAAGCAGTTGAAAAAGCAGTTGGAAGACAGATGGAAATAGACAGTTAGTGCAGTTGGTTCTTGTGTGAGGGGAGGTAGGAGAGTTAGAGACAGGATGAAATGAGACTAAGAGGGTAAAGGGTAACAGCGTTTCGAATGCATTTAAAGTTTATTTGTGTTTGCAATAAACTACAATCTTCGTTGTTAACTTGAGAACCTGACTGAGACTTGGTGTTTTACCGGGGAGAACCTGGTTGGTGGCAGCGGATTAGTGGTGTACGGGTCAATAGTCTGTGAAACGACCGGGGGCTCCGTACGAACGCCACAGGCACCTTTTTAAATCAGGCAGCAAAAAAACCACCCAAAAACCTGTTTTATTTAAATCCTTAAATGAAAAGTTACTACAGTAGCCACAGACAAGTGCCATCTTAGAAGAGTACTACAGTCATACCTCGCGTTGAAGTAGCTGAGTATTTTCAGGTTGCGCTCTGCGGCGACCTGGAGGTAATGGAGCGCGTTACTTCCAGGTTTCGCCGCATGCGCAGACGCTCAAAATGACGTCATGCATGGAAGCAGCGAATTGCGAACCGCAGACGCGCGGATGGGGGTTGCGTTCGCTTCAGGATGCGAACAGGGCTCCGGAACGGATCCGGTTCGCATCCAGAGGTACCACTGTACTCCTCCAGCCCCTCTTGATGTAGTCAAAGAAATGATTTGAGAAGCTCAAAAAGCAGCATGCCACTTCTGAAGAAGGAATCCTGGGATGAACAGGATCATGTCTGGTCAGCAGGCTGCCATGATAAAGAATCTCCATGTCTCTTTGCAGACAACACTGCATTTATGTTTCTGCTGACTTCTTTTGTCTTGCTAGGTGAAGAGCTTCACTCCTATGGCTATGGCGGCACAGGGAAGAAATCCACCAACAGCAAGTTTGAAAATTACGGGGAAACTTTTGCGGAGAACGACATCATCACCTGCCTCGTGGTGAGTGCGGCTCGTGGTCCCTAGGAAGTTACGTTTCCGCCTCTTGCGCAGATGCGTAATGTCCCAGACGCAATCAAATTGTTTAAATGCGCATGTGATCAGAGCGCATGTCATGGGGGGCAATGCTGAAGCCGTCATTGTTTGCATGGGTTGACAATTCTAACGCTGTGGAAAGGGAGAACACCAAATATTTAGGTCAAGGGTGGCTAACTTATGGTCCTCCCAAGTGCTGCTGAGGTACAGGTTTTTAGTGTAGTCTAAAAATAGACTTGAAGTGATTCTTGCATAGTTTTGTCCCTAGCAACAAGTTTTCTCCCAGCAACAGGGTTTCCTTAGCACAACAGACTTCTTTTTTAGACATGTTCTGAAGGAGAGATTGGGGTTGGGTTGTTACTCTGCCCAGATGACTGAAGAGCAGAAAGGAGGAATATTTCACTGAACACAATTTTACTTTTCCGAGCACAATTCAAAGTGTTGGTGCCGACCTTTAAAGTCCTAAACAGCCTCGGTCCAGTATGTTTGAAGGAGCGTCTCCACCCCCATCATTCTACCCGGACACTATGGTCCAGCGCAGAGGGCCTTCTGGCGGTTCCCTCACTGTGAGAAGTGAGGTTACAGGGAACCTGGCAGAGGGCCTTCTCGGTAGTGGCGTCCGCCCTGTGGAACGCCCTCCCACCTGATATCAAAGAGAAAAACAACTACCAGACTTTTAAAAGACATCTGAAGGCATCCCTGTTTAGGGAAGCTTTTAATGTTTGACAGACTATTGTATTTTAATATTTTGTCGGAAGCTGCCCAGAGTGGCTGGGGAAACCCAGCCAGATGGGCGGGGTATAAATAATAATATTATTATTATTATTATTATTATTATTATTATTATTATTATTATTATTATTTAATCCTTAGACCAGTAGTTGTATAAGTTGTAATGTTAATTATTTAAGTCGAACTAGAATTGGTGAGGTGTTTATTCCCACACGGGAATTCACCAACAGATGAGCTGAACTGAGAGAGAAGATTCTAGAAGAGTTTTTGAGTGATTCTGCCGACTGCAAAAGGAACCCCAGATGACTGGCATAGTGCACTGGCACCATTCCCATCAGCCCCAGTCAGCACGGCCACTGGCAAGGGATGTTGGGAGTTGTAGTTCAGCAGCACCCAGAGGGCCACAAGCTAGCTACCTGTGCTGCAATGGCCAACAGCTACAGTTTATTGCTTTGGAGGTCATTCACTGGCTTCTAATTCCTTCCTTGTTCTTAGGACTTTGAGTGTGGCGACGATGTTGAAATGTCTTACATGAAGAACGGGAAATGGCTAGGGGTGGCCTACCGACTGCGGAAGGAGGCGTTGGGGGGCCAGGCACTCTTTCCTCATGTCCTGGTGAAGAACTGCGCTATCGAGTTCAACTTCGGCCAGAGGGAGGATGCCTTCTTCCAAGTCCCGCCTGGGTTCACCTTCATCCAGCATCTTCCCTTGTCAGAGCGGGTCCGGGGGACAATTGGACCAAAGAGCAAAACGGAATGTGAGGTAGGTGGTGCCTGAAAGCCAGGCTCCCATGCACAGAAATTGTGGCCTGTTCTTTTGATCTCATTTCCCTGCTCACGCAAGTTGACGGATCACGTGAACAGAGCCTTTCCTTGCAAACAGTGTTGAATGAGCCAGATCTTCAGCCTAGCACAGGGGTGGTCAACCTTTTTATGCCTACCGCCCACTAATGCATCTTTCTTGATGGTAAAATTTCCTTACTAACCACCAGTGCTCAATGGAAGGAGAATTCAGCTTTTGCTGCCCAGCTAGAATCCTGAACCGCCCACTAGTGGGTGGTAGGGACCAGGTTGACAATCCTTTGTCTAGCGTAAAGGAAGTTTGGGGGAGATTGGTCTCTTCCGTCTCAGATTTCTCAGCCTTTATTATTGTTATTTTTAGGGGCATTCAGAGATGAGCAGAATCCTAGCTACTTTAGGTTTTATTACTTATAACCTGCCCCTCTGACTGGGTTGCCCCAGCCACTCTGGGCAGCTTCCAACCTAATAAAAACACAGCCAAACATCAAAAACTTCCCGATACAGGGCTGCCTTCGGAAAGTTGTGTAGTTGTTTATCTGTTTGACTTCTTAAAAACCTTATAGCGTTGAAAACAGCCATCACCCTTGAGTGGGTGTTACTAACTGTAAAGAGAGACAGGAGGGACCTCTAAAAAGGCACTGGGAATAGAGAATTTTTTCTTTCTACGCAGCTGTCATCCTGATAGTGTTTTTCTCATTTGGGTGCTTTTTTACAGCTGTTGGGTGCCTATCTTCCAGGGATACTAGATCCTTTTGTAGCCCCAGTTTTCTTCTTTTGGAATGAACTCCAGCTGGGTTAGGGAAGGTTGGGAGCCCGTGAACATGGTGCTGAGTGAAGCCATGATCACAAAACTACTGAGCTTTGACATCACCTCCACAACACAATTCTTTATTTATAGTGTTGGCTCACTCTTAGGATCTGACTTGGGCACTTTTATATATGGTGTGCTAAGCTGACTGGTGCATGTGTTTCAGATTTTAATGATGGTCGGGTTACCTGCAGCTGGGAAGACCACGTGGGCCATTAAGCATGCTGCAGCCAATCCGTGCAAGAAATACAATATTCTGGGAACAAACGCCATCATGGACAAAATGAGGGTAAGGTGGAGCGTCGCTGGCAGCATTTGGTGTGATTTGCCTTACACTCCTTTCTTAGTTCGCTGGCTCCCGGTGCAAGAATTAATCTCCATGTTCCCATTGTAAGTTAGCATTTCTTGGTATAGAAGGCATTGATCTGATGTGTAGAGATCTTTCCTATTCTTATTAATTCAAGAGGGTTCTGGAAGCTTCTCTGTGTGAAAGAAACAAGCAAGGAGGTTCGTGATGTTTGAGTTATACCTTCAGAGAAGCTAGTACAGCTGGTTTAAACTGGTTCTCTTATCTCTTTCTGCGACGGTCATGCTGACTATAAAAGTAGGGCCAGAAGGAGCCTGGGCTTCACTTTCTCTTTCTATCTCTTTTCCTTCTGGTGTGGTGTTCTGTATACTGTATAATGTTAAGGTTTAGACTTATTATAAGTTATTGTAAGTTTAATTTAAATCTGCTGCAACTGGATTTCTTACGGACAGTGCCAATCCTGAATGTACCGGATATGTGACCATTGTGCTCATTTGCCTTCAATAGCAGTAAAGCTCTGCTGGATGAAATATTATTTGCTTCTGGTCTATTGGGGCGGGGGAGGATCTTGCAATGTTTTTAAGTTTTTACTCTGCTAACTATATGTTGAAGTTCTGCTCTGGATCATTATTGAATAGAATTTCATGACATCCATTGCATCATTCATTCCTTTTCCTGCAGTGACAGTATTGCTGTCAGACCTTGGGCGCTCTAGGCGGATCAGATCTTTCTGATTTATAGTAGCTAATATATATGTATATATCTTTAGAAAAAGAAAAGGGCAGTGGAATGCTAGCACTATGCAATCACAAAAATGGCCCATCTGCATTCCAGTTGCAGTTAGTAGCAGGGCACTTTCATGATTTCAGATATGCTATATGCATGCCAAGTATTGCTATCTACAGCTACTCCATCCATTTCCAAGGTGAGATTTTGAACAGAAGCCTCCCAGACCCATTGAATGGCTCTTTTCTCCTTTCAGGACTCTAAGCTTTTGCGGACAAAACATTTGAGTGTGATGCATACGTCATGCCGGTCCTGCAGTGGCTAGGACTTATAGGAGCTGTAGTCCAAAATAGCCAGAGAGCTGAGCCCATTCATTTGAGGCTGCCCCGGAGATATTAACCAGCCTGCTTTCCCTCAGGTAATGGGACTCCGACGCCAACGGAACTACGCTGGCCGCTGGGACGTGCTCATCCAACAAGCGACACAGTGCCTGAATCGCCTGATCCAAATCGCGGCACGGAAGAAGCGAAATTACATCCTGGATCAGGTACGGAGCTATTCTTCCCTTGAGCAGTTTTCTCTGTCCACGTCTTTTGAAGACGCCCCACTACTCCAAGCAGGGCAGCAAACTTCCATTCACTGCTGGAGCTGTTTAACAAGCATTGTGCGATTGTGTGTGTATTGCACCAGGAATTTTAAAGGCATGTACCCCTGCCTCTCTTCCCCTCCAAACCTGTCACATGAAAACTAACCTATATAGTCAGCAGCAGCTGTTACCCACATTAAGCAAGACGGCAGACTGTGCTTTAAAATGGATGCAGGTAAGATTGGAGTTCAGCTGTGGGGTTTGGGGCTTCTGAATATAAGCTAAGGTGAGTGCATGAGAACCAGGTGGGTGACTTTCGGGAAGACCCCAAAGAGCCTGGTTCTGAGAAGCAAATGGCTACCTTGCTTTTGCACAACATGCAAACAGTTGGGTCAAATCAGGCTTAAAAGGAAGAAGACAAACTTTGGGTTAAAGTGCTTCTGCCTCCCCACCCTAGTCTGTGTTTCGAATTCTGAGTTCTAAGTAGCACAACGAGGAATATGTGTGTGTGTGTGTGTGTGTGTGTGTGTATATATATATATATATATATATATATATATATATATATATATATTCCTCGTTGTGCTACTTAGAACTCAGAATTCTAAGTAGCACATATATATAATATATATATATATAAATATATATATAAAAGAATATATATATATATATATATATATATAAATATATAAATAAAAATACACCTTTCACTAGTGGCACAGTACTAGAGTTTACACCTTATCAGTATGCGGCAGCTTCTAGCACTTTGTCATGGTGCTTGGGTTTAAAATAGGGATGAGGATGATTTTGATAATATATTATTTATAGGCCGCCCATCTCACTGGGTTCCCCCAACCACTCTGGACAGCTTCCAGCAAATTAAAACACAATACAACATCATACATTAAAAGCTTCCCTGAACAGATAGCAGTTCAAAGATGCCCAAAGCCACGTACAGTGGTACCTTGGGTTACATACGCTTCAGGTTACAGACTCCGCTAACACAGAAATAGTACCTCGGGTTAAGAACTTTGCTTCAGGATGAGATCAGAAATTGTGCTCCGGTGGCGCAGCAGCAGGAGGCCCCATTAGCAAAAGTGGTGCTTCAGGTTAAGAACAGTTTCAGGTTAAGTACGGACCTCCGGAACGAATTAAGTACTTAACCTGAGGTACCACTGTATACGTAATACTCCATATAGCTACCATGTAGCTGAAATATATATAGAAAGGGAATTAAAATTGGCCTGTGCTGAGGCTGATGGTAGTTATAATCCAAAGCATCTATAGGGCACCAGGTTGGGGAAGGCTGGTTTAATCCTTTCATAGGAAAATCACTAAGGCTGAAGAAGGCAGTGGGGAGGTCAGCCTCAGATTAAAAAAAATCTTATTGTGTAGGATCCTGCTTCAGTCAAGTGGCCTTTTCTCCTTTTGTGATAAAGGGTTTTGATAAAAGGCTTTGATTTCATTTCACAAGAGGCTAGGTCTGTTGACAGCCATTAGCCGCGATAGCTAAACTAAACCTCTGTGTTGGCATTCAGCCCCTCCCTAAGTGTCAGGAGAGGGCTGCCGCCTTCACCCACTGCTGGTGAACTTTTGGGAAACATCTGGCGGGGGGGAGGGGTTTGCCATAATTGGAAACAGTGCTAAATAGTGGGGTAGGGGAGCTGAAAATAATGTCAACATATATCACGTCTGGCAACCAGCGCATCCCTTTGGTTTCAGATAATACATAGGTAAGCGAGTATAAAAAGGGACACAATTTTTCACTGCCCTCTGGCAGCTTTGGTGGCTGATTTACCAGAAATCATTATCTCTGGAAGTGTATGCCCGATTCTCGACTAAACCGAGCTTCCTGGTGTATGTTGTGCTTTAGGGGGTCTTAGTTTGGTGGGAAATGAGTACTCACTTCCAGAGTTAACGCTAAATACATTGCTTGAATTTGTGTCCTGGGCTTTTTAGATTCATCTACCCAGGTACTACCTGAAACCAAAGGGGCACATTGGTTGCCAGATGTGAAATTTTGTTCAGCTCTCCCACCCTTCTAGGAATAGATGGGCCTTTTGATTTGATTCAGCAGGACAGTTAATGTGTGGCCGCCACCCCCAAAAAGGACCTAGAGGCCAGAATTGAAATGTGTGTGTGTTTTTAACCAGCCTGCTAGGCTTTATTAACTCTAGCGCTTGGGTGACTGTACCTCAGAGGCTTAAATATCACATCTGAATGGATGGGTCCTAACACTCCTTTTTTGCCACTTGTGTTTAAGCTGTCCAAATCTGCGTTTTTAGCTTGTAAATTGCCCCCTTTCCCCCTGAACAAAGCAGGCTCTGTTCTGTTAGCCTGGCACCCCAGGAGATCTCATTTGAATTGCAAAGGGCTGCAAATTACTGGTGTGTGTTGCTGTTTTTATCCTTTAAAACTGGGGAGGAAAGCCTTAAAGGTAGGTTAGTAGTCAGGGGACGACTCCCAAGCGGGTGTCGCACACAGACAGTGATCCACGCACATCCTTCTGCATCCATGGGTGGGTGGGGGATCGTTTAAAAACACTGACAGACATCGCAACAGACTTTGACAAGTAACGAACTGATTTTATTTTTGCCCCTTCTTTTTTGCCGTTGCTAGACAAACGTTTATGGATCTGCCCAGAGACGAAAAATGCGCCCTTTTGAAGGTTTCCAGCGCAAGGCTATTGTAATTTGTCCCACGGACGAGGATTTAAAAGATCGAACAGTAAAACGCACGGATGAGGAGGGGAAGGATGTGCCGGATCACGCAGTGTTAGAAATGAAAGGTAGGATCCCGGAGGAGGGAACACCCATCGCTTTCCTCCGCAGGACCCAGGTGATAAGGGGAGATACCCAGCATGACCGTGTGCATTGTTTGTGGATTTCTTTAAAGTGATCCCTTAGATCTTTCCAGCTTTCCCTTTTGGCTCCCTTCCACCTGCTCTATCTACCCCATAGTTCTCGCTTCATCTTCTCTGCCCACCCAGAGATGCTGCAGATGCCACGCACACGGCTGCTGTGGGAGAGGACAGATGCAGAAGGCGCATCACGCCTCGAGGCGGTGTTTATCTTGGTACGCTCACCCCCTTCAAAATCGGTCAAAACCAGCACACACAAAACCCCCAAACGAGACAGCCTGCGCCACAACCGCTGCCTTTGAATCGCTGGAACTCGAGGGTCAGGGGTTTTGCACATTTTCTTGGAGGCAAGTCCCTGTATGTTCAGTGGGACTCGGCTCCCCAAGGAAGTGTGATTAGAAATGTAAGATTTGGGGCTTTTCCGGTGGAAATCCTTTTCCTGCTACGCCGTAGCTGGGTAGCCTTTGCCAGAGTGCAGCAGGCCTTGACATAAAGGCAGCCAAAATCTCAACAGAGCAATATTCAGTGAGAATATCGTGTGACAGATGGGTAAAGCCCCTGCTCAATTGTTGCCCTGGAACGGGAAAACCGGTCCTCGCAGCAATCCTGTGTTGCAAGATAGGCAGAAATGGGCTGTTGAGCCATGTGGGAGGTTTGATCCTGACTCTCCAATCTCTAAGGCTGAGACACGCAGCACTGGCAGCTGGTCTCCCCAACTCCCAGCAGGTTGGATTAATGTAAGGGGGTGTTTATAAAGTAGCGTGTGGGCCGGAGGGGGGGGGCATAACTTCTTGTTCTCTCATGCAGTCACACAGATATGAGGTCCTGCACCAATGCGATCCTCTGCACGAGAGCAGTAGGGCACCCTCCTGACCGTAGCCTGGCAGGAAGGGAGGAGCTAATCTCTCTCATGCCATTCAGTTGAGATTCTTGCATTGCCGGGGTTTGGACTAGATATCACTCGAGTTCCCTCCCGGCTCTGCGATTCTATGCATCAATGCTTTTGGCTTATTGCTTCTGCTTCCTCAGCGTTTCCCACTTGTTCCTTTTTTCCCTCCCGTTCTTCTCTCCTGGAGCCCCGGGACGCAGCTCCCGCTCCCTTCCTTTTGCCCCCCTCTCCTCTTCCACTCGGCTTTTCTCCACCGGGGACTGACGCGTGCGTGTGTCTGTCTTCTCCCTCTGCGCCAGCCAACTTCACGCTGCCAGAAGCCGGCGACTTCCTGGACGCAGTGGTCTACATCGAGCTGCAGCGGGACGAAGCCGAGAAGCTGGTGAGGCAGTACAACGAGGAAGGCAAGAAGGCTGGCCCGCCACCCGAAAAACGCTTTGACAACCGCGGGGGAGGCTTCCGTGGCCGTGGAGGCGGCGGCGGAGGAGGAGGCGGCGGCGGAGGTGGCTTTCAGCGCTTCGAGAACCGAGGTCCGCCTATGGGCAACCGGGGTGGCTTCCAGAATCGAGGAGGAGGCGGCGGTGGCGGTGGAGGAGGGTTCAGAGGTAGTGGTGGCAGCGGCGGCGGCGGAGGAGGTAAGCCGACACCAGTGGACCCATTGCATGTGGGAATGTTTGCATTGTGTGCTAGATACCCTGAAAAGGATTCTGTGAGTCGGGAACGCTGTTTCGGGTCTCGCCTTCATTATAAACTTGGTCCCTGTGCAGACACACAGTGTGTGTGTGTGGGGGGAGTATTTGATCCCCTGCTAACTTTGCCCGTTTGCCCTGTGACGAAGAAATGACCAGTCCATAATTTTAATGGTGGGTTTATTGTAGCTGTGAGAGACAGAATAACAACAGGAAAACCCCCAGAAACCCAGAAGACGAAAGTCAGAGAAAGTTAGCAGGGGATCACATACCTTCCCCCCTCACTGTACCTCTGAGCCATGAATGAATGATTGATTGATTGATTGATTGATTGATTGAATAAATAAATAAATTTGTACACCTCCCTATACCCATAGATCTCAGGGCAGTTCACAACATAAAATCACAAGATAAAAAAGACAAAGCACATCTTTTGACGAAGGTTGATATATACTGTATTTTTCGCCCCATAGGACGCACCTAGGTTTTTTTTTTGGGGGGGGGAATAAAGAAAAAAATTATTCCCCCCCCCCAGGCACGGGGCTGGGGCGGGGGAAGCCCGAGCTTCCCCCAACCCCAGCCCCCAGAACAGGCTGCTCTCCGCAAGCCTTGGGAGACTGGCGCAACTTCCCGCCGGGCTCCCACGGCTTGCGGATATCTGCCTGAAGCCCAAACCAGGTCGGGGAACAGCGGGATGACGGCGCTCCACCTCCCCGCTGTCCCCCGAGCTTGTGAGGCATTCGCCCCATAGGACGCACACACATTTCCCCTTCATTTTTGGAGGGGAAAAAGTGCGTCCTATAGGGCGAAAAATACGGTAAATCCTGTAATGATGAAAATAGTAAACGTCATTGCAGGACGCTAGCTCTGGCACCTGCTGGAGAATATCCCCAATCCAGTTGGTCACCACAAGGCAGGGCTGTAAAATACTGGCTTTAGCTTGACCTCCCACCTGTGGCTTCTTCATCCAGGCTTCAACAGGGGCGGTGGCGGTGGTGGTGGCGGCGGCGGCTACAACCAGAACCGCTGGGGAGGCGGAAACCGAGACAGCAGCAACAACAACCGGGGCAACTACAACCGGAGCAACCAGCAGCAGAGCAGCTACAGCCCGGCGCGAAACCAGAATACGTACAAGAGCAGCAGCAACATGCCCCCCGCCCCTGCGCCCGCCCCCGCCCCAGCTGCACCTCCCAGTACTTACAACCCAGGACCACAGGTGAGGCGGGGGTGGTGCCTTCTGTTTTGGGAAACACAGAAACCTCCCTTGGGGAGGCCAAAGGAGGAGGGGAAAGTTCTTCAGTCGAAACTGTCCTATAAGATACTTCTTTATTCATTTTATGTACAATCTTTACAACAAAAGACTTCACATTCAAGACAAAACAGTATATAACCAAACCTTGAGTCTCATATTTTCGTTTGTACTCATTCTTCTCAGATTCCCTTTTTTCACTATTCCTTAATATTTGTCTCCTTCTTTTGGTTCCTTATCCTTCATCTCTTAGGTCCCATAGAATTTTTCAGTTAATGCCCTCACCTCCCTCCCCCTAAACCCGTTGCTTCCCTTCACCCATGTGCGATCTACTTTACGTACTGTTGTTGTTGTTTTTTGTTGCGTTAACAGCTGTTTATAATTGTTGCTCCATATATGTTTTAATAACATCCTATAACCTTGCACCCTTTAAACTATTGCACATTAATTTTAGGCTCCAAAGCCAACTCATTTCATGTAATCCTTGACGCATTCCCACTCTCTATAATTTTTTTTATTAGAACAGCCTCTAATTGATGCTGTTAACCATCTGCTCTTCTTTTTTCTCCTGCTTGTGCCGTCGCAAACAAGTCATTTTCTCCCACCCATGTCTCTGGGGCAGGGGCAGTCAATGTGGTCCCCTCCACAGGGTGTGGACTACAACTCCCATCGCCTGCAACTGTTGGTCATGCTGGCTGGGGCTCTCCTCCCCCCCATTCTAGTGCAGTGGATGGCCAAGCTTTTAGGCTCCTTAGTCCACAAAAGCTTCTGCTGTCATTATGTTAGCAGCTCCTCCTCTGATGAGGATTCAAGGAAGGAGCAGCACAGCAGGCAACAGGCATGTCCTTTGGTCTGCGGCAGAGTGGGCTGCACAAGAAAAGGCATAGGAACAGAGACCAGGGCGGGTGGGACCCATCTACCAGTCTAGTTTAACTGCACAGTCCTGTGCATGTTTACTTCGAAGTAAGTGTCATTGGTTTTCAATGGGGCTTGCTCCCATGTAAGCACACGTAAGACCAGGGGTCAGCAAACTTTTTCAGCAGGGGGCCGGTCCACTGTCCCTCAGACGTTGTGGGGGTCGCACTATATTTTTTTTGCGGGGGGGTGTGTGAACGAATTCCTATGCCCCACAAATAACCCAGAGATGCATTTTAAATAAAAGCACACATTCTATTCATGTAAAAACATACTGTTTCCTGGACCGTCCACGAGCTGGATTTAGAAGGCGATTGGGCCGGATCCAGGCCTCAGGCCTTAGACGGTAGCCTTAAATAGGCTTGTGTTCCCTCCCTGAGAATCATAGTTCTGGGCGTGCGAACTCAGGGTCCTTTGGCAGGGAGTTTACTGGCTGCATTTCCCAGGAACTGCATTTTGGTGGAAGGCACGGTAGCGAAACTGGGAAAGCAACAGAGAGTTTTAGAACCGTTTTCCGTGGTGAGGAGGGAGTCCCTCCTCAGGTGGGTTTGGACATTGTCAAGGAAGAAGTTTGTAGGTGTGTCGAGGTGATCTGTGGAGGAAAGGGGCAGACAGGGTGTGCCCAGTGTCAAGAGTATTGTGTGGGACTTTTTAAAGCGAGTTGCCTGCCATGGTGGTGGATTTTGCAGGTGCAAAAAAGAGCGTCGGAACCCTTGAAACGAAAACAACCTTTTCCCCTTAATGCAAGCTCCGGGACAGGAGGGTGTCATAATCCCAGGGTGTTCCGCATTCACTGGGTCTTCGCTTGCTTCTCTCTGTGGGTTTTTTGGTGTGTTTGCATGGGTTAGAGCACAATGCGTAAACCGATTCCTTTGTACCCTCCGCAGCAGAGCTACAGCCAGCCCTACAACCCCCCATCCAGCTACAGCCAAGGGGGATATGCCCCGAGCTACAACTATGGGAGCTACAGTGGTTACAGCCAAAGCTACAGCCAGCCCCCGCCTGCACCAGCTCCGGCCCCAGCCCCAGCCCCAGCCCCGGCCCCCACCCCACCAGCCTACAATCAGCCCAACTACAACCAGTACCAACAGGTGAGTGAGAAGGAAAATCTGGGAGCAAGTTCCGTTCAGCTCAGCAGGGCATACCTCTGTGATGCTATCTATAGGATTGCACTGTTAAATGTCTCAGCCTCACAGCCTCACTTCCATAAGCTCCTCTAAGAGCCTTTTTGGCTTAAAGTACAGGGTGAAAATGCTGTTAGATCATAATAACAATGAGGCTGGTTGGGTGCTGGAGTTTCAGGTTTTATAGCTCCTACCCCCATTGTGGAGAAGGGATGAATTTGTTGCTTTCATGTTTCTGGGGAACTGCTCAGGGCATTGTGGCATCAGGTGTATTGGACTGGGAAGACCTGGGGCTCCAAGCTCTTGCTCAGCTAGGAAATATTTCATTTATTGAAGCTTCACAGAATCGCCAGGTTGGAATGTTGCTCCATACCCCCGGCTGGGAGGTGGGAAAGAAGAGAGGGACCCAAAGGTTGAAGATGAAAAACGTGGATGCAAGGGGTGTTTAGTGCAGTGGTGAAAGTCCTCCACACTTAAACCAAGAGAAATTCTGCGCCTGTATGTTTTAGATGAAGCTGCTCAATTCTGCTTTTGTATAGTTCTGGTGATGCAGGTCTGAATAAGCTCCCTGGTGGGTTAGTGGGACACAAGTGGTGCTGTGGTCTAAACCACTGAGCCTCTTGGGCTTGGTAATCAAGGTCGGCGGTTTGAATCCCCCCCGACGGAGTGAGCTCCCGTTGCTCTGTCCCAGCTCCTCCCAACCTAGCAGTTCAAAAGCACACCAGTGCAAGATAAATAGGTACCGCTGCGGTGGGAAGGTAAATAGCATTTCCATGCGCTCTGGCTTCATCACTGTGTTCTGTTGCACCTGAAGCAGTTTAGTCCTGCTGGCCACATGACCTGGAAAGCTGTCTGTCGTCAAATGCCGGCTCCCTCAGCCTGAAAGCGAGATGAGCACCACAACCCCATAGTCGCTTTTGTCTGGACTTAACAATCCAGTGGTCCTTTACCTTTCTTTTTTTACCCAGTGGGCTGCAGTATCTGGTATACCCCCCTCCACCTCCCCAGAACTTTCAGAACCAGATTAAATTGTGCTTCATAATAATAATAATAAAAATAATAAATTTTATTTATATCCCGCCCTCCCCAGCCGAAGCCGGGCTCAGGGCGGCTAACAACAATAAAACAGTACAAAAGTACAGCACAAACAACACTCTAAAATCATTCATTATAAAATTAGTTAAATTCAAGCCACTGGCCACCATTGGGCCAGAGCTCCACGAAGATTGCCGAGGGAGGGAGTCAGGCTGTGCCCTGGCCAAAGGCCTGGCGGAACAGCTCTGTCTTGCAGGCCCTGCGGAAAGATGTCAAGTCCCGCAGGGCCCTAGTCTCTTGTGACAGAGTGTTCCACCAGGTCGGAGCCACAGCCGAAAAAGCCCTGGCTCAGTTGAGGCCAGCCTAACTTCTCTGTGGCCTGGGACCTTCAAGATGTTTTTATTTGAAGACCGTAAGTTCCTCTGTGGGGCATACCAGGAGAGGCAGTCCCGTAGGTACGAGGGTCCTAGGCCGTATAGGGCTTTAAAGGTTAAAACCAGCACCTTAAACCTGATCCTGTACTCCACCGGGAGCCAGTGCAGCTGGTATAGCACTGGGTGAATGTGATCTCGCAGCGAAGACCCCGTAAGGAGTCTCGCTGCAGCATTCTGCACCCGCTGGAGTTTCTGGGTCAGTCTCAAGGGCAGCCCCACGTAGAGTGAGTTACAATAATCCAGTCTGGAGGTGACCGTCGCGTGGATCATAGTGGCTAGGTCAGGGCGAGAGAGGTAAGGAGCCAACTGCTTAGCTTGGCGGAGATGGAAAAATGCCGCCTTTGTTATAGCTGCAATCTGCGCCTCCATGGAAAGGGAGGTGTCGAAGATTACACCCAAACTCTTAACGGACGGTGCTGGCGCTAATTGCGCCCCCGCAAGAGATGGGAGTTGCCCCCTCAATCCCATATCGTCCCGTCCCAGCCACAGGACCTCTGTCTTCGAAGGATTTAGCTTCAACCGGCTCCCACGTAACCATCCAGCCACAGCTTCCAAACACCTGGTCAGTGTGTGGGGGGCCGAGTCAGGATGGCCATCCATCAACAGATAGAGTTGGGTGTCATCGGCATACTGATGGCAACCCAGCCCAAAACTCCGGACAAGCTGGGCGAGGGGGCGCATAAAGATGTTGAAAAGCATTGGGGAGAGTATTGCACCCTGAGGTACTCCACACACCAAGGAGTGGCGCGATGACAATTCCCCCCCAAGCGCCACCCTCTGTCCCCGACCAGAGAGAAACGAGCGCAGCCATTGAAGGAGTGTGCCCTGGATCCCTTACTTCATCTGCCTTACTTGCACAGCTCAGAACCTTGGATCCCCAAAATGCGGAAGTCTTCCCTCTCGCTCCTCACCCCATAGCGATGGAGTACACATAAGAGCAAGCATACCCTTTTGGTTCTGCTTTAAGCAGAGAAGGGTTCTTTTAGCAGCCCTCCTTAAAAAGAGAGCTTGCCAAGGGAAAGGTGGAAGAAAGATCAACCTTGAGATGCATCAACAGGGATTCTCCAACCACCCATTTATTTTAAATCGGGGCCTGGACGCCTTTTTTCCACATATCTCAGGGGTGGGCAGAGACAGAAACGCAAGTGGGCGCAGAGGGCTGCTAACCTTGTACAGAAGGCTGTATTCCAGCCATGTAGAAGCCAGAGCTTTCTGCACACCCACCAGTGCAATTTTTACGGTTCCAGGACCTATTCCATCCGGGCACAGCACCCCGGCAGGATTCACACCAGGGGGTGGAGGGGCAGTCTGGGGACAGAGGGCTGGCTATAGAGGCTTGGAAGGCTGCATTCAGCCCGGGGTTCTCTGCCTCTGTTTTAAGTCATGCATAAGAAATACCAGTTGGCGCGTTGGATTGGAATCTTTCAGTTCTCCGGTGTCTGGATATCCGTATTGACAAGCCTTTTTCCTTCTCCCTGCAGTACGCCCAGCAGTGGAACCAGTACTATCAGAACCAGAACCAGAACCAGTGGCCCCCGTACTACGGCAGCTACGACTACGGGAGCTACACGGGCACCTCGCAGGGAGGCTCCAGCACTCAGTGATGGCAGCGCGCCATCCTCGGAGGGGGGGGGGGCGAGCAGCTTGGCTGCGCCGCTTTTGGCAAGTTTTTAAACTTGGCAGTGGGCATTTCTGTCTCGGGAAACCCAGAGGGGAAGGAGCGTCTTCCCATGTTTCCTCTCTGTAGTTTAGCCTTCCTCAACTTCTTGTGGGAGGAAGGGGGGCTCCAGGGGTTTGAGACTACAACTCCCATCAGCCCCAGCCCATTAGCTGGGGCTGATGGGACTTGTAGTCCAAAACCCCTGGAGGGTTTCCCCAGTTGGGGAAGACTGCTGTCATTTCAGAAGGTGGCTGCGTTTTTACCTGTACAGCTAGAGGCATGCTTCCTTTCCTTTGTACCATCCCTCACGAGGAAGTTGCATTTATCCCTTTTCTCTCCTTGTTGAAGACAATTCTTTTTTCTCCTTTTTAAAAAAATGATTCTGGACAAAGAAAAAGCTAGAATGTTCAGCCTTACATCCTTGTATTTTTGTAGGCCCAGATCCACCTTAGCACTAGCCTTTCTACAGTAGTTGGGTGGGTGGGTGGAGTTGCGCAAGGGGCCCCTCTTAGGATTTTACCACCACACTCTCTCTCTCTTCACCCCCACCTCGCACAAGTCTGCTAGTGATCATAAATTCCAAGCATTTTGGAAACTCTTCCTGCAGTTCAGTGTCACCCATCTTTGAGGTGTTTTTATCTTGTCTTTTTCTGCAAATAACTATTAAAACTGGAGGGAAAAGAGATGGCTGTCTTATGGTAATTATGAACTTTTTTTTTTAGACTTTTATGTAACTTTTTACCGTGGGTCAGCAGCTGTTAATATTTTCATCAAGGTAACAATTCCTTTTTTGCTCAATACAGGAGAGAAGAAAACAAAAAGAGGGGGAAATCATCTTAAATGTGTAACTTTTTATACAATGTCTCAGTTTCTGTAACTTTGCACATGCTTTGTGTTGAGTTGAATTGTAACAGCTTTTTGTATTTGGAAGAAAAAAAGAGTGAATATTGAACTTTAAATCTTTGTTTGGTGTCTTGTGTTACCTACACCCCGCCCCCTTCTCACTGAAACATTTAAAAGCTATAACCTGCACACGGAATTCCTCTCTTTAAATTTAAAAACTTTTGAACTGAAGTCACCCATTGATGCAGCACTTACTCGTTTGGGGTCCCTCATTGATGTCATTCTCAATCTCAATATCACCTTGGATATTTTAGTCAGAGGATAATATTAGGGCCCCAGTCCTAAATTGCTCTTAGTGACCCCCCAAATAGTATAGTTCTCCGGCTTTAATATTGTCCCTGTCAGGAGCAGGTCAGCAATAAATCACACGGACCAAGTGACGTTAACTCTATTAGAAGATATGGTGTAATGTGAAAGCAGGGTGAATCTTGGATTTGGCTGGCTTCCCTAGGGCCCAGGGGAGCGTGCTCAGATCTCGGAGGATCTAAACTATACAGTCACCAAACAATTAGTGAAATATACCTGACGGCATTGCTTTTCTATGGAAATCCACAATTGGAATGCTGACTTGGAACATTACCGTCTTTTTCACTCCATGGGGCGCACTGGACCATAGGGCGCACCGAGTTTTGGGAGGAGGAAAACAAGAAAAAATTATTCTGAATCCCAGAAGCCAGAACAGCAAGAGGGATCTGGCTTCTGGGATACTGTGTGGCTGTTCTGGCTTCTGGGATAACCGTGCCAAGTCTCTTCAGGGCAGCGGGATGAAGGCTCCCCCTGCCCGAAGAGGCTGCGCAGGGCTAAGGCAGAAGCCAGGACAGGCGCATCGCGCAAGGGGCGCTGCGCTTTCTCTTTCTCTGCACAACGCCTCTTCTTCAAAGGAGAGGCGCTGCGCAGAGAGGGAGAAGGTGCAGCGCCCTTCAGCGAAGCTGGAGAAGGAACAGAAGGAGACCCAAGACGCTGTGAAGCCTCCGGCTTTGCATGAGAGGCACGTTGCTCAAGGGGCGCTGCGCCTTCTCTCTCTCTGCACAATGCCTCTCCTTCATAGGAGCCTGCATTCGCCCCATAGGACGCACACACATTTCCCTTTCATTTTTGGAGGAGGAAAAGTGCGTCCTATAGAGCAAAAAATACGGTAATTTGGAACACTATGGAACAGTAACTTGTTAAGACTGAAAGACCGCTGCACCATAAATCTTATCAAAAGGAGAGTTTGTGTGCATTGAAAGAGTTGAAAGACGATTAGAAGAAACAAGGTCCGCTCAGGAGTGCCAGGCCTAATGAACACACCAACTCTTCTTGGCAGGTAATTCCCCTATGAGGCAGTTGTGAAGACTGAAGGTGCCTGCCTTCCCACAGCTGCCTAAGCCGCCTCCAAAGCAATCAGAGACTATGCTGGCGTGTGTGTCTTTGCTCCTCCCGTGTCATACCTCTCCTAGTTCTGGGAGACCAGGAGGGAAGGAGAGCTTATTGCCGCAAGAGGGGGAGAAACCCTGTCTTCTTCAGCCCAACTCATCTCTGCCTCTTGGCCTCTCCTGTTTCTGATTCTGGACTTTTCTCTGCCACAGACTCCCCCCACTCACCAAGCCCTGTCACCTCTCCAGTTTCTGACACCTCCCTTTCTTCTCCCTGTGACCACTCATCATCGTCCCACCACCACTCCCCGGGCTCTGAGCCTTCTTCCTTTGGGGGTTTCCCAGTTGGTTCCTCCCACCATCCCTCTACATCTGTCCATGACAGCCCCTCTATCCAAAATACCCAGGCTGATCTTGAGATGGAGAATGAAATCAAGGATGCACCCAAAGGAGGAAGTGTTGCAGTAACGGGTGGTTTCAGTTCCCCTCACATCACGGGGGACAATTGTGTTCCAGTCACAACGTAGAGGTAAAAATTCTAGATAGCCTGAGCTGTTGTTATTAAACAAAGGTATGAATTGCTACACAGCAGGAAGCCGAAGTGGAATACAGTGGTACCTCGGGTTACATACGCTTCAGATTACATACACTTCAGGTTACAGACTCCGCTAACCCAGAAATAGTGCTTCAGGTTAAGAACTTTGCTTCAGGATGTGAACAGAAATCGTGCAGCGGCAGCAAGAGGCCCCATTAGCTAAAGTGGTGCTTCAGGTTAAGAACAGTTTCAGGTTAAGTACGGACCTCTGGAACGAATTAAGTACTTAACCTGAGGTACCACTGTGCCAGACAAAATGAGACTACAGTTGTACCTTGGATCCCGAATGCCTTGCTACTCGGACGTTTGGGCTGCTGAACGCTGTAAACCCAGAAGTGAGTGTTCTGGTTTGCAAACGGTCTTTGGAACCTGAACATCCAACAAGGCTTCCGGGGCTTCTGATTGGCTGCAGGAGCTTCCTGTAGCTAATCAGAAGCCGTGCTTTGGTTTCTGAACGTTTCGGAAGTTGAATGGACTTCCGGAACGGATTTCGTTCGACTTCCAAGGTACAACTGTACTGTAAAATGCAAGCTCTAAAAACAATAAAAGCAGTTGAATGAACTAAATCCCTACAAACTCCAAAACAGCAAAACAGTTCCTTCAGATGTAAAATTGATATTCTGTAAACTGCTGGGTCCTACTCCTCAGCGATAGCCTTCTGAAACAAAAATGTATTCCGTAGGTGCCTAAACATCACGAAGGTCGACACCTGCCTGATTTTGTTGGTAACTGAATCTAGAGAGCTGGAGCTGCAGCACTAAAAACTTTGGCTTCTAGTACAGGCTCAGTGCACCCCGGGGCGTATGGTTCTCCCAGCGCTGCCTCATCTGAGTAGTGCAGCGGCAGGGCAGGGAAATAATTTCCCAGCCAGCGGCCAAACCTGGGACCTGCTGCATGCAATCACATGCTCTACCTCCAAGCTAAGACAGTTCACAGCTTCCTGCCATAGAAATTGTCTTGCTGACAAGGGGGCTTTGGGTATTGAAGCCCAATATTTCCTCAATTTCCTAATATTATTTTTTTGAAAAGTTGCAGCTCCCCTTCCCTTATTTAATTTATTAAATTTGTTAGCTGCTTTATCTTGGAACCCAAAAGCATCTGGCGGTTCCCTCACTGCAAGAAGTAAGGTTACAGGGAACCAGGCAGAGGGCCTTCTCGGTGGTGGCACCCGCCCTGTGGAACACCCTTCCATAAGATGTCAAGGAAATAAATACTATCTGACTTCCAGAAAACATCTGAAGGCAGCCCTGTTTAGGGAAGTTTTTAATGTCGGATGTTTTATCGCTTTTTAAAAAAATATTAATTCTGTTGGGAGCTGCCCAGAGTGGCTGGGGAAACCCAGCCAGATGGGCGAAGTAATAATAATAATAATAATGATGATGATGATGATGATGATGATGATGATGTCAAAGCTGACCAGAGTGGCTGGGACAACCCAGTCAAATGGGCAGGGTAAACCTAACCTAACCTAACCTAACCTAACCTAACCTAACCCAACCTAACCTAACAAACACAACACAACACAACCCACTTTTGCGAGGGTTCTTCTTCTCCCCTTAAAAGAAATGCGCTTCCAACCCTCGCCCTGTGGGGTGGAATTCTCCCCGGAACCAAAGCCTCTCGGCGCCGCGGAGGAGGATCCCGTTCTCCGACGCACCGCCGGAATCGGAAGTTCCTACTAGCTGGTGTTTAGGTATCGGTTCGCCTTCCCCCGCGAGCGGAGACGGGTGTCGCGGCATGGAGACAGGAGGGGTCGAGCCCCCAGAGCCGCCTTCCCCAGGTGAGCGCCCCCGTTCCGGCGCGCTGAGGACGGGGCGGAGGCGGTGTTGCGCTCAAATGGGCCCCCACGCCCCTTGCCTCCCTGTTCTTGCTCCCTGATCCCCACACGCCTCAGTTCTTCTTTCTCCCCACTTTTCTGTCTTCTCTTCTTCCCTGAGTGTGTGGAGAGAGTCTAGTCTCTGGAGAGAGGGAGGAGAAAGTGTGGGAAGTCGGTGATTTGGACACGAAACGACAGTATGCACGAGCCCTGGGGCTGCCATCCTCTTTATTGTGCGATCCTTATGAGAGAGAGAGAAGGGTCTTTATTTGCATTATCCACTAGCCATAGCAATGAAATGAAATGCTTGGGCTGTAAGACACCGTTCACCTCCTTCAGTGATCTTGCATGCCCTCCAACATTTCTCTGATGAAAACAGGGACATCCTATTCCAGGGGTCAGCAAACTTTTTCAGCAGGGGGCCAGTCCACTGTCCCTCAGACCTTTTGGGAGACCTGACTATATTTGCGGGGGGGAATTGAACGAATTCCTATGCCCCACAAAAACCCAGAGATGCATTTTTTTTTTTAAAAAAGCACACATTCTACTCATGTAAAAACACCAGGCAGACCCCACAAATAACCCAGAGATTCATTTTAAATAAAAGGACACATTCTACTCATGTAAAAACACGCTGATTCCCGGACCGTCCGCGGGCCGGATTGAGAAGGCGATTGGGCCGGATCCGGCCCCCAGGCCTTAGTTTGCCTACCCCTGTGGACCTATTCCATCATAACGACAATGAGGATGGTAGTAATTTTATTATTTGTACCTCTGCCCATCTGACTTGGTTGCCCCAGCCACTCTGGCCGGCTTCCAACATATATATTAAAAACAAAAAACAAAACATTAAAAAACTTCCCCAGATAGGGCTGCCTTCAGATGTCTTCTAAAGGTTGTATAGTGACCTATCTCCTTGGCTCAGAGGTTGCATAACTCCACACCCTCTGACATTTCTCCGCTGAAAATAGAGGCATCCTAAGGAAAAGTGGGACATTCTGGGGTCAAATCAGAAACCAGGATGGCTTCAGTGAATCCGGGACTGTCCCTGGAAAATAGGGACACTTGGAGGGTCTGAATGATGTGTCGTAGCAGTTTCACTGGCACTAATTGGAATTTCTCTGTCTTTCCAGCCGTCGGCTCTCGAGCAGATGTAGAGGAAGGCAACTCAGACAGAGGGATGGTTGAAAGCGGTCTTCCGGACAACATTGAGGCTGCAAAGCCACTGGACTCTGCAGAAGAGATGGTGGGAATTCTAGCACCCACAGACTGCCTTCCGAAGGACAGTGGTGCTCCCAGTGAGGCTTTACAAATGGTCCACAGGGGGGAACAGAAGCCGGATGCTTCAGGTGCCAGTGGCTGTAGGGCAACTAAGAGCTCTCCGCTGCGCCGGCCTCTCTGGGGAGAAGAGATGTCAGGGGTCCCAAACCCACAGAGCTCCCCCTTGAACTGGAATGGGGCATCTAAAGCACCAGGAAGTCGTCGGGAAGAGCACTCATGGAACCCTGGCTCCAGCCTTCCTTCTGGGACGCACAAGGCCATCAGTGCATTTCTTTCCTCCTGCTGGAGTGAGCTGAAGACTGAGCCGCCATCTGCAAATAACCTGAGCAAGCCATCTCAGCAGGGCAGCGGAGAATCAGAGGTTATGGCTACTGAAGACACGCCCTCTAATGGCGGGGAGGCCTCTGACACCAAACAGCCCCACTGGGGCGGCGGAAAGCCGGAGTCCGTTGGCTCCAATTCGCCACCTGCTGGACCCGCAGAGGACGATGACCCTGCTGTCCTCGCCATGTTCCACGCCGTGGCCAACAGCCGCTTGCCTGTGAGGAGCCAGCAGAAGGACGAGCCGGATTTCACGCCCGCGCAGAAGCTGGCTATCTTGCGAGACTTGTATCACAGCAAGCCGCTGGTGTTCCTGGAGCGGTTCCGGACGGTCCTGCGAGAGGAACACCTGCCTTGCTTCCGCCACCTCTCCGGCAGCTACGAGGCAGACTTCTACTGTGCCGAAGTGCGCAGGGCCAGCCTGGGCAAGACGCGCCACACCCGGGTGCGGAACAAGCGCTACGCAGCCCTGCAGCAGCTCATTCAAGGTAATGGGCCATCAGGTCCTGGTTCCGTTCTGGGAAGGGATTAGAACAGGGGTCAGCAAACTTTTTCAGCAGGGGGCCAGTCCACTATCCCTTAGACCTTGTGGGGGGCCGGGCTATACAGTGGTACCTCAGGTTAAGAACTTAATTCGTTCTGGAGGTCCGTTCTTAACATGAAACTGTTCGTAACTGAGGTACCACTTTAGCTAATGGGGCCTCCCGCTGCCACCGCGCCACCGCTGCGTGATTTCTGTTCTCATCCTGAAGCATCCTGAAGTTCTTAACCCGAGGTACTATTTTTTGGGTTAGTGGAATCTGTAACCTGAAGCATCTGTAACATGAAGCATACTGTATTTTGAAGAGAAAAAAAAATTAATGTATTCCTATGCCCCACAAATAATCCAGAGATGCATTTTAAATAAAAGCACACATTCTACTCATGTAAAAACACGCTGATTCCCGGACCATCCACGGGCCGGATTTAGAAGGCGATTAGGCTGGATCCAGCCCACGGCTCTTAGTTTGCCTACCCATGGATTAGAATCATAGCATTGTGGAGGGGAACACAGAGCTCCTCTAGTCCAGCCCCCTCCAATGCAGGAATCTTTTTGCTCAAACCCACAACCCTGAGAGGAAGAGGCTCATGCTCTGCCGAACAAGCTCTCCCAGTTGTGCTCATGCTTAGAGTGTCTCTTGAGCAGCATGACGTTGGCGGTGGGCAAGATAGAGCCAGGATCCCTGGTTTGGCCACTGATCTGTGGAACCCTTTCATCCTCTTCTTTCTCTCCCCGCTTTGGTTGCCTGGCTGCCAGAGAGCAGAGCAGGAGGAGGGGCAGCATCTGTGTTAGCCCAGCGGAGAGACAAGGGAAGTTGAGGCAGGAGCTGTGAGAGGGAGAAGAGAGGGCCTCAGAGGAGCTGCTACTTCCCTGAGGCCCAGAGTTCAGCCTTTGCTCCCGTCCTGCACCCAGCACCCCAAAATCCAGGCGAGGCCTTTCATGGAGCTTGGGACACTTTGCTCTGAGCCATGGAAGACCCCCCTTCCCATACCTTCTTAGGCAGGAGTGGGAAACCCAACTTCCACCATCCTCAGCCAGCATGAGGGAAGATGGGGGAATTGTGATCGTTCATATTATTTATGAAATGTCTTCATCTGAAGATCTCACACAGAATAAAAATAATATATAAATAAAAACACGCAGCAGAAACAAGAACAAACGGAACCCATAGCCCCCTCTCCCACAAGCACATTTTCTTTTCTTAGATCATTTTTATTAATTTTCCAATAAAAGACATCCAATTAACATATCAAATCATAATCCAATAAAGAAACTAAAATAAAAAGGTCGAATGATCTTCCGCATTGTAATTTTAATTTTTACGACTTCCCATAGTCTGAACCTTGAAGCATGTCTGAATCTCAATCCTGCCTCCGTCCATATTTCCATATTTCCACATCTCAATTTTAACTCTCCAGACTTCATTGTCTCTTGCTCTGCGATCCTCAATCATGTCAGAAAACATAACCTTTCACCCGTCGAATACAGCTTTATTGTGTAATAGACTTTTTCAACTGTCTTTTTGCTGGCGCAGCTTCCTCTGGCTCCATTCCAATCCAGGCTGTTATCCACCCACAAGCACATTTTAATAGGAATCGGCCCTCCGGATATTCCTAGAACTGTAGAGTTGGAAGGGACCCCGAGGGTCATCCAGCCCAACCCCCTGCAATGCCAGAATCTCAGCTAAAGCATCCATGGCAGACGTTGTTGGATTACAAGTCCCATCATCCCTGACCACTAGCCATGCTGGCTGGGGCCAATGGTAGTTGGATTCCAACAGCACCTGGAGCGCCACAGCCTCTCCACCCCTGCGCTAAGGTTTTGCAGGAATAAAAAAAGTGGAAGGGGGAGATGGATGCTTTGGCGGCCATTATTTTGCAGGCGGGATGGGCAGTACGTCACACAAACCTGTTAAGCAATTGATCCCTGATCTCTTCCATGCCCTTACCGCACATGATGGGCTGGAGTGTGGGGAAGCACTGGTGCTCTCTGCCCCAGTTGTCATTCTCCCCACAGGAAGCTGCAGTGGCCTTGATCCCCTGAGCTCTGGCCTGCAGCTGTCGTCGTTGTCCTATACCCTGCCAATCAGACTGGGTTGCCCCTGCGACTCTGGGCGGCTTCCAACAAAACACAGGGAATTCCACAACACCTCTTGGCAGATTTAGACTGATCCCTGTATTGTATAAATATAAGTTCGCAGGGAGGTAAAAAGAAATTATATAAGAAATATGTAACTGTGCGGTATAAAGTACAGTGGTACCTTGGGTTACAGACGCTTCAGGTTACAGGCTCCGCTAACCCAGAAATAACCTCTGGTTACGTACTTACCGCATTTTTCGCTCTATAACACGCACCCGACCATAACACGAACGTAGTTTTTAGAGGAGGAAAATCCGTAGGCATGCCACCCGTAGGCATTCCCTCCATAACACACACAGACATTTCCCTTTACTTTCTAGGAGGAAAAAAGTCAGTGTTATGGTACAAAAAATACGGTAATTCATTCTGGAGGTCTGTTCTTAACCTGAAACTGTTCTTAACCTGAAGCACCACTTTAGCTAATGGGGCCTCCTGCGATTTCTGTTCTCATCCTGAAGCAAAGTTCTTAACCTGAGGTACTATTTCTGGGTTAGCGGAGTCTGTAACCTGAAGCATATGTAACCCAAGGTACCACTGTATTTTAAATTAATAAAGCTATATTATATAAAAAAAGGAAATTCCACAACACCAAGTATGGAAAGCTTCTCGAAACAAGCCCCATGTCTGCTTCTCTCTTGTTGCCCTCAGGTGGGGAGTACTTCAGCGACGAGCAAATGCGCTGCCGGGAGCCCCTTCTTTACGAGCAGTACATCGGGCAGTACCTGAGCGACGAGGAGATGCAGGCCCTGGGCAGCGGCAAGCTGGAGGCCTCCTGCTCTCTCTCGGGCGTCCTCCTGGACTCCTACCAGGAGCAGGTCATCCAGCGGCGGCTGCAGGTCCAGCAGGAGCAGGAGGAGGCCTGCGAAGAGGAGGAAGAGGAAGACAGCGATGATGAAGGTTGGTCAAGAAGAGGGGTGGGATCCAGCGGAGGGCGGGGAGACCTTCCCAGCCTGGGGGAATAGTTAAGACTATGAAACTCATGGCTCCAGGAGGTAGCGATGGCCTCCAAACTGGATGGCTTTAAAAGACGACTGGACACATTCTTATTTTTCCCTTTTTTTACAAATTTATTTATTAGATTTTCCAAATTAAAATTTACATTCACATAACAACATACTATGGGACATGGGCAGCGCTGTGGGTTAAACCACAGAGCCTAGGGCTTGCTGATCAGAAGGTTGGCGGTTCGAATCCCTGTGACGGGGTGAGCTCCCGTTGCTTGGTCCCAGCTCCTGCCAACCTAGCAGTTCGAAAGCACACCAGTGCAAGTAGATAAATAGGTACTGCTCCGGCGGGAAGGTAAACGGCGTTTCCGTGCGCTGCTCTGGTTCGCCAGAAGCGGCTTAGTCATGCTGGCCACATGACCCGGAAGTTGTACGCCGGCTCCCTCGGCCAATAAAGCAAGATGAGTGCCGCAACCCCAGAGTCGGCCACGACTGGACCTAATGGTCAAGGGTTCCTTTACCTTTAGCTAACAACATACTATATAGAAACAAGATTCCTGAAAGTCTCCTGGACTTCCCTCCTCCCCTTTGTGGGTCTTTTTGTTAGTCCTTTCCTTCTTCATCTTTTATAATGATCCAAATTTTTGTAGCTCCATTATGTCCATAGCTACACTGCAAGTGTTAGTGCGATCCCACTAACGATTTTAACCATTTACAGTCGTTTTTAAGATAAATTGTAGATATCCCCCATTCCCTATTAAAGTTTTGGTCCTTCTGATTTCTGATTCTTCCGGTCATTTTTGCCATTTTGGCATAGTTCATCAGCTTGATCTGCCGTTCTTCTCTGGCAGGGACAGTATCTTCTTTCAACCTCTAGGCTAGTAATAATAATAATAATAAATTTTATTTATACCCCCCCTGGCCAGAGCCAGTAAAATTACAGTAAAAACATAATGGGGGGGGAACCAATTTAAAATACAGGTTAAAAAGCAATTTAAAATGCAGCCTCATTTTAAAAGTAGCCCATAGATCAAAACCATAAGGGGAGGGAAACATAAGGGTCAGACTGAGTCCAAACCAAAGGCCAGGCGGAACAGCTTTGTCTTGCAGGCCCTGCAGAAAGATGTTAAGTCCCGCAGGGCCCTAGTCTCTTGTGACAGAGCGTTCCACCAAGTCGGGGCCAATACTGAAAAGGCCCTGGCCCTAGTTGAGACCAATCTTACCACCTTGCGACTTGGGACCTCCAAAATGTTGTCATTTGTGGACCTTAAGGTCCTCCGCGGGGCATACCAGGAGAGGCGGTCCCGTTAGTATGAGGGTCCTAGACCATATAGGGCTTTAAAGGTCAAAACCAGCACCTTAAACCTGACCCTGTACTCCACCAGGAGCCAGTGCAGCTGGTATAGCACCGGGTGAATGTGATCCCACGGCAAAGACCCCGTAAGGAGCCTCGCTGTGGCATTCTGCACCCGCTGGAGTTTCTGGGTCAGCTTCAAGGGAGCCCCACGTAGAGCGAGTTACAATAATCAAGCCTGGAGGTGACCATTGCATGGATCACTGTAGCATCCTCGCAGGCGTAGTTGCATACATGAATTGTCTTTTCTGCTCCCTTGGGATTTCGGCTGGACAAATTCATGGAGGAGGGAGGCTATCGATGGCAACTGGCCCTGATGGCTATGCCCTGGCCTCACAGTCAAGAGGCAGCAATGCTTCTGAACATTGCTGGAAATCACAGAGCGGGGGGGAGAGATCTCGGGTCCTGCTTGCGGGTTTCCCACAGCCATCTATCGTGAGAATGGGATGCTGGACTAGATTGGACAGTGGCCTGATCCAGCAAAGCTATTCTTATGTTTGTATGGGGGCAGCATACCAGGGGTGGGTGCCCGAGGCTAACGGGTGCCAGGGGTGGGAGCCACTCACCTTTAATAATAATAATAATAATAATAATAATAATAATAATAATAATAATAATAATTTATTATTTATACCCTGCCCATCTGGCTGGGTTTCCCCAGCCACTCTGGGCTTACTTCCAACAGAATATTAAAATACAATAACCTATTAAACATTAAAAGCTTCCCTAAACAGGGCTGCCTTCAGATGTCTTCTAAAGGTCTGGTAGTTTTTCTATTTGACATCTGTTGGGAGGACATTCCACAGGGCGGGTGCCACTACCGAGAAGGCCCCCTGCCTGGTTCCCTGGTTTCCTTTCTCCAAGGAAAGTCACAGGTTTCTGTATGCGCTTGCCCTGCCCCTTGCGAACATCTCTCCTTCCTCCCTTCGGGCAAGGAAGAGGCATCAGCGCTGTCCAGGAACCCTTGCCAGCCTGAAAATGCATCTGAGGAAGGCCACTGAGGAGCATAGATAGGGATTGTGGCCTTGGGAGGAGGCGTCTCAGGGGCCCTAGAGCAGGAGAGACCTGGAGGTCTCATCCAGTGATTGGAGCAGCAGAGCATGAAATCCAGGTCTTTGAGAGGAAGCGCAAAAGTGCCTTTGATATGAGCAGGAGGACTGGAGGACCGGTCTCTTGGGCTTATTTGGGTTCCTGAGAGATGGAGGTAGGACAACTGGGACTGCGGCATCCTCTGGGCTGGGAATGTTGCTGTTTTTCAAGGGTGCGGGGAGGAAGGGTAGCTTCTCTCCAGCTCCAGAAGAAGAAGAAGAAGAAGAGTTTGGATTTGATATCCCGCTTTATCACTACCCTAAGGAGTCTCAAAGCGGCTAACATTCTCCTTTCCCTTCCTCCCCCACAACAAACACTCTGTGAGGTGAGTGGGGCTGAGAGACTTCAGAGAAGTGTGACTGGCCCAAGGTCAGCAGCTGCATGTGGAGGAGCGGGGAAGTGAACCTGGTTCACCAGATTGCAAGTCTACCTCTCTTAACCACTGCACCACACTGACTGAGCCCGCTCTCCCCTCTCTAGACAAGGCCTCTGACCTTGACATGGACGAGTGGGTGCCTGAACAGGAGGAGAAGGCCTGCTTGCGGGAAGAGTTCACCAGCCGCATGTACCAGCGCTTCCTCGACGGCAAGGATAGGGACTTCAACTACAGGTGAGGAATCAGGGCGGCACATCAGTGGATAGGTCCTTTCACTCTTTGCTGTGGGCGTTTCTCAGTGTCACTTTGGTGACGAGCCGTCGCCGCTGAAAAACACATGAATCCAAGGTTGTATCTCTGGCACCAACTAATCTGGTGCCTTCCAGGTGTTTGGGGGACAGCTTCCATCACTCGATGGAACAGTGACTACAGCTGTAGAAATGGTTCTCATGCCCTTAGTTTATTTGAATGGGTGATCTTTTGTATGTTGCTGTACACTGGCTCCTGGTGGAGTATCGGGTCAGGTTTAAGGTGCTGGTTTTGACCTTTAAAGCCCTTTGTGGCTTAGGGCCCTTGTATTTAGAGGACTGCCTCTCCTGGTATGTCCCACACAGAGCCTCAAGGTCCATGAATATTCATAGTTTAGAGGTCCTGGGCCCTAAGGAAGTCAGATTATCCTCCACCAGGGCCAGGGCCTTCTCAGTGATGGCTCCAACCTGGTGGAATGCTCTGTCCCACGAGACCAGGGCCCTGCAGGATTTAACTTCCTTCCGCTGGGCCTGTAAGACAGAACTATTCCGCTTGGATTTCAATTTGAACTTAGCCTGATCTTTTATTCCCCTTCCTTCCCTCCCCCTCCCCTTTTTATGAAGATTACCCGCTCTGGGATCCCACAGCTAATTCTCCCCTGATCTCCTCGCTGGCCCAAATAGAACTAATTTAGCCAGCTAGCCCTGGTGATCATCTAATGTTTATTGGATGGATTTCCCCCCAAATTGATTTTTTATTTTATTGTTATTCACGTTTTATACCGTATTGAATGCTGGTTTTTTTGAAGCATCAATTAAGTGTTTTAAATTTGTTGTTAGCCGCCCTGAGCCCGGTTTTCTGAACCGGGAAGGGCGGGGTATAAATAAAAAAATATTATTATTATTATTAGTATTGTTACACTGGTTCAGTGATTTCTGCCTGCGAAGCGGTTTATAAATGGACAAATAAAGAAACGAGACCATTCCTGGCCCAGCCAGCATCTCACGTCTCGCATTGCACAGAACTCAGAGGTGTAGAGGGCCCCTCACTTCCATGCTGGATGAGACAGACAGACCCAGGTCCCTCTTCCGTTACCCTGAACAACATTCCCACCCCAGTCCTGTGCCCTCCAGGTGTTGCTGGACTCAAGCTCCCATTAGGCACCACCAAGATAGCTAGTGGTCAGATGCGGTGGGAGTCGTCGTCTGAAACATCTGATGGGCTCCAGAACACGGAAGGGCGATCTAGAACATGCAGAGAGTGTGGGGCAAGGGAGAGGGCCATTCTCTTCTTGCTAGGCTTTGGAGCAGGAGCAGCCAATGTTACGAGACTCCAAATCAGAACAGGCCCCCGTGGTCAGGGATGATGGGATCTGTAGTCCAACAGTGGGTGGAGAGCACAGATTGGCCACCCCTGTTTTGGAGGCTCTCACCGCACTGGGCTTTGGAGACTCTGAGGAGCAGTGAAGATCTTGCATTGCTTCCCCTCTGCCTTACACTCTCTGGACACGCCATGGGGCTTGTGGGGCATGCTTGGCAGCAGCCACAGATCGTGGCTGGCTCTGTGGGTCAGCCAAAGCTTGCGGACCCCTCTCCCTCCCACAGAGCAAGCTGGTTCCTCGGTGCCAACTCTGCAGACCTGAAGCCGCTTCCGGGTTTGTGAGTGTAAACCCGTGCCTTTCCTCCCTCCAGCGAGGTTGACGAGAACCCCGACTTTGACAACCTGGACATCGTGTCGCGGGATGAGGAGGAGCGCTACTTCGATGGGGAGGAGCCGGAAGACGCAGACGCTATGGAAGCAGAGTAGATGGGGCTGAGATCCTGACCCCCCCAAGGTGCCATGTGTTGGCAGTTTCCTTCCCATCTTGTGCAACCTCTCTCCTGCCGGACTGGGCGGCTCCGCCGATAGGGATCGGAATGGCATTGGCGTGTAGGGTGAGTTGTCTTGGAGGTCGCTGGCAATGGACGGTCTGTGATGCCTGCAGCATCTTCTGCACCCCACCACTTCGGAGCTCCCCACTTCCCAGTTGCTAAAGAGGGGTGAGGAAGGGAATGTCGCTCTCTGGGACTGGTCATCGGCCGTCTGGATCAGAAGCACCAGGGCAGATCATGGCTTCCCTTCCATGGCGCTGCCTTCGATTCTGGACATCCCTGTTGTAGAGATGTGTCTCTGTCTCTTTCCTGTAAGAAATGAGTCTTCTGTGTTGGAGATGGGGTTAGCCCAAAGCCCAGACCCTCCTGTGCAAAGGACATTGCTGGCTGGCAAGTTGGCTTTTTGCAGTATCTATGTCCGATTGATCATTATTTTTTGCAGCGTTGGACAGCTGAAAATAAACAACCTTTTAAGTAATTTGTTGGGTGGTCTCTTAAAAGTGAGAAGGACCTTCGCCCGATCTTGAATTTGTTTTGTGTTTCCTTAACTGACTTGCTCACCGTTCCCAGTGGATCAGGGCCACATTTATTTACATCTCTGCACCATATCAAAAGTTTGTTATTATTATTATTTGGTTTCCCCAGCCACTCTGGGCAGCTTAAAAGGGAAAGGAACCCCTGGCCACTAGGTCCAGTCTGGGGTTGCGGCGCTCATCTCGCTTTACTGGCCAAGGGAGCCGGCATACAGCTTCCGGGTCATGTGGCCAGCATAACTAAGCCAGTTCTGGCGAACCAAAGCAGCGTGCAGAAACAGCGTTTACCTTCCCGCTGGAGTGGTATCTATTTATCTACTTGCACTTTGACATGCTTTTGAACTGCTAGGTTGGCAGGAGCAGGGACTGAGCAACGGGAGCTCACTCTGTCGCGGGGATTCGAACCGCTGTTCTGATCGGCAAGTTCTAGGCTCCGTGGTTTAACCCACAGCCTCTGCTGCTGGGCAGCTTACAGCATATGTAAAACAAGATGCCCCTAAGCCAGGGATGAGGAACCTGGGGCCCAGGCGTTGCTGGACTGCAACTCCCATCGTCATTATCCCTTTGTCCTCATCAGTTGGAGCTGATGGGAATTGGAGCCCAGCACCCATTTCCCATCAATGCCCTGAAGGGTTAGGAAAGGGGAGGTGGGAATAGGGAGCGAGTGATCTTTGGAATCAGAGCTTTCCTTCTCCTAGATGGGCTCCCTTCCCAGGTGGATGAGTCCCCTCTGCCCATCATTTCTCTCTACAGCGCGCGCAGAAGCCGCCTTCTTGACCATGGGCCCCACTATTGGTCTTGTCCGCTCCTTCAGCCGGAGTCTGTGAGTTCCAGCTCACTGAGGGTTTGAGACCCATCGGCTACCCTCACCTGGTTTAGCCACAACTCGAAGCCTTTTCATGGTGCTGCTGTCACATGCTGACAGCTTTTAGGAGCCACAGGTGAGTGCTGAGTGCAGGATGAGGACCACAGATGGACAAACTACCCCTGAAGGAGCACGTCTGTCCCCCACCAGAGGTACTAGGTAAAGTGGGAGGGCGTTCCACAGGGCGGGTGCCACTACCGAGAAGGCCCTCTGCCTGGTTCCCTGTAAACTAACTTCTCGCAATGAGGGAGCCGCCAGAAGGCCCTCGGCGCTGGATCTCAGTGTCCGGGCTGAACAATGGGGGTGGAGACGCTCCTTCAGGTATACAGGACAAAGGCCATTTAGGGCTTTAAAGGTCAGCACCAACAGCCTTCAGCTGCAGCAGTGGAATAAGACCTGGTTGGATGAGAGCAGACCAAAGGCTGGAATATAGAATTTCTGGGTGGAGTTTCTTACTCTGAGGACGAGGGGTGCTAGTGATGTCTGTTGAGCTGGGAGCTGAGAATGTGCTCAAAGCTCCCCCTTTGAAAGCAAATGCCAGGAACTCAACCTTGACCAGCTGCGGCCAGCAGGGGGCAGCAACTACTAAGTAATCCAGGGCCAGGAGTCCTGGGTTCTCTCCCCTGCTACTGGAGAGGAGTGGCATAATTGCTGAGAGATGGTTTGGGAGATCAGTCTTACAACAACCCAGGCCAAGTCACTCATCGCATCTCAGTTCCGTAATAGTCAGCGTTCCTCCTTTAGCTATCGTAAAAATAATTCAGTGCTGTGTTTCCGGGGCAGTTTGCAAAAACAGAATAGCAAAATCACAACAGGGAACTAAAATGATGTATGCATGACAGTAGGGAACAGCAAAGAACTGGAGATTAAATTACAGCAGTTTAAAGGATATATAACTTGAGAAGCCTGGGTCAAATAACCACTGGAAATAAAACGTGGTAGCTCCAGGTCTACCTTCCAGGGTTGGCGTGGAGAGAATTCCATTTCCCCAGTTGCTCCTTGCCTCACCTCAAGCTGGGCTGCATCTGCAGCAGAACTTTTAGTGGCAATCTTAGAGCACAGGAAGGTTGATGATGAGAGCCTCCCATCGTCTTCCTCACTTCCAGGAAATCGAACTTTTATGACCTGATATCATAACTCATGAACTGCAAGAAGATCAAACCTATCCATTCTTAGGGAAATCAGCCCTGAGTGCTCACTGGAAGGACAGATCCTGAAGCTGAGGCTCCAATACTTTGGCCACCTCATGAGAAGAGAAGACTCCCTGGAAAAGACCCTGATGTTGGGAAAGATGGAGGGCACAAGGAGAAGGGGACGACAGAGGACGAGATGGTTGGACAGTGTTCTCGAAGCTACCAGCATGAGTTTGACCAAACTGCGGGAGGCAGGGGAAGACAGGAATGCCTGGCGTGCTCTGGTCCAAGGGGTCACAAAGAGTCGGACACGACTAAACGACTGAACAACAACAACAATCATAACTTTAGGACATGGGTGGGGGAGCCTGTCTGACCCTGTGGGCCAGATTTTTATCTCCTACCCCCCATAGTCCAACCCAAGTGCTGGGGACTTCAGTTCTGCTTTCTCCAGGCTCCACGTGTCCCAGGGAGCTCACATTTGGGAACCTTGTTCATGCACCTGAGCCAAGCAGGAACGAACTCCCATCAGCTGATGCGCAAGGAGTTTGATCCTGCTTTCTGCAAGCTTTTAGCCACATCTCTGCATGCCCCACACCTGACATCACATATGATGCGTCAGGTGTGGGGCAGGGGGAGTTGGTTTGGGGGAAACGGCCTTGTGGGTCAAATGTGAAAGGCTGGGAGGCCAAATTTGGCCTGTGGGCCAACTTCCAGTGTTTGGATGTTGTTCTTACCCTGTTCTTGCAGCACGCAAACAGAAGCCTGTGGGAAGTCCCAAAGGCTTATATGAGTGCATAAGATCATTACATGAGGCTACTGGATGAGGCCAGTGGCCCAACTAGTCTAGCATCCTGTTCTCAGGGTGGCCAAGCAGATGCCTACAGGAATCGTGCAAGCAGCCGCTTCACACAAGAGCGTCTCCACCCCAATCGTTCTGCCCGGACACTGAGGTCCAGCTCCAAGGGCCTTCTGGCGGTTCCCTCCCTATGAGAAGTGAGGGTACTGGGAAGCAGGCAGAGGGCCTTCTCGGTGGTGGCACCCGCCCTGTGGAACACCCTCCCAATGGATGTCAAGGAAATAAACAAGTACCTGACTTTAGAAGACATCTGAAGGCAGCCCTGCTAAGGGAAGTTTTTAATGTCTGGTGTTTTACTGTATTTTTAATATTTTGTTGGAAGCCGCCCAGAGTGACTGGGGAAACCCAGCCAGATGGGCAGGGTATAAATAATAAATTATAATAATATTATTATTATCTTGCAGTTTCCTGTAGCTGGTTGCTGTTGTTAAGTCATGTCTGACTCTTTGTGACCCCATGGACCAGAGCGCACAAGGCACTCCTGTCTTCCACTGCCTCCCGCAGTTTGGTCAAACTCATGTTTGTAGCTTCGAGAACACTGTCCAACCATCTCGTCCTCCGTCGTCCCCTTCTCCTTGTGCCCTCCATCTTTCCCAACATCAGGGTCTTTTCCAGGGAGTCTTCTCATGAGGTGGCCAAAGTATTGGAGCCTCAGCCTCAGATTCTGTCCTTCCTGTGAGCACTCAGGGCTGATTTCCTTCAGAATGGAGAGGTTTGATCTTCTTGCAGTCCATGGGACTCTCAAGAGTCTCCTCCAGCACCAGAATTCAAAAGCATACCTGTAGCTGGCATTCAGCAGCATTTCTGCCTCCACTTGTGACAAGTAGCTATCCATACCTCTCCACAAATTTGTGTAACCCGTCTAGGCCCAAGGCCGTCACTTCCTCCTGTGGCAGTGAGTTCCATAAGTTGTGTGCGGTGTAAAGAAGTGCTTTCCTGTATCTTCCAACAGCACCGTGTATTCAGAGGATGGCCGGGCCCAGGCTCTTTGCACAGGGTCTCAGGTGCTCTTTGCACCCAGGAACATCCACTTGAACCGTGAGCTGCTTGCCTAAAGGAAGCGCACTTTCTGGAATCAGATTACAGGTTTTTCCTCCTGCAGGAACTCCTCTACGTCATTTGCAATTGCTTCAGGCTCCTAAATCACCAAAGTCACATGCCCTAGCTGAGGAAGCCTGGACAGCATGTCCTGACAGTTGTGTGTTTGTTTATTCTTTCTTCTAACCTGTGGGGTTTTCAGCAAGAGTGCAAGACTCCACCATCGCTCAATGCAAGGACTCTTGCATTTGAAAAGATCGGTGCCCTGGCTGATGTTAATTATTGTTAGGGCGCATTTCTCAAAGGCCTAGAATTCACTATGCTTTAATACTATCCAAAACCAGTTTGAAGTCCATATCATGCTATCAATTTTGTAATTTTTGACCGGGCAATGGATCACAAATCAGGATGTGTGTGTGTGTGTGTGTGTGCGATGCAAAAAATCACTATGTGGGGAAAACGGCAAAGCCAGCCAATGCCCGCCTCTACTCCCTTATTTCAGACATTGTGATATATCAGTACATCGCAGTGCTTAGCTGGTGATATATTGCGATGTTGAAAACCAGATATCGCCCAGCCCTAGTGTCTTCTTCTTTGGCGATTCCTCGTAGCCGAGTAAGATTGTCTTCCATAAACATGGTTTTAACAATGAGTCCGTTAAGTGACTGTGGAGACCAATTCTGGACCCACATGTCCTTCCACAGTGGGGACATAGGTTTCCAGGCATGAGTTGATCACGGTGAGGGGTTTGCCAAACATGCCTTCCTCTTAGCCCATTTCTCCCTTGTGTCCTGAGTTCGAGTGTCTTCAAAGCCCATGACACCTTTGGTAAAAGCTGTTCTCCAACTGGAGCGCTCGCAGGCCAGTGTTTCCCAGTTGTCGGTGTTTATACTACATTTTTTTAGATTTAGTGTGACATAGTCTGGGTGGCTGCCATGTCATGTCATGTTTATGAATGGGTTTACCGCTGCAACTAAAGAGGTCCTGTGCCGAATATTGAGAAATAGTGGTGAAGAGGCAGAGTGTTGCTGCACTTCACACCTGGACATGACTGTAGGTTTCTAGGCTCTGCATAAACTGTCCCCCCTATCCACGCACCCCATAATATCTTCATAAAATCCTCCTCCTCCTCCTGCTATTGATGCCAGTCCCTACCGAGTTTTCCAATGGCAAGTAAAGGGCATCTGCAAGGGATTTCGGGTGGCGAGAGCCAAGCATGTCCAGATGTCAGTGGCTGACTGAATGACATCCGTCACAGCAGTCAGGAGCTCCCACTCTGTTTTGTCTTTCCGCCCTTTCCCGCTTGGCTCAGCTCTGCTTTTTCCATTTTCCAAACGACTCACAAACGTCTGACTCAGCTCCACCTACAGCATGGGGATTTCCATCGAAATCCTGGCTAGGTTTTCCTCCTTGGCAGAAGCCATGGGGCTCTTCTTTCCTTCCCCAGACTCCTGCCTCCGTTGATCCTGCCCACTCCAAATTAATAGCTTGGCTGGGAAGCAGCTGGACCCAGCAGGAGGAAGGATCCCCCAAACTGGGGCGTTATAGTGTAACGCAGATGGGCTGCCATTTACAGAGTTGCCACTAGGTGGCTCCCTTCTATTAGCAAATCACGGGAACCTCCCTGCATATGGAAAGCTAGTGTTGCAGGCTGAAACTCATCTGCTTAGCTTTCCACATGCAGGAGGCTAAACTTGTGCTTTTTCACACGGGCAGTGCCCCCTTTGCATCCTAAAGTGGTACATTCAAGTCCCACATTCAAATTTCAACTCAAGGTGCGTAACAGATGTACATAAAAAACAGCGGCGGCTGCACACTTGCTACATTGTTGACAGACATATTTATCACTATTAAGGTGACAAAGTGAAGAAAAGAGGAGTGGTGATTTACGCAAAGGAAAAGTTGGCCCCTAAGTTAATTTTTAAAGACGAACAAGGAAGGTATTTGGCAATTGAAATACAAGTCCAAGGAGAAAAATTATTGATAATTGGGATTTATGCTCCGAATGAAGGGAAGTCAGAGTTTTTCAAGAAATTGCATGAGACATTAATGGATTACTTGGATTACAATGTAATTATGATGGGAGATATGAATGGAGTGGTCTCTACAAATATGGGTATTTATCGCTATTAAGGAACCATCTAGGGGAAATCACGTCTGTATGTTTTGCACAGTAGGCAGCTTTGCACAGCTCTGATTGCCTGGCGGCTGTTATGTCACAAGCTCTCTTCTCCTTGGGACCATTTTACAACATATTAAAAAGCAGAGACATCACCTTGCCAACAAAGGTCTGTATAGTTAAAGCTATGGTTTTCCAGTAGTGAGGTATGGAAGTGAGAGCTGGACCATAAAGAAGGCTGATCGCCAAAGAATTGATGCTTTTGAATTATGGTGCTGGAGGAGACTCTTGGGAGTCCCATGGACTGCAAGAAGATCAAACCTATCCATTCTGAAGGAAATCAGCCCTGAGTGCTCACTGGAAGGACAGATCCTAAAGCTGAGGCTCCAATACTTTGGCCAGCTCATGAGAAGAGAAGACTCCCTGGAAAAGACCCTGAGGTTGGGAAAGATGGAGGGCGCAAGGAGAAGGGGACGACAGAGGACGAGATGGTTGGACAGTGTTCTCGCAGCTACAAACATGAGTTTGACCAAACTGCGGGAGGCAGGGGAAGACAGGAGTGCCTGGCGTGCTCTGGTCCAGGGGGTCACAAAGAGTTGGACATGACTAAACGACTAAACAACAAGAAGAAGTAGCTGAATTTTCTTTTTAAAACAAATAAGGGATGTTTGAATATACTCTCTGCCTTCGCCTTCCTTTGGGCCAAAAGAGTTGCTCTGCTTTATATGTTGGGGGGTTTCTAACATAATACATGTACAACCTCTTCCCCCAAAAAGTACTATGTTTTATGAGCCGGTTCCTGTTTATGAGAGTTAAGATAAGGTGGTGTGAAAGGCAGCGTTAGTGGATTTTCAGCAGTTTGATTTAATGAGGAGTTGCACACTTCAAATCTTTTCAACAGGCCATCCCAGGAATCACAGAATAACAGACACAGAATCACAGACACTGACAAACTGGAACGTGTCCAGAGGAGGGCAACCAAAATGGTCAAAGGCCTGGAAACGATGCCTTATGAGGAACGGCTAAGGGAGCTGGGCATGTTTAGCCTGGAGAAGAGGAGGTTAAGGGGTGATATGATAGCCATGTTCAAATATATAAAAGGATGTCACATAGAGGAGGGAGAAAGGTTGTTTTCTGCTGCTCCAGAGAAGCGGACACGGAGCAATGGATCCAAACTACAAGAAAGAAGATTCCACCTAAACATTAGGAAGAACTTCCTGACAGTAAGAGCTGTTTGACAGTGGAATTTGCTGCCAAGGAGTGTGGTGGAGTCTCCTTCTTTGGAGGTCTTTAAGCAGAGGCTTGACAACCATATGTCAGGAGTGCTCTGATGGTGTTTCCTGCTTGGCAGGGGGTTGGACTCGATGGCCCTTGTGGTCTCTTCCAACTCTATGATTCTATGAAGAGTTGGAAGGGATCTCCTGGGTCATCTAGTCCAGCCCCCGGCAATCTCAGCTAAAGCATCAAAGACAGATGGCCAACAAACTCTGCTTAGAAACCACCAAGGAAGGAGAGTCTACAACCTCCTGAGGGAGAGCCGTTCCACTGTCAAACTTCTCTTACTGCCAGAAAGTTCTTCCTGATGTTTAGTAGTCGGAATCTCCTTTCTTGTACCTCGAAGCCATGGGTTCGAGTCCTACCCTCCAGAGCAGGAGAAGACAAGCTTGCTCCATCTTCACGTGGCAGCACTCTGGATACCTGAAGATCAAACTGACTCCCGCTCTCGGAGGAATCCAGCCCCTTCCCTACCTTGTTGCCTAATGGATTACCATAGCTCAGTTGGCAGAGCACGAGACTCTTAACCTCCGGGCTGTGGGTTCGAGTCCCCGCTGGGCAAAAGTTTTCTACATTGCAGGTTGTTGGACTAGATGATACTTGAGGTCTTTTCCAGCTCTACAGTTCTATGAAAAAAGACTTGTTAGGCCCCCTTTCCTAGGCACAAAACTTCAAGCTCTTCCATAGGTACCATGTGGCTGGACTTACCGCATTTTTCGCTCTATAGGACGCACTTTTCCCCCTCCAAAAATCAAGGGGAAATGTGTGTGCGTCCTATGGAGCGAATGCAGGCTCCTTGGCTTCAGCGATAGCAATGCGAAGCCTCCGAAGCGCAGAGAGAGCGCGCGCTCCGCGCTCCGGAGGCTACGCATTGCTTTCGCTGAAGCCTGGAGAGTGAGAGGGGTTGGTGCACACTGACCCCTCTCACTCTCCAGGCTTCAGGGATAGCCGCCTGAACCCTTTGGAGCACAGCGGGAACTTGTGCTGTGCTCCAAAGGCTTCGGGTTCCTTTTGCTGAAGCCGGGAGAGCAAGACTCTCCTGGCTTCAGCAGAGAGGGAGAGCTGCGCAATGCCCCTTCCGCGAAGCGGGAGAAGAAATGGAAGGGGCTCCATCTCTCCTGCTGCTTCGCTGAAGGGGCGACGAGCAGAGAGGGGGAGATTTTTTTCCCTTGTTCTCCCCCTCTAAAACAAGGTGCGTCCTATGGTCAGGTGTGTCCTCTAAAGCGAAAAATACGGTAAATGCAACTACTCGGGAATATAGACAGCTCTCGGTGTGCGTGTGGTTCCCCTCCCCCCTAAGCACTCTCTCACATTTTGTGAAAGACTCTCTTCCACGATGATTCTCCCGCCCACAGTGCGATTAGTAAGGGAGATTAGTTCTTTCTTGGTATAAATGAGGCTTCTTTGAAATAGATGTCAGTTTGTACCAGCTTTAACTTCTTCTCAGAATATCTCTTTCTTGCGTGTAATATATATGCACCGCCCCATTATTATTATTTTGGGTTGCCTTTTACATCTTCAAAACAAGAACGCCCGTAGCTTATTTGGCGTGGTGCTGTTGAAAAGTAGCAATGGTGAGGAGAGAGCTTTGCCAACGTGCCCCTGGGCCACGAAACTTTGTGCGAAAGGAAATGCTTGGGCGTTTAATTATATTGTTAAAGTCAGCAGCCCAGGGGTGGGGCATTTTTCGGTTCGTGTAAGCTGTGCGTCGCCGAAAGCTGGAATTCTGCAATGTGTAAAAATCCAGCAAATTTAGAAGCAAGGTGCTGGATTCATGTATCTTGAACTCAATTGCCTGCAGTGGGGAGAGAATTCAGAGAAGATCTCTTGAAATCAATGGTCGTGCCTAACCCAGGCCCATTAATTTCAGCCCAGTCTACTCTGACAAAAAGTTAGCTGAAGGTAATCCTTTGCTGTTATTAATTTCAGTAGGTCTACTCTGAGTAAGACCAGCATTGTGTACATCCCACACCTTTTAGTATCCCAGTCCACAGGTCCTTGTGAGCACATGTGATTTCATACCTTCCAACACTGACAAACCTAGACAGCATCTTGAAAAGCAGAGTCATCACCTTGCCAACAAAGGTCCATATAGTTAAAGCTATGGTTTTCCCAGTAGTGATGTAATGAAGTGAGAGCTGGACCATAAAGAAGGCTGATCGCCAATGAATTGATGCTTTTGAGTTATGGTGCTGGAGGAGACTCTTGAGAGTCCCATGGACTGCAAGAAGATCAGACCTCTCCATTCTGAAGGAAATCAGCCCTGAGTGCTCACTGGAAGATCCTGAAGCTAAGGCTCCAATACTTTGGCCACCTCATGAGAAGAGAAGACTCCCTGGAAAAGACCCTGATGTTGGGAAAGATTGAGGGCACAAGGAGAAGGGGACGACAGAGGACGAGATGGTGGGACAGTGTTCTCGAAGCTACCAGCATGAGTTTGACCAAACTGCGGGAGGCAGTGGAAGACAGGAGTGCCTGGCGAGCTCTGGTCCAGGGGGTCATGAAGAGTCAGACACAACTCAACAACAACAACAACAACAACAAACATTTCTCCCATGAAAATAGGGACATCCTATTCCATAATAATAATAATTTTATTATTTATACTCTGCCCATCTGACTGGGTCGCCCCAGCCACTCTGGGTGGCTTCCAGCACATATAAAAACATAATTAATCATTAAACTTTTTTTTAAAAAAAAAAACTTCCCTATACAGGGCTGCCTTCAGATGTCTTCTAAAGGTTGCATAGTGACTTATCTCCTTGGCTCGGGTCGAGTAACTCCATACCCTCCAACATTTCCCTGGTGAAAATAGGAAAAGTGGGATGTTCCGGGATCAAATCAGAAACTGGGATGGCTTCTGTAAATCCGGGACTGTCCCTGGAAAATAAGGACACTTGGGAGATTTTAACACACTTTCCTATGAACTAGAGCCTGGGTAGGCAAACTAAGGCCCGGGGGCCGGATCTGGCCCAATCGCCTTGTAAATCCGGCCCGCAGACGGTCCGGGAATCAGCAAGTTTTTACATTAGAATGTGTCCTTTTATTTGAAATGCATCTCTGGGTTATTTGTGGGGCATAGGAATTCGTTAACATTTTTTCTTTCCAAAATATAGTCCGGCCCCCCACAAGATCTGAGGGGCAGTGGACCGGCCCCCTGCTGAAAAAGTTTGCTGAACTAGAGAGTTAAATTCAGACAGGCGGCAATTTTTTTAAAAGCGCAGTGTCTCTCTTTTTAACGGCATGTGGAGTTTTCCAAGTGGTTTGTGTCTGTGGCAGCAACCTGGGTGTGAATATGCTCCCGGCCCCCCAGGGATGAGCTTCCACATGCTTGGCTTGCAGAACGCTGCCGGGAGTGATGATTCGCATGTGCGAATGAGTCTTGGCAGCTGCAACACCACTGGCAGAAGGTTCCTATCACAGGGACGCAGTCATTGGGGGCCGCTAATGCCCCGAGCAGGAAGTCGAAGTGATGGGGTGTTGACTGATGGCTCCGTACTGTGTGAATCAGCGTCTTCTGGTGTACGTGTGAATCAGCCTGAAGTTCGAGTGAAATGGGAGTCTTCAAAGAACCTTCTTTCCTATTCCTGAACTGCTTCCCCCTTTCTCAACGTGACTCGTATGACCTCGTCCGCATTGCGCAACAGAACCACTTTATTTTTATTTTGTATATAATTTCTATCAAATTTTCTGTATTACAATTTAAAATATTCATCTTAACAACCTTAAAATGTCAGCGACTTCCCTTCTCTTTCCATGGTTGAATTTGCATATCATAAATCCCTGCATATTTTACATAAACTACTGTATTTTTCGCTCTATAGGACGCACTTTTCCCCCTCCAAAAATTAAGGGGAAATGTGTGTCCGTCCTATAGAGCGAATGCAGGCTGCGCGGCTAAGCCCAAAGCCAGAACAGGGAGACGGAGCACTGCGCAGCCCTGCAGAGGCTTCGAATGCTGTCCCCGAAGCCAGAACAGGGAGACGGAGTGCTGCACAGCGCTCTGTCTCCCTGCTTTGGCTTTGGGCTTAGCCACGCAGCCTGCATTCGCTCTATAGGACGCTCTATAGGACGCAATGCTGTTCATTGAAAGAAAATTATATGAAAATGATGCACCGCTGGTAAAATTGCACCTAGTAAAATTCCAACAATGTACAGGACCAGTTCAAATGTGTGCTGGAAAAGTAAAAGGAAAGAGGGTACGTTTTATCACATGTGGTGGTCATGTGGGGTGGTAAAAGCTTTTCTGGGAAATGTTATATAAAGAGTTGAAAAAAATGTTTAAGATAACTTTTGTTTAAAAGAAGAGAGGCTTTTTTTGTTAGGCATTATAGGTGCGGAACTACCAAAGGAAAACAAAAGCCTGCTTATGTATGCAACGACAGCAGCAAGGATGCTACTTGCACAGAGATGGAAAGAAGCCAAAGTCCTGACCAGAGAAGAGTGGCAGACCAGGCTGATGGAATATGCAGAAATGACTGACAGGAAAGGTCAGAAATCAGGAAGACCAAGTATTCTTAAAAGACTGGAATAACTTTCTAACGTATTTGAGAGACCACTGTAAACAGTTGAAATCAATGGCATGAATACGACGACACTTGTAATGTAACATGGATTTTGGATACAGTGGTACCTCAGGTTACATACGCTTCAGGTTACATACGCTTCAGGTTACAGACTAACCCAGAAATAGTGAATCATAGAATCATAGAGTTGGAAGAGACCACAAGGGCCATCGAGTCCAACCCCCTGCCAAGCAGGAAACAGTGCTTCAGGTTAAGAACTTTGCTTCAGGATGAGAACAGAAATTGGGCTCCAGCGGCGCGGCGGCAGCAGGAGGCCCCATTAGCTAAAGTGGTGCTTCAGGTTAAGAACATTTTCAGGTTAAGTACGGGCCTCCAGAACGAATTAAGTACTTAACCTGAGGTACCACTGTACTATGATTATATAACAGATAGATTACAGTGAAAGATGCAGGAATAAAATTTAGAATTGAAACCCCTGGAGGGAAGGAAGGAGGTCTTAAGGTTCGAAAGAACCCCCTTTTTTTTAATGTGTGAAAATGTTACGTTTATGGTGCATTGCTTTTATGTAAAACTAATAAAATTATATATATGTAAAGAAACATCACTCCTCGCTTATCCTTGATGGATAAGTATCAGCCAGATGTGTCTTTTGCAATGCTGCTTTGTATATCAGAGCTTCCCCAAAAGCCCTGGGGTCCAAGTGGGCACGTTTATCTGCCCAGGAATGCCCGCCCGGATGCCAGGGGAATTGGAACCCAGGAGTTCTGGCATTCAGCCATGCATTCCTGCTTCCTCCATGCCAGCTAGCGCCATGCCAGCTTCCAGTTGTTGTTCTTCTGCAAATCCCACAGACGCGGGGCATCAGGCCCACTCTGCTGGCAAGCTGGAGCCGCGCACCGTGGGTGCGAAAGCCCAGCCCCATCCTGCCGCCTCGGGGGCAGAATGGAGGGCGCTGCCAGATCCCTCACCACTTTCCCTCTCTAGACGGAGAGACCTGGGGAAACCCCCTGGTGATTAATCTGCTGCTAGGCAACCGTCAGGCCTCGGCCTGCTGCTAGGCCCGGACTGAACCTGCCATCGTAGGCATTTTCCTTCAGAGAAGACGTCGTTTATTCATTCATTTGTTTAACAGGATGCAGCAAGGGCCCAAACAGAGGGCGTCCCCCTAAGGCTTTGAGCTCTTTCCTGACTCACAGAACCAGGCACACTTTCAAGTTCCTATCTGCGGCCATGAGGGCTAGAAACCTGTTTTCAACGTGAAATATAGGGCACGATTCTCAAGGTGCTAAGTTCTGCACCCCTGAACACATGCTGCAACTTTAGGATCAGAGAATACGGCAGAAGTCCTTTGGGAGGCCGAAGGAGGTGTGCAGAATCGTAGCAAAGCATGGAGGTTGCTGTGTCTATCTTCCAGGGCTTTGCATGCCAGGGACCCTGGGAGCGGGAAGACGTTTTAGCCCGCTGAGGTCACAGCTAGGAAGATTGCAGGGTGCAATTGGCCTGGAAGACGCTTGCGGTTTGACACAACTGTTTGTGTTTCTCCGCTTGTCGCCCTGGGCCCTGTTTCCCGGGAGCTTGTGGGAGGTTGGTTTGGCTCCCGTACAATTTCCAAGGCCCAATAAACTTTCCCAACGGATGGTCTCTCTGTGCGTGAGGATCGAAAAATGAGACTGAGCAATCCACCTACGTAATTCGAGAGATTCTTCTCTCTGTCATCTTTTTTCTGGAGCCAGGAGCCAGGGCTTTTATTATTAATAATAGCTGCGTCCTGAGCCTCTTAACGGGTCGTTTATCTTGTAATCTTTCTGCCGAGTGGAGAACTTGTGGTACTGATCATCTTCCATGTTGGCTGCAGCTGGTGTGTGATGGAGATTAACGACATTTGGAGGGCCACAGGACCCCTATTCCTGCTTTATGACAATCCTAAAGGGAGGTCAGCACTATTATACCCATTTTACAGATGGGAGTAGCTTGGGTAAAGCTGCTTGGATGGCCAAGGTGACACTTGAACTCTGACTTTCCAACTCACAAATCCTGCTCTTAACTGCAATGCTGGCTCCTGAGTTTGAAGGATGCTCTCTACTGAAAGGTTCTGGGTCAGAAAGTAGTTCTTAAGTGGACAGTAGAGATTAATAGTAGAGAGGGTGATAGTTGTTCTAAAGTTATCACAACGCATAATCTTAAAATACCCTCTCTTCTTCCTCTTTCCCCCCCCTCAAGTGGGTCTTTAAGGCTTGCTAAGAGTCAGCTGTCATTAACAACAGTAAAGAATGTCTCTATTCCTTATGACTGCAATTTAACAGTGCATGGGCAATGTCTGCTAAATTCTCAAAAGCCAGAATGGTTGCTGGAATAAGATTTCTAGCAGCTTAGATGCCTTGGGTATGAAGTCTCCAGGTTGACGTGGCCCCTTCCAGGCGACAGGTGGAGGTTTTGATTCCCCAGCTGGGCAGTATTTAATAAAATAAAACAAATGTTGCTAATAAAGCTGTACATGCAACTTGCAAGCTTCAGTCTGGCAGGAGCTGACTGCAGATTCTAGCAGTCACCTGGCAGGAGATCTGTGCTCCTCCTCTCCCTTCTCCCAATTAACTTCTGTCTCCAGGGCTTGTCCCGTCACATCACCAGGAATTGCCACTGTGATACCATTTGGGACCACCCTTAGGTCTCAGGTTCGGGCCCTGAAATCCCATCTGGGATGCTCTTGACCAGCCAACCCACAGCTAGCAAGACCAAAATTCACAAAACACCCACAACCACAAAACAAATTACGCAGAATTGTTTCATTTGCCATAATCCATTAGTCGAGGAATCCACCTTTTCTGTGTTTGCATGCGTGTACGCACATATGTACGCACTGTGTACATATGTACGCAATGTGTACGCACATTGCTGGAGGAGACTCTTGAGAGTCCCATGGACTGCAAGAAGATCAAATGTATCCATTCTGAAGGAAATCAGCCCTGAGTGCTCACTGGAAGGACAGATCCTGAAGCTGAGGCTCCAATACTTTGGCCACCTCATGAGAAGAGAAGACTCCCTGGAAAAGACCCTGATGTTGGGAAAGATGGAGGGTGCAAGGAGAAGGGGACGACAGAGGACGAGATGGTTGGACAGTGTTCTCGAAGCTACCAGCATGAGTTTGACCAACCTGCGGGAGGCAGTGGAAGACAGGAGTCCATGAGGTCACGAAGAGTCGGACACGACTAAACGACTAAAGAACAACAATGCACATATGTATATACAGTGGTACCTCAGGTTAAGAACTTAATTTGTTCCGGAGGTCCGTTCTTAACCTGAAACTGTTCTTAACCTGAGGTACCACTTTAGCTAATGGGGCCTCCCGCTGCAGCCGCACGATTTCTGTTCTTAACCTGCAGCAAAGTTCTTAACCCAAGGTACTATTTCTGGGTTAGCGGAGTCTGTAACCTGAAGTGTCTGTAAGATGAAGCGTCTGTAACCCGAGGTACCACTGTACTAGAGCACACACTACCTTCAGAGTTTCATCATCCAAAATGTGAATTCCCTGCCCCAAAGAGCTTACAAACCAACTCTTACCTGTAGCAGGATAGAACAGAAAGAAGAAAGGGAAAGGAGAAGTGTGGCCAATAAGTGAGAGCATTAGGGCATCCCCCATATAGTCAGAATTTTAGGTCCTGGGTTATCTGAGGCCAGTGTTTCCCCACCTTCTCTATCATGATCCTGCCCCTTTTGTTTAGGCCCTGCCGTGTGGCTGGCACGAGGTCAGGAAGGCCCTGGGGCTATTTCGATCTTCCGTGGGCCGTTTTAATGATACCTCTCTGCGGCCTGAAATTACACGGCAGGCCCTGAGTCACCTGTCCCATCGCTCAGTCTTCCCAGCCCCTCTCTCGGCCAGCCTGAGCCCCCACCCGGGCTGTGAATCACGCCTCGGTGAGTGGGTGCCATGCCATACTTTGAGCAACCTTCCCTGGGCAGCTGTGTAAACATTGGTGCCAGGGCCGTTCCTTTGGGGGGCAGACGGGAAAGGATCTCTCCCAAGCAAGGCTGCTTTTCTCCAAGAAGGCCGGGCCCTTTCTGCAGCTGACTCAGAGGTGCAGAAACCTAGCTCCCGTTTCAAATGCAATCATCCAAGCTGGAGGTCAAGTACACAAACTGTTGCCAGCGCTATTCCGTGTTCTTCAGAGAGGAAGACATTAAACGTTAAAGCTCTTGATGGGATTACGACCCATAGCTGTCAACTGTCCCTTATTTGGCGGGAAAGTCCCTTATCCCAGCGCTGTGTCCCGCTGCTGTCCCTTATTGATGATGTCCCTTAAATTTCCCGGGTTTCAAAGGAAGCAGCTCCTCTCCCTGCTGACCAGGGAAGAGGGAGGCTCCAACTGTGTTGCTTGGCTGCGTTGCTCACCCAATAAGGAGTCTGAGAACGACTGGGGGGAGGAGCTTGCATGCCTTGTGCTGATCAAATCGGCCGCATTGCCTGGGGACTCGCCTTTGCTCAGCGCTTCCCAGCGGAGAGTGACGGTGGTTTCCCTTGCTGCATCCCCTTTGCCGGGTTGCTGCGCTGTGGGAACCACCACTTGAGGCTTCGTTTGGCTACTGGCTGGGCTTTCTGCCTTTGGCTCAGAGGGGCTCAGAAGTTGAACATACCTGTGCTTGGAAAATCCCTTATTTTGGCTGCTGATCCCTTATTTTCGAGGCTGCTGGTCCCTTATTTTCACATCTGTAAGTTGACAGCTATGTTACGGTCCCTCTGAAGGAGTGGCTACCTTGGGGATAGCGCCGCATCCTTTGCTGTCACACGAGTCTCAGGTGGCTTCAGTGGCGCAGAGACACTTCCATCAGCTTCAGCTGGTGGCCCAGCTGCCCCCCTATCTGGGCAAGGATAGCCTGACTTCTGTCCTCTATGCTCTGGTAACCTCTAGGTTAGGTTCCTCCAACACGTTATATGTGGGGCTGCCTCTGAAGGCTGTTCGGAAACTTCAGCTGGTGCAGAATTCGGCAACCAGGTTGCTCACCAGGGCAAAATAGGTTTGAGCATATTACACCAATCCTGGCCCAACTGCACTGGCTGCCAGTTCATTTTCGGGTCCAATTCAAAGTGTTGGTTTTGACCTCCTAAGCCTTAAGAGTCCCGCAGACTGTCTCGTCAGAGTGGTGTATGCTCTAGTTATCTCTCGCTTGGACTACTGCAATGTGCTCTATGTGGGGCTACCTTGGAAGGTGACCCAGAAACTACAACTAATCCAGAATGCGGCAGCTAGACTGGTTACTGGGAGCGGCCGCCGAGTCCACATAACACCAGTCTTGAAAGACCTACATTGGCTCCCAGTATGTTTCCAAGCACAATTCAAACTGTTGGTGTTGACCTAAACGGCCTTGGCCCAGTATACCTGAAGGAGCATCTCCACCCCCATCATTCTGCCTGGATGCTGAGGTCCAGCGCTGAGGGCCTTCTGGTGGTTTCCTCATTGCGAGAAGCAAAGCTACAGGGAAGCAGGCAGAGGGCCTTCTCGGTAGTGGTGCCCACCCTGTGGAGCACCCTCCCATCAGATGTCAAAGAGATAAACAAGTACCTGACATTTAGAAGACATCTGAAGGCAGCCCTCTTCAGGGAATTTTTTAATGTGTGACATTTTAATGTATTTTTAATCTTTGTTGGAAGCCGCCCAGAGTGGCTGGGAAAACCCAGTCAGATGGGCGGGGTACAAATAATAAATTATTATTATTATTATTATTATTATTATTATTATTATTATTAATGGCTCAGGGCCACAATACCTCAAGGACCGCCTCTCCAGTGTGGTGTAGTGGTTAAGAGCGGTAGTCACATAATCTGGGGAACCGGGTTCGCGTCTCCGCTCCTCCACATGCAGCTGCTGGGTGACCTTGGGCCAGTCACACTTCTCTGAAGTCTCTCAGCCCCACTCACCTCACAGAGTGTTTGTTGTGGGGGAGGAAGGGAAAGGAGAATGTGAGCCGCTTTGAGACTCCTGAAGGGGAGTGAATGGCGGGATATCAAATCCAAACTCTTCTTCTTCTTCTTCCATATGAACCGACCCGGACCCTGAGATCATTATCAGAGCCCCTTCCTTATGTTCCTCCTTTGCGAGAGGTCTGGAGGATGGCAACCTGAGAGCAGGCCTTTTCTGTGGCTTGTGGGATAGGAAGCTCACCTGGTGCCTTCATTACCTATCCTTATGCGCCAGGCAAAAAACATCCTCTATAACCAGGCCTTTGGCTGATTAACATTTCTACGGCCTTTTCAATGGGTTTGTGGGAAGGGTGGGTGGGTTATTGTTTCGTTTTTGTTCTATTATGTATTTTGTGTTCTCGTTTTGTATTTTTATGTTACTTAATAAAACAAGGGACGCGGGTGGCGCTGTGGGTTAAACCACAGAGCCTAGGACTTGCCGATCAGAAGGTCGGCGGTTCGAATCCCCGCAACGGGATGAGCTCCCGTTGCTCAGTCCCTGCTCCTGCCCACCTAGCAGTTTGAAAGCACCTCAAAGTGCAAGTAGATAAATAGGTACCGCTCCGGCGGGAAGGTAAACGGCGTTTCCGTGCGCTGCCCTGGTTCGCCAGAAGCGGCTTAGTCATGCTGGCCACATGACCCGGAAGCTGTACGCCGGCTCCCTCGGCCAGTAAAGCGAGATGAGCACCACAACCCCAGAGTCGGCCACAACTAGACCTAGTGGTCAGGGGTCCCTTTACCTTTAATAATAAAACAAAACAAAAAACCCTCCTCCCATCATTATGGCGGCCCACGTGCCACACTTCTGGGATCACTCTGCACGTGCAGAATTTTAATATGAAAACCATATGTGGAATGACAGATGTTTTGCACACACACGAGTTTATAGACCTGAGGGCTATAGAGATGAGTTGGCCTGAAGGAGCCCTTTGAAGCTTCTGTGTCATTAGCCGAAACAGAATTAATTATGGAAAATAAGGAAATACCATAGTTAGATGCACTCAGTTTGCGTGTTTTTTACAAGCTGCAGAATTTACATCTTTTAGGTCAGGGATGGGTATCCTGTAGCCATCCAGATATTGAGCCCCGGCCCCCATCATCCCGTACTATTGGCCATGCTTCCTGGGGCTGATGGGAGTTGGAGTCCATCAACATCTGGAGGACCAAAGTTCCCCATCCCTGTTCTTTGTACAGGACACAGATTAATGTTGGCCTGTTCTTTAATCGGACAAAAAACTGTGCTCATAATCATGCTAGCGAGGAAGCAACCTGGGCAAACTTACTTCTTGGGGCTTATATCAGACCCTTTCCAAGGCCTGATTTGAGCCTTGGGGTAGCTCAGTTGGTAGAGCATGAGACTCTTAATCTTAGGGTTGTGAGTTCGAGTCCCAAGTTGGGCTAAAGATTCCTGCATTCCTGGATGGTCCTTTCCAACATTACAATTCTTCAATTTTTAATGTTTGATGTTTGACTGTGTTTGCTGTTTAGCTGCCCAGAGTGGCTGGGGCAACCCAGTCATATGGGTGGCATATAAATAATCACATTATTACTATTATTATTATTATTATTATTATTATTATTATTATTATTATTATTATTATGATTCTACAGCACCGGACCATCAGTTTGGTGCCCGCAGGTCTCGGTGCTGGAACATGTACAGAAATAACGGAGTCCCTTGGAGCATGTACAGAGTGTTTTCCTACCAATGGGCAACCATGGTTGACTATCTCACAAGAGTGGGGCACAGAAAACACACTCCTCAGCCCCCGAGTCAGGCAAACCTAACTTTTCATGCCTAAGAGATGGCTGTTCAGACTCACACCCTCTGAGGAACGGTGTGTTCTGCATGCCAGGAATCTCAGCTATTCTAAACAAGCAAGGAACCCCGAAAGGGATGTGTGCGCATGCGTGCCCATCCCTGAGGGCAAGCGCATGGCAGGGTGATGCTCGCTGCACCTTGAGCTGCTAGTTTCTGAGGGCCACTGGGATGGCACATGGTCCCCCTCAGAGGCCAGTGAGGGGGGGTGCCGTTACTAAAGAGTTGTTGCATGAGGACATGGATTGCTGTGCAGTGCCTAACCATAATCGTTTTCTTAAAAAAAGTTTCCTTAAGTCTTCAAATTGTCCCAGAGACCCCCAAAACAGATTATGCAAAAGCTGTATTCCTGCACATACATGCCACAGCTCATAACATCTGCAAAACACATCATTATTACGTGATCCTCAAGTTAGTTACAAACCTTTGGAAGTGGCCTTTGGTTTTCTGGAGAATTTGTGGACAAAATTACTTAACAAGGGGAAGCATCCATATGTTTGGAAGGCGGTCTGTCGCTCCTTTAGCAGAGGAGAAGATTTGCACACAGTTAGACTACTGGTACTGCTGGCAAGACCTTTGCCAGAAGTCTTGACGATAATAATAATAATAATAATAATAATAATAATAATAATTATTATTTATACCCCGCCCATCTGGCTGGGCCTCCCCAGCCACTCTGGGCGGCTTCCATAGAAACCAAAAATACAGTAAAATATCACACGTTAAAAACTTCCCTGAACAGGGCTGCCTTAAGATGTCTTCTAAATGTCAGGTACTTGTTTATCGCTTTGACATCTGCTGGAAGGGCGTTCCACAGGGCGGGCGCCACTACCGAGAAGGCCCTCTGCCTGGTTCCCTGTAGCTTTGCTTCTCGCAATGAGGGAACCGCCAGAAGGCCCTCGGCGCTGGACCTCAGCGTCCGGGCAGAATGATGGGGGTGGAGACGCTCCTTCAGGTATACTGGACCGAGGCCGTTTAGGGCTTTAAAGGTCAGCACCAACACTTTGAATTGTGCTCGGAAACGTACTGGGAGCCAATGTAGGTCTTTCAAGACCGGTGTTATATGGTCTTGGCGGCCGCCCCCAGTCACCAGTCTAGCTGCCGCATTCTGGATTAGTTGTAGTTTCCGAGTCACCTTCAAAGGTAGCCCCACGTAGAGTGCATTGCAGTAGTCCAAGCGGGAGATAACCAGAGCATGCACCACTCTGGCGAGACAGTCTGCGGGCAGGGAGGGTCTCAGCCTACGTACCAGATGGAGCTGGTAAACAGCTGGCCTGGACACAGATTTGACCTGTGCCTCCATGGACAGCTGTGAGTCCAAAATGACTCCCAGGCTGCGCACCTGGTCCTTCAGGGGCACAGTTACCCCACTCAGGACCAGGGAATCCTCCACACCTGCCCGCCCCCTGTCCCCCAAAAACAGTATTTCTGTCTTGTCAGGATTCAACCTCAATCTGTTAGCCGCCATCCATCCTCCAACCGCCTCCAGACACTCACACAGGACCTTCACCGCCTTCACTGGTTCTGATTTAAAAGAGAGGTAGAGCTGCCTTATGCAACCCAGTGTCCTCCAGGCATGTTGAACTATAGCTCCCGCCAGCCCCCTGCCAGCATGGAGGGCACCAGCTTGGCGAATCTTGCTTCGGAGAGCCTCTGAGAACTCAGCGTGGACGTAACTGACCAGCCGTCCACCTCTGTATACACCAACTAAATCAAGGAAAAGACCTGCCAAGTTCAAGCTGTTACCGTTACTATATAAACTTGGGACCACTTTACCTATAAAATTGCCTTACCCCCGCACATGTGCCCACTCCTCCGCTTTGACTGGCAGGATTGGCACTACGACACCTGCCCCATGATACCCGTTCCACATATGCAACAACTCGATCGTTTAGTGCTGCAGGGTTAAACTTTGGAACTTCCTGCCTCATGATACCAACCAGGCGCCTTCCCTGTCCTCTTCTCGGCGCCTGCCTGTTTGAGCTTTTCGTACATTTTTAAAGTTCAGTGGTACCTCAGGTTACATGCACTTCAGGTTACATACGCTTCAGGTTACAGACTCCGCTAACCCAGAAATAGTACCTTGGGTTAAGAACTTTGCTTCAGAATGAGAACAAAAATCATGCTCCGGCGGCAACGAGAGGCCCCATTAGCTAAAGTGGTGCTTCAGGTTAAGAACAGTTTCAGGTTAAGAAGGGACCTCCGGAACAAATTAAGTACTTAACCTGAGGTACCACTGTACTGCACAGTGAACTTTTCTTGGTTTTATTATCTTTCTGTAAACCGAGGGTTATTTTTTACGACCGAGCGGTGTATAAATTTTCTGGAAGGAAGGAAAGGAAATGGGACCCAGAAGCCAAATGCAGGGGGGAGTTTTAGCAGGGGGGGGGAGGCCTTCAACATGGGGGGGGGGGGCTTGCCAGAGTGGGTTCGGTGAGCAGCGATGAGCTGGGCAGGAAGTTGCCATGACTCTTTGGGCGAATGCATCACCTCCACCCCTCAGGCGGCCAGTGTCTTCCCAGCCAGAATTTACAAGTCACCTGCACCCCCTTCCGAATCTCAGAGGGCCTCGCTTTGTTGTGGCTTGGCCTGCGAAGGATCCCGGCTTTGCTGACTCCCCACTGGCCCATGTCGTCCCCCACTCCCACCCCCCCCACACGCTCCAAGGGGGGTCTCTGATGTGGTCGGTTCAAGCAGCTGGTCTGGGATACCCCCGGTCTTGCTCCTGCAGCCTGTTCCAAGAATTCCATCCCTGGCAGCCCTCCCAGTTAAGAGCAACCGTTCCTTGTACAAGCATAAACTTCTCCGGAGAAACAAGGGGTCAATAGGGGGCAGGAATTCAAGGGAGGGAGTGTGTCTCTGCATTAGGCTGGGCGATGGAGTGCGGTTCTTTTTTTGCTGACCAAACTCCTCTCTAGGACAGAGCAGGCCTGGAAAGAGGTTAAAAACGAGAGAATTATTTTTGGGGGGGACCCCCGTTCCCATATCTGGATTCGGCTGGAGCAGAACACAGCAGAGAGAGCTCTTTTTAAAACAACCCTGCATCTAAAACAGGGGTCAGCAAACTTTTTCAGCAGGGGGCCGGTCCACCGTCCCTCAGACCTTGTGGGGGGGGCAAGGCTATATTTTGGAAAGAAAAAAAGGAATGAATTCCTATGCCCCACAAATAACCCAGAGATGCATTTTAAATAAAAGTACACATTCTACTCATGTAAAAACACCAGGCAGGCCCCACAAATAACCCAGAGATGCATTTTAAATAAAAGGACACCTTCTACTCATGTAAAAACATGCTGATCCGCTGGTCAGATTTAGAAGGCGATTGGGCCGGATCCGGCCCCCGGGCCTTAGTGTGCCTACCCATGATCTAAAATACAGCGGTACCTCGGGTTACAAACGCTTCAGGTTACATACGCTTCAGGTTACAGACTCCACTAACCCAGAAATAGTACCAGGGGTTAAGAACTTTACTTCAGGATGAGAACAGAAACCGCATGGCGGCAGCAGGAGGCCCCATTAGCTAAAGTGGCGCTTCAGGTTAAGAACAGTTTCAGGTTGAGAACGGACCTCCGGAACGAATTAAGTACTTAACCCGAGGTACCACTGTATAGCTCGTTCCCAGGCTTCGAATTGCCTCGGATGCATTTTCTCAATAATTCTCACAATGTTCCTGTAAGGTAGGGCTGGCAATAATCAAGGCCAAGATGACAGTTGTTCCCTGCTCTCTTCCAGCTCACATTCTCAGCTGCTGGGCTCATCAGCTCTTGCAGCCGAACTGTTTTCTCTCCATCTCTCAGCCAGCGCAGTGAGGAAGGTTGGAAGGTTAACTTCCCAGCTCAGGAGAAGGGGAAATTCTTGCTTGCTAGAACTGGGAGCCAGAACCCTTCCTCTCCTCTTTTTAACTCTTAGCAGGGCCACTGTGCAGCTTCACCCTCGTCGCTACACCTTGGGAAAAGATGTAAGGATATATAACAAGAGCCCTGCCGGAACAGGCCCAAAGGCCTGTCTCATCCAGCCTCCTTTCTGTCACATTGGCTGTTATGTATTGAGTTGAATAGGATCCAAAATGCAGCAGTCTGATTGGTCCTAGAACAATAGGATTCAGAATGCAGCAGTCTGATTGGTCCTAGAACAATAGAATTCAGAATGCAGCAGTCTGATTGGTCCTAGAACAATAGGATTCAGAATGCAGCAGTCTGATTGGTCCGCAGGAGCTACCCAATCCAGGTCCAGGTGGAAGTGAATCCGCGACCTGATTGGCCTACAGGAGAATCCCGGAATTAGCCAATCATGTGGGGCCCATTGTGTAAATAATGTATATAAAGCAGACATTCTGGGGGAACTCCCATTCCTCCTCACCACTATGAGCTGAATAAAGAGCATGAAATCCACTCTCGACTCTGAGTATATTTCATTGGCTTAACCCCAGATGCCTCTGCAAAACTTGCAAGCAGAACACAAAGGGGAGAGCCATTGTCTGGGGTTGCTTCCAGTATTTGAAGCCCTCGGGTATAGCCGACATCGCTGACTGCAGGTACATGTTAAGCACACTTAAAGCAACTTGCTTTCCCCCAAAGAATACTGGGAACTGTAGTTTTCCCCTGACCAGCCCCAGGTGGAAGCTGTAGTGCAAAAGATCCGAAGAGCCCCAGTTTGGCAAAAGCAGCTCCCCAGCCTTTTAATTTACGACCAGCTGCCAGCCAGATGTTTTCGGGAGTACCACGAGGGCAACAGCCCTCTCTTATCACATCCCTAACAACTGGCACGAACGAATTAACGGATTGATAACTCGATTGGTTGCGGCACTTGATATCCTGCCCTTCGCTCCGAAGTTCGCCCAGAGCGGCTGAAAACAAGAAATGGAGCAAAGCGATGTCAAGAAATCAAAACCAAAAAGTAAATCCAAACTTCGAAGGGGTGCCGGCGACACCAAAGCAGCGGGTTAGAGGCACTTCCAGGCTGTCTTGTAGAAGGCGGTTTTCTGGGGGTGTCGTTGGGGGTGGCCCAAAGCTTATTGTGGGGGGCACACCTCCAGTTCCATACTTGTAATTTTTCGCCAGGGTAAGGTGTGTCAACGATGCACTGATTAGCTCAATAGTTTTTATCAAAATAAAAAAATTCCTTCCAGTAGCACCTTAGAGACCAACTAAGTTTGTTATTGGTATGAGCTTTCGTGTGCATGCACACTTCTTCAGATACCTGTAACTAGTTTTTATCAGAGAGACTTATCTCAGAAGGGACTGTCGCCCAGACGCATGTCATGAGATGGGATTATTTTGGGGCTCGGGAATAGCTCCTTACCAGTTATGGTTGGAAAACAGCCGCTGAGATAGCTAGGGAAGCAACTGCAATATTAGCACTGGGAACCTCAAGACTGGGTTACTGCAATGTACTTTAGCTGGTGGGAATCCTGGTAGAAATTCCTGCCTTTTTGGTCCAGGTAAGAGGACTATTGGGACGAGGGTGGCGCTGTGAGTTAAACCACAGAGCTTAGGCCTTGCCGATCAGAAGGTCGGCGGTTCGAATCCCTGCGACGGGGTGAGCTCCCATTGCTGGGTCCCTGCTCCTGCCAACCTAGCAGTTCAAAAGCACCTCAAAGTGCAAGTAGATAGATAGGTACCACTCCAGCTGGAAGGTAAATGGTGTTTCCGTGTGCTGCTCTGGTTTGCCAGAAGCGGCTTAGTCATGCTGGCCACATGACCTGGAAGCTGTACGCCAATAAAGCGAGATGAGCGCTGCAACCCCAGAGTCAGCCACGACTGGACCTAATGGTCAGGGGTCCCTTTACCTTCAGGTCCCGAATAGCATGCCAAACAACACAACTCTGTGTCCATACAAGCCCTGGGAACCTTCAAGGTGCTGTGACGGAAGGATGGAGCAAAGTTTAGCTCTTCTTTCCCAAATAGTGAATCTCTCTCGCTCTCCCCGTCTGCTCCACCCTGTCATATAATCCGTCACTGTCTGACCCACAGCAGAGTCCATTCAGGCCTGTGGGGCGCTGGGTGTCTGGTCTTCTGGGTGTGTGGAGGGGGGAAACACCCAGGCATTGGGGAACCCCACCCAAGACAGACAGGGCACGGGGTGCGAGGGGTGGCGGTGGAAGCAGGTGCCCACCTCGGTTGCCAGGCTGTGGGATTGGCGTGAAAAGGGCCAGACATCTGAAGAGGCAGGCTGGTTTTCCTCAGCCGGGGTTTTAAAATATCCCAGCAGTGAGGCCTGTCCACCCACACTAGGCTGTATGAAAACACACACATTGAGCAAATGTTAGAGAGGGCCAGAAAGCATTAAAAAGAGGGAGGGAGAAAGGAGGTGTATTTAGAGGATACAATTTCGTGGGGAGGTGATTTCCCCCTCCCTGAGTGAGACCTCATAGGTATGTCTAGGCCAGGGGTAGGGAACCTAAGGCCCGGGGGCCAAATGTGGCCCAATCGCCTTCTCAATCTGGCCTGTGGATCCAATCCAGAGTGTTTTTACATGATTAGAATGTGTGCTTTTATTTAAAATGCATCTCTGGGTCATTAGTGGGGCATAGGAAGTCGTTCATTTTTTTCCTTCAAAATATAGTCCGGCCCCCCACAAGGTCTGAGGGACAGTGGACCGGCCCCCTGCTGAAAAAGGTTGCTGACCCCTGGTCTAGGCCATAGCTGTCAACTTGCCCCCCTTTTTTTGCGAGGAATCCTATTTGGAATAAGGGAATTTCCCTTTAACAAAGGGAACAGTTGACAGCTATGGTTAGGCTGTGCACACACCATCCATTTAAAGCACATACATACACCCCAGAAGAATTCTGGGAACTGTAGTTTTCCCTATGCAGACCTACAACTCCCTTAGCACCAGTAACAAACTACAGTTCCCAGGACTCTTTGGGGGGGGGTGTGTGCTTTAAATACATGTGGCGTGTACGCAGCTGATACTGGCAATAGTTGTGCAGATCAGTGACCCACATCCAAGACCTCTTTTCCAATTTCACTCGTCGCAACTGGCAAAGAGGCAAGCCACAGCCACGACTCACGCAGAGACACAACAGGCAGCCTCTTCTGAGAGCGTTTAAATCACCTGTATCGGCATCAGGGATGACTAAGCGATGCAGCCGCAGCTGCTACTGATTCGGACCATCGGCAAAAGCCAGTTACGGGAGTCATACAGAGAAGCAACAGGCAGCCTCCTCTGGGATAAGTGCTTTGGGCTCCATCCATTCACTCATGTGCTCTGGCATTTGGGAAGCAGGGTGCAAAAAGTTCAGGTTAAATGGCTCATAGTGTCCCTTTCAAAGACTTACAATTTCGAAAGGAGGTTTGGAGAGTCAGCAAGTCCTGGAAATGCCCAAGACTTTACTTAGGTCGCTTCTCTAAATTCTTGCCTCCCCACACAGGAGCCGCCGCACTCTAGACTAAACAGACAACTCAAGCATTTTAGTAGCAGCTTGGAAATCCGAGCTACTGTATTTTTCACTCTATAAGACGCACCAGACCACAAGACGCACCTAGTTTTTGGAGGAGGAAAACAAGAAAAAATATATTCTGAATCTCAGAAGCCAGAACAGCAAGAGAGATCGCTGCGCAGTGAAAGCAGCGATCCCTCTTGCTGTTCTGGCTTCTGGGATAGCTGCGTAAACTGCATTCGCTCCATAAGACGCAAAAACATTTCCCCTTACTTTTTAGGAGGGAAAAAGTGAGTCTTATAGAGCAGAAAATACGGTATTTACTACCTGGTTCGTTTTCTCTGCTGGCAATGGGTTTCGTTTCACTTAAAGATTCTCTTCTTTAAAAGGGTACTTCTCTCTGAGGAAACTCCCGTGTACCTTTCCTGATATAAAAGGGGAAAAGAAGCATTATTTTTTCCTCTTGAGGAGATCGATCAAGTTTTGTCATTTGATGTAGCTAATAAATTGGTTTATTCTATATCCCCCATAGATCATGCTAAACAAGTGTTCTCCAAAGACACCATACATTTAAAGTGCATGTGCCATAAAATCCTGAGAGACGTAGTGTACCCCTCTCTGAGCTACAATTCCCAGGACCCTTAATAAACTACAGTTCCCAGGGCGTGCTTCAAATGTATGGTGTGTACACAGCTGACTGTCTTGTCTTGCTTTAAATCAGGGATTATTGACCTTCGGGTTCCAAATTAAGCCTCAGCTGAACACAGCAGAAAGACGTACCAATACATTAACTTATTTGGCATCAAAACTGCACACTGTGGTCAGGGAAGATGGGAATTGTAGTCCCAAAACATCTGGAGGGCCGAGTTTGGCCATGCCTGGACTAGATTATTCGCAGGGTCCCTTCTGACTCCACAATCTTATGTTTCCATGTGCTTATGTCAGTCTGTGGTTTCCTGGTAATTCTGAAGCTTTCCTGCCTCCCGCCATTGATAACCTTCTCCTCCGTGAATTTGTCCAGCCCTCTTCTGAAGCCGTCCAAGTTGACTCCTGTGGGAAAAAGCTCCCCGTCGTTTAATGAGAAGATTCATTCGCAGAGCAGGCATGCCCTCATTCTGCCAGAGAGGATGACCCACACCGATAAGGCCTGCTGTGGGGACACTCATGCTGAAAACGCAGAATTACTCCCTTGCCACGGGCATGAGTGTCTCCTCCTTTGAGTCATTGCTCTTTGGGGTTACTCGCATCCTGCAGGGAGAAAGCACCAGACGGCTCGGTGTCTGCGCCCCGAGGTTGAGGGCATGAACCCAGGAGTCCTGGCTCCCGTAGATCCGTTTTCGGGAGTGAAAGTGGAGCTCAAGAGGATTGTCTCCTGCCATTCTGACAAGCCGTGATTATCTCTAACTTGAATCAGCTTTGAGAAGAGCTCTCTTCCTGGTTTAGACCCACCTGAATCACAGACATTTCAAGCCCTGTGGTCCCACTTTAAACAGTCATGGCGTCCCCCTAGGAATTCTGGGAGCTGTAGTTTAAAGGTGCCGAGAATTGCTAGGAGATCCCATTCCCCTCACAGAACTACATTTCCCAGAGTGGTTTAACCATCAGTCCCTCTTCCCAGGGATACCTGGGACTTGTAGTTCTGGGAGGGGAACGGGGAGGGTCTCCTAATGACTCTCGGCACCTGTAACAAACTACAGCTCCCAGGATTCTTTGGGGCAGCCATGTTTCCTCCTCTTTTGTATAATATTTTTTATTGATTTTTTAAAAAAGTATAAGCATGTAACAAAAAACAATTCCAAATCCAAATATTGAGATTACTCTGAATCTTCTGACTTCCCCCCATCCCTTACAAGAGTCTACCGACAACATTTACAACTGCATATCAATACTCATCCAAAATTTCATCCTTCTAAATTATCCATACTTTCCAAGTGTGATTAAAACCCTGCTATTGTTTTGACATGCTTACAGTAGTCTCGTAAATAAATTATAAACTTTCCCCATTCTTTCTTAAAGTTCTTGTCTTGTTGATTTCTGAGTTTCCCTGTTAATTTTGCCATTTCGGCATAGTCCATCAACTTAATTTGCCATTCTTCTCTGGTTGGGGTTATCTCTTCCTTCCATCTCTGGGCTAGTAGCATCCGTGCGGCTGTTGTCACATACATAAACAATCTTTTCTGGTCCTTTGGTATCTCGGTACCTATAATTCCTATTAAAAAAAGCTTCTGGTTTTTTAGCAGAAGTTATTGTAAACATTTTTTTTCCATTTCAGCATATATCATCTCCCATTTTTTTTGTTACTTTACATGTCCACCGCATATGATAAAAGCTACCTTCTTTTTTTTTACATTTCCAACAGATATTTGAGCTTGTTCTATACATTTTTGCTAACTTGACAGGCGCCAAATACCACCAATACATCATTTTTATGTAGCTTTCTTTCAGTGAACAACATGCCGTAAATTTCAGCTCGGTTTTCCATAACCTCTCCCAGTCTGCAATTTGTATATTATGTCCAAAGTCTTTTGCCCAGTGTATCATCGCCGATTTGACCTGTTCATCTTTTGTACATTCCAGGAGCAAATTATACATTTTCAGGGGAGGCCATGCTTAAAGTGGTATCACAGTGCTTTAAATGTATGGCATGAGTGTGTCCCCCAGTTAGGCATCCTGTTTAAGAAAAACCTGCTGGATCAAAAGCAGAGACATCACCTTGTCAACAAAGGTCTGTATAGTTAAAGCTATGGTTTTCCCAGTAGTGATGTATGGAAGTGAGAGCTGGACCATAAAGAAGGCTGATCGCCGAAGAATGGATGCTTTTGAATTCTGGTGCTGGAGGAGACTCTTGAGAGTCCCATGGACTGCAAGAAGATCAAACCTCTCCATTCTTAGGGAAATCAGCCCTGAGTGCTCACTGGAAAGACAGATCCTGAAGCTGAGGCTCCAATACTTTGGCCACCTCATGAGAAGAGAAGACTTCCTGGAAAAGACCCTGATGTTGGGAAGATTGAGGGCACAAGGAGAAGGGGACAGAGGACAAGATGGTTGTACAGTGTTCCCGAAGCTACCAGCATGAGTTTGACCAAACTGCTGGAGACAGTGGAAGACAGGAGTGCCTGGCGTGCTCTGGTCCATGGGGTCACGAAGAGTCGGACACGACTAAACAACAACAGCGGGATCAATGCACCGTTGAGTCCTGCTTCCCCTAGCCGTGGGCATCCGCAGGAATCCCCCAAGCAGCAAGTCATGGAAGCAACAGCGTTCTCTGGCTATCCTGCCCCATCCCAGCACCCGAAACCCAGAGTTAAACTGCTTCTGAGCCTGGGCAGCGCCTATTTAGTCGTCACCGGCAGGCCTCTCCTCGCCTGGAGCCATGGGTGCTAAGCATGGCCCTGGTACTGAAATCTGTGGGTGCCAAGCCCCTTAATGGGGTGTTGTGTGGGTGCCCAAGGCCCCAGGGAGTTGGCCCCTATGCTGGTGTGTGAGGTCTGTTGGTGTGTGTGCCCAGTCTACATGTAGAACGCTACTTCCATTTCCTCAGCCTGAAATCTGTTTCCCATCCCTGCTCCAACCAAACCCGCACATCTAGCACTGCGACTGAAACAGAGGCCACATCCACACTTTTCCTTTGCCCCTTAATCTCTAGTCAAGGGTCTGAGATGTCATTGTGTTTTGTCCCACCGCTCTGTTCGGATTGACGCTCGCCCCGATTCAGCAGTTGTTATGTACAGTGGTACCTCAGGTTAAGAACTTAATTCATTCCGGAGGTCCGTTCTTAACCTGAAACAGTTCTTAACCTGAGGCACCACTTTAGCTAATGGGGCCTCCTGCTGCCGCCGTGTCGCCGGAGCACGATTTCTGTTCTCATCCTGAAGCAAAGTTCTTAACCTGAGGTAATATTTCTGGGTTAGTGGAGTCTGTAACCTGAAGCGTATGTAACCCGAGGTACCACTGTACTGAGTTGAATAGGATCCAAATTGTAGCAGTCTGATTGGCCCTAGAACAATAGGTTTCAGAATGCAGCAGTATGATTGGTCCTAGAACAATAGGATCCAGAATGCAGCAATCTGATTGCTCCGCAGAAGCCACCCAATCCAGGTCCAGGTGGAAGTGTATCCGCAACCTGATTGCCCTACAGGAGAATCCCGGGTCTGGCCAATCACGTAGGGCCCACTGTGTAAATTATGTATATAAAGCAGACATTTGGGGGGAACTTCCTCACTACTATGAGCTGAATAAAGAGCATGAAATCCACACTTGACTCCGAGTATAATTCAGCAGTAAACAGCATGTTTTCCTGGGGAAAGCGGCCCGACAAAAACAAAATGTTCCCTCTCGCACCCATGGCGTACAAACGGTCAACGGCGGATGGGCCCAGAATGTGGGGCGGCAGGGGTTCCTTTTGCAGTGGGGCAAAAGACCCAACCATCCTCTTCCCTCCTCTCAACCACTGACCCACAATGCCCTCCCAGGGAACCCAGGAGTCCTGGAACCTGCGCTGCCCTGTTGGTCTTCCGTCTGATTCCATATACAGCCTTGCCCCCCCTCAGCAACATTATTGTGTGTGTGTGTGTGTGAAACCACATTTCTTCCCAGTGACCTCACTGCCTTCGGGTGCGTTAGTTAACAGCTTCCCTCCATCTCTCCCGGTGGGCCCCCACCAAGTGAGCCTGGCCTGAGCTGGGCTTGCATCATAGGAGTCTGTGGCCGGGCCTGGATTCTAGCTTACCCCCCTTCTGTTTTGCCCTTGACAGCTCCGTGGAGCGCAGCCAGGAACCCGTTCCCTGACCCGGCTCTCTAACTTCTTGGGTGGTGACGCCTCAGGAGCGTGACTCCCGAGGAGTCGTGCTCCCCCTGAGCTCATGTTCGAGAGACGGGCCTCGTGAGAATCGGAGGCCGTTCACTCAGGCTCCTCACCAGCGCAGGGCTAAAGGGGGAGATCCCATCCTCACTACAGATTTAAAGCAGCGTAAAACAGTGGTACCTCAGGTTACATACGCTTCAGGTTACAGACTCCGCTAACCCAGAAATAGTACCTCGGGTTAAGAACTTTGCTTCAGGATGAGAACAGAAATTGTGCTCCGGTGGCAGCAGGAGGCACCATTAGCTAAAGTGGTGCTTCAGGTTAAGAACAGTTTCAGGTTAAGAACGGACCTCCGGAACGAATTAAGTACTTAACCCGAGGTACCACTGTACCAGCTGTGGCTTCTCCCAGAGAATCATGGGAAACGTAGTTTGTTAAGGGTGCTGAGAATTTTCAACAGGCCCTTTGCTCCCCACCCAAAGCTACAACTCTCAGAGCGGCTTTAACAATCAGCCCCACTTCCCAGGGAGCCCTCCGAATCATAGCTCTGTAAAGGGGATTCAGGGCCCCCCCAATAACTCTCATTGCACTTAAGAAACTACACTTCCCAGGATTCCTTGGGGGAAGCCATGGCTGTTCGAAGTGGTAAAGGGATCCCTGACCATTAGGTTCAGTCATGACCGACTCTGGGGTTGCGGCGCTCATCTCGCTTTACTGGCCGAGGGAGCTGGCGTACAGCTTCTGGGTCATGTGGCCAGCATGACTAAGCCGCTTCTGGCGAACCAGAGCAGCGCACGGAAACGCCGTTTACCTTCCCGCCGGAGTGGTACCTATTTATCTACTTGCACTTTGACGTGCTTTCGAACTGCTAGGTTGGCAGGAACAGGGACCGAACAACGGGAGCTCACCCCCTTGTGGGGATTCGAACCGCCGACCTTCTGATTGGTAAGTCCTAGGCTCTGTGGTTTAACCCACAGCGCCACCTGCGTCCCATTCAAAGTGGTACAATGCTGCTTTAAATGCATTTTGCAGATGGGGGTCTCTGGACCCAAATCTCTCATCTTCAAAAGAGTTTCCGGGGGCTCTCCAGAGTTACAACCTCTTTGTTTAGCATTCTTCCTGATCTGTTTGCGCTAACTCTTACATGGAGGTTAGATTATATTTGGTCGTTAATGAGTGCTCACTCTGATTTGAGAGGACTTTATAGGACAATGAGCGTTTGTCCTGGTTTGCTTACGTTGCATGTTGCCTTATAAATAATTGGTTCATTCCACTCTTTCCTGCATCACTTTCCTAACCACAGAAAGTCTGTCTTTTGTTAAAAAGTGGATTGGTTGCGCTAGGGCAACAGAGCGTTGTAATCCAGTTTAATTGTGCAAGAGAGCGCCAAAAGCCACTTTAATTGTGCAGGCCCTAAATCCCCCCAGTATGTGCTGAAATCCCTCCTGCAAAATACTGACAGTCTCTGGAGACGCTTTTGGCAGAAGTCCAAGAAAAGGGATGTGCTGGACTCAGCCCTAGGCAAGTCTCTCAGTAGTGCTGTCATGTCATGTGGGGACAAGTGCATGGATTTATTTGGGTGGCAATTTCGGCCACCCCCACTTCACCATTCACTGCTAGGCAAAAAAACAGGAGAGAGGAACCTTTGGGGCCTCCAGATGTTGCTGAACTACAACTCCCACCAGCCCCAGCAAGCACAGCCAATGGCTGCGGATGATGGGTAATGTAGTTCAGCAACATGCAGCTAGCTCAGCTGGTGCAGCATGAGACCCCTTAGTTTCAGGGTCGTGGATCTGAGTCCCACGTTGGGCGAAAGAGGTCTGCCTTGCAGAGAGCGTTGGACGAGAAGGCCCTTGTGGCCCCTTCTAAAACTACAATTCTGTGATTCTCGGAACACCTGTAGGGCCACAATTTCCCCACACCTGGCATAAAGGCTGTGGAAGGGAGAAGGGCCTTGACGGGGTGGCCCCACGGCCATTTCCAAAACATCCTGTTTCTTCTCCCACAGCAGGATCAGTATGATTTATTTTTCATTCTTAGATTCCTATGCTGCCCTTCTTTCCAAAGGAGCCCCAGGGGAGCAAATAGCAAAGCAGGTGGACAACACTGTCACAAGTACAATAAAAACATTTATTTTTATTTTAATCTAGAAACGTTAAGAATGTTGTACTCCTCTTTTAAAGCCGTCCCAGTCGGTGGCCATCCCTGCCTCATGTGGCAGCAAGTTCCGCAGGTTAACTAGGCGCTGTGTGAAGAGATATTTTCTTTTATCTGTCCCGGACCTTCCCCCGTTCGACTTTCTTGGAATGTTCCTGATTTGGTAGGAAGAAAGGCGCTTCTCTCTCCCCTTTCTTCATGGCATGCGTAATTTTTAAAGTTCTATCATGGCGCCGCTTACTCACTTTTCCAAATGCTTAGGGGCTTTCCTCATAGCTCCTCCACCCCCTTGACCATTTGAGTCGCCCTTTTCTGAACCTCTCTGAAAGCTCTTTGGGTGGCCTTGCAGTCAGTCACCATCTTTCAGCCTCAAACTACCTCACAAAGTTGTTGTGAGGACAAAAATTGGAGGAAAAATCATCTGTGTCAGCCTTTTCTTATCTCTGGGAGACAGGGAGGAGCCAGTGCGTTTGTACTATCTATCTCCTGTACTATCTATCTCCTTGGACAGGGAGCGGCATAAACAAAATTGTGGTGCATGTTTTGCCCCCTGATGCTATTTTATTACATTAAAAAAAAACCACCACACAATTCTGCCCTTCCTGCATGCAAGTATCATTTGTTGCTCCGCCTCAGGCAGGCTGGGTGCAAACCATACATTCAAAGCGCATTCCCCCCCCCAAATGATCCTGGGAACTGTAGTTTGCCCTCACACAGCACCCTTAACAAACTGCATTTCCCAAAATTCTTTTGGGGAAGCCACGGTTAGATTAAAGCACTATCACAGGGCTTTATGTCAAAATCTCAGATGGGATTCTAGAAATATAGATAAAAAGTAAAAAAAAAAAAATTGCCCAGTAGCACCTTAGAGGAGAGCAGCACACATCCCAGCGAGTAGCCCAGTTGGCAGAGTACAAGACCCTTAATCTCAAGGTCGTGGGTTCGAGCCCCATATCGGGCACCGCAGGGGGTTGGACTAGATGACCCTCGAGAACCCCTTACCAATTCTACAATTCCTGCCTCCTCCTTTAACCCCGCATGCAGTCAATTAGGTGAAGAAATGGTGAGTAGATGAGTCTGGTGGCTGAGCAAGGGATGTGAACCCAGGCCTAGCCTGGTGCAGACCTCGCTGAGGTCTAGCCCCTTGCGATGCCTCTGGAGGCCTTCCTTGCTCTCTGCTTGGGTTAGCCAGGCCAGATGGAGGGGGGGCTTTGTCGATATCCCAGCCGTTGTGCATGACAGAGGCTTCCACCAGCTAGCCCTCTCCCGTGTGCATCATCCTCAGCTAGGCCTCTCCTCAGCCTGGGAAAGTTGAATTGTGGTTTCCAGGCGGCTATGAACTTCTCCAGCTTTCACCCCCTCGTCGCTGGCGAGAGCAGGAAATGCCTTCTGGATGGGTCAGCAAAAACAGACACTAAGCACACTCACTCTCACACGTGTACACACACACACCCGGAGGAGAGGCAGAAAAAGAGGGTGTCGTATGTTACAAGCCACAACTCACCATCCCGTAGGGCCTGTCAGCGCCAGGAGTGACCCTACCATTAGGCAAAGGGAAGGGAGATAATTTGGGGCATCACCAAAGAGCTGCAAATTGGTAGTTTAAGATCTGAACGCTCTTGAGAGTTTGCATTCAGAGCCTCAAAATGTCCCTGTTTTCCAGGGACAGCCCTGGATTCACAGAAGCTGTTCCGGTTTCTGATTTGATCCCGGAATGTCCCGCTTTTTCTTAGGACGTCCCTATTTTCATCAGAGAAATATTGGAGGGCGTGGAGTTATTCGACTCCCGAGCCGTCTGAAGGCAGCCCTGTATAGGGAAGTTTTAAAAAAAATATATTTACTGTTTTAGTATGTTTTTACATATGTTGGAAGCCGTGCGAAGTGGCTGGGGCAACCCAGTCAGATGGGCGGAGTATAAATAGTAAAATTATGATTATAGAATTGGATGTCCCTATTTTCATTGAAGAAATGGGGTAGGGAGAGGTGTTTGTGGGCTTTCTGCCTTGGGTGCTACGCTACTTGATTTTGGCAATGCCGTGCATGCAAGTATCATTTGTTGCTCCGCCTCAGGCAGGCTGAGTGCGAACCATACATTCGAAGCGCATTTCCCTCTCCCCAAATAATCCTGGGAACTGTAGTTTGCCCTCACACAGCACCCTTAACAAACCGCATTTCCCAACATTATTTTGGGGAAGCCACGGTTAGACTAAACCGCTATCACAGGGCTTTATGTCAAAATCTCAGATGAGATTCTAGAAATATATATATATAATAAAAACAAATTGTACACGAAAGCTCATACCAAGAACCAACTTAGTTGGTCTCTAATGTGCTACTGGACAATATATATATATATATATATATATATACTGTGTCAGACCAACATGGCTACCTACCTGCATCTCAGATGGGATTTGTGAGTCCCAGCATCTACAGCAGTTTTTGCCAACCCGGTGCCCCCCATGTGTTTGGAGAAGGCCGATCTAACCTCTTCTTTGTCTCCACTCTAACCACTAGACCCTACAACCCTCAAAGATCTGTGTAGTGTAGTCTGCTGCTGCTGGCAACAGCCTTTGGGGTGCCTGCCAGATGTTGGAGGGGGGAATCCCTCAGGCCAGTGGGCATGCATGGGAGAAAGAGGCGTCCACCCAGCCCCGGTGTGGGAAATGCTTACAAAGATGTGTCATTTCCTGAGGAGAGAGTGAGCAGCCCTGAGCCCAAAATCTGCAGCTGTCCTCACCACAGAAGAGAACATCTTTCTGAGCCAACAGCAGGCTGACCAGGAGGAGAGCTGGCTCCAACGTGGGCCCCAGAAACCCCTGGTGCAAAGCCCATCCAGCTAGCCGCACGCCTCTTGTGCAAGCCAGGCATTAAAAACGGCCCCCTGTCATTTGTCCCTGGCGTCTACAACTATGAGAGATAGACTGCCCTTGAACGTGGAGGTTCTCCTTAGGTAACAAGTGAACTTCCATCCATCTATCCGGCCCGTTTTTTAAAAAGTCGCCTGAGTTCATGGCCATCGCTATACCCCTGTTGCTACGAATTCCTCAAGTTAATTATGTTTACGTCCCTCACCGCTGAGTAACCACAGCCCATTAAAGCACTTTGAGGAGAGAAAGGGGTGGGAGAGAGACTCCCAAAAGATGCAATTTGGAGAGAGCTTCAGTGCTGGCCTATTTTCTGACAGCAAGAGCCATTCGGCAGTGGAGTGGACCCCCTCGGGAGTTTGGGGACGCTCCGTCCTTGGTTTGACTATCGCTTCCATAAGGTGCTTGGCTCACATAATCACTCTCACCAAATTATATTTCCTGGGATTTTGGGGGGAAGTCATTATAGTTATACTGCAGTAAAACCAATACAGCCGTGGAAGTACAGTGGTACCTCGGGTTACATATGCTTCAGGTTACATACGCTTCAGGTTACAGACTCCGCTAACCCAGAAATAGTGCTTCAGGTTAAGAACTTTGCTTCAGGATGAGAACAGAAATTGCGCTCTGGCGACAGCAGGAGGCCCCATTAGCTAAAGTGGTGCTTCAGGTTAAGAACAGTTTCAGGTTAAGAACAGACCTCCGGAACGAATTAAGTACTTAACCTGAGGTACCAATAAACTCAGGGCCCAGGTCATCATAACCACCTTAAACAACGAAAGGTAAACATTAAAAATTTCCAGATCACCTGCAGATGAAAAATCTACCAGCTTAAATATCCCCAATCTCTTTTTTTAACCTGTTTGTTTTAAAGTCTTGTATCACCTCTGGAAAAAATCCCATGCTTTCCTCCTGCCAGAGAGGAACAAACATATCCCTATCATTTAACACCTAAGATTTGCTACGAGACCATTTTTAGCCATGTGTAATCGGGGATCTAATTACCCAGAAATTCCACATATGCATTTGTAAAAGGATTCTTCTCCCGGTGTTTACCTGTGCAGCTGTGAGGCATGTAGTTCCCCTGGTACTTACCAGCACTCTCAGCTTTGGATTTCGCTCTCGATACCTATCCAAGCAGATGACTCAAATTTCCACATTTCCTGGGAATTTACCTGTGTATTCTGTTGACATATCCCTGGACCATTAATCTTAGCGTGGTGAATGCTCAATTGTTAAAATTAATAAAACCCACATTCCTCCCCAGGGCAACTGGAAAGCTGTGCTAAGAAAAGCACATTCCGGTATTTGAATTAAGCGTATTTATTTACCTATCTCCCCAGGTAAAGTTTGCCAGTTCCTGTCGCCACCTTCTTGACCTGTGTCTTTAAAGGTCAGGCTGTTGGTGAGCAATACTCATGCCAACAAAAGTGTGGTGTGTGTGTGTTATTCTTGCACACCACACTGTTGTTAAAACAGACCGAGGGCCGAATTCCCTCCTGAACAACTTTCTGAGTGCTGGATGCCACTGGTGGGAGGGGCCAGAGGAAAAAGTGGGCGGAGCAGCCACTGCGAATTCTGCACACTCCTGCGCCCCTCTCTATCCTCAACCCCAGAGGCAAGGTCAGAGTTTGAGGGCAAATCCCAGCCAGGCAAAAACCCTCAAGAGTGCAAAGGAGGGCTAGTGAGGGATGGGGTCTGGCGTGCGGCTGACAGGAGCGAGCCAGCAGTAAATCACACTGAACAAGTGGGGGCTAACTCTTTCTTAGCCAAAAATGGATCTGCATGGGAGTGTCAGGCTTACTGAGCAGAGCAAGTCCTCTCTGCTGGACTTGCCCCCATGAAGCCGTTGCCGACACTGAAGGTTCCTGCTTCCCACAACTGCCTAAGTGCACTTCTCTCCAGGGTTTCCCCCAAGCAATCAGAGTCTGCGCCTGCATGCAGCCGATCTCTCCTCCGCCCTTTTCATCCCTCCGCTGGTTCTGGGAGACCAGACGGGAGGGGAGATTGTCGCAGCAAGAGAGGGAAACACCCCTGACACTTCTCTGCCTCTTGGCCTCCCTCCTCTCCTGATTCAGCTTCTGCTGCTGATTCTAGACTGCTCTCTGCCACAGACTCTCCCAGCTCACTAAGCCCTGTTACCTCTTCAGCTTCCAACACCTTGTCTTCTCCCTCTTCTCCCTCTAACCCAGTGTTTCCAAACTGTGTGTGGCGACACATTAGAGTGTCAACTGCAGTATGTAGGTGCGTCGTGTGAACGCTCCCTGCGCTCCTCCAGGGGGTTGGAAAGGGGTTAGTTTAACCTCCGGTTTGCTAGTAAAACTGAATTACTGTGTCGTGAAATGATGCATGTAAGCATGATGCCAACATGAAAAGTTTGGAAAGCTCTACTCTGACCACTCATCATCAACCCACCACCAATCTCTGGGCTCTGAGCCTTCTTCCTTTGGGGGGTCCCTCAGCTGATTCCTCCCATCATCCCTCTGTGTGCAACTGGCCCATGACTGTGGCTCGGGGAAAATTCAGAGGGTCAGCCAGACAGGCACCTCCACAATGCCCTACCTTAAGAAATATGGCAGCGCTACCTAACGCGGGTGGCGCTGTGGTCTAAACCACAGAGCCTAGGGCTTGCCGATCAGGAGGTCAGCGGTTCAAATCCCCACGACGGGGTGAGCTCCCGTTGCTCAGTCCCTGCTCCTGCCAACCTAGCAGCTCGAAAGCCCGTCAAAGTAGATAAATAGATACCGCTCTGTCGGGAAGGTAAATGGCAACAGCTAGACTGGTGACTGGGAGCGGCCGCCGAGACCATATAACACCGGTCTTGAAAAACCTACACTGGCTCCCAGTACATTTCCGAGCACAATTCAAAGTGTTGGTGCTGACCTTTAAAGCCCTAAACGGCCTCAGTCCAGTATATCTGAAGGAGCGTCTCCACCTCCATCGTTCTGCCCGGACACTGAGGTCCAGCGCCGAGGGCCTTCTGGCGGTTCCCTCACTGCGAGAAGCCAAGTTACAGGGAACCAGGCAGAGAGCCTTCTCAGTAGTGGCGCCCGCCCTGTGGAATGCCCTCCCACCAGATGTCAAAGAGAGAAATAACTACCAAACTTTTAGAAGACATCTGAAGGCAGCCTTGTTTAGGGAAGCTTTTAATGTTTAATAGGTCATTGTATTTTAGTGTTCTGTTGGAAGCAGCCCAGAGTGGCTGCAGAAACCCAGGGAGATGGGTGGGGTATAAATAAAGGTAAAGGTAAAGGTACCCCTGCCCGTAGGGGCCAGTCTTGACAGACTCTGGGGTTGTGCGCCCATCTCACTTAAGAGGCCGGGGGCCAGCGCTGTCCGCAGACACTTCCGGGTCATGTGGCCAGCGTGACAAAGCTGCATCTGGCGAGCCAGAGCCGCACACGGAACGCCGTTTACCTTCCCGCTGGTAAGCGGTCCCTATTTATCTACTTGCACCCGAGGGTGCTTTCGAACTGCTAGGTTGGCAGGCGCTGGGACCGAGCAACGGGAGCGCACCCCGCCGCAGGGATTCGAACCGCCGACCTTTCGATCGGCAAGCCCTAGGCGCTGAGGCTTTTACCCACAGCGCCACCCGCGTCCCTGGGGTATAAATAAATAAATAAATAAATAAATAAATAAATAAATATTTAATATTATTATTATTTCCGTGCGCTGCTCTGGTTCGCCAGAAGCGGCTTAGTCATGCTGGCCACATGGTCCGGAAGCTGTACGCCGGCTCCCTCAGCCAGTAAAGCGAGATGAGCGCCGCAACCCCAGAGTCAGCCACGACTGGACCTAAAGGTTAGGGGTCCCTTTACCATTACCTAACAAGGAAGGCTGGCCATAGGGCTGCCCATACAGAGACAGATTGATTCCCTAAGCCTACCTTTGCTTAGTACTAAATGCTCTGGGTGTTGGTAAGCTCTGCTACAACTTCCTGCTCCCCCTTCTTGCTAAATTTCCACAGAGGGCAAGAAACCTTCTTCTTTCATTCTTTTGTAACGGAGGGTTTTCTCCCGCCTGGACGAGGAATTTGCACTTGTCTAAGTTTACACCCACGGCACGGAATAATATGTTTGCGGCTCTTTCAGGTTATTATTTTGTTTTCTGCAGTGAGTCATCCCGGCGTTGCTACAAGGACCCACGCGAGCCTGTACCTATGAACCAGACACATCCAGACTTTGAAACTTATAATCCGATGCACATTTATTTTTATTCTTCAGAGGGGAGAAAGGGGGAAAGCCTAGCAAATCGGAAGAGCCGTCTCTTCTCCTGCGCATACTGCTGCACATCTGGATCCAATCGCAGCGCAGGCTTTGGCGGTTAAACGGGCCGCGCGGGGGAACAGTCACCCCAGACAATGACCCCCATCTATGATTAGGTCCCAGGACTCTTATGGGCAGAAGGCGAGAGAGATCTTATTTCTTGGCATTAAACTGGGGCATAGTTTTGAATTAGTTTGCTGGGGGTGTTAGTCACTTTCCATCCTTCGTGCACATCAAAGGAGGCCCCCAAAGGAGCCGGTTTTGGCCAGGGTCCGGCAGGGGGGCGGAGGAGTGGGGGAACTTAGGGAGAGTTGTTACACAGCAGGTGACTCAGTTTTTTATTCCCCCAGCAGAGCAGCCTGGCTGGTCCGTGGCCAAGGCTACGCAGCCAAATTGCTTTTTTAGGTTGCGAACATTGCAATGTTAAGTCTGGGTCAAATCGTAGCTATGTTTTAATCGGGTGCAATTGTAGGTCGGAAGCTGCCAGAGTGGCCAGGGCAACCCAGACAGATGGGCAGGGTATAAATAATAAAATTATTATTATTATTATTATTATTATTATTATTATTATTGAATAGGATGTCCCTATTTTCATCACAGAGCCTAGGACTTGCTGATCAGAAGGTCAGTGGTTCGAATCCCCGCGACGGGGAGAGCTCCCGTTGCTCAGTCCCACCTCCTGCCAACCTAGCAGTTCCAAAGCACGTCAAAGTGCAAGTAGATAAATAGGTACCGCTCTGGTGGGAAGGTAAACGGCGTTTCCGTGCGCTGCTCTGGTTCGCCAGAAGCGGCTTAGTCATGCTGGCCACATGACCCGGAAGCTGTACGCCGGCTCCCTCGGCCACTAAAGCGAAATAAGCACCGCAACCCCAGAGTCGTCCACGACTGGACCTAATGGTCAGGGGTCCCTTTACCTTTACCTATGGGGAGAAAGTGCTTCCTTTTGACCACCTCAGAAGATAAAAGAGCCCCACTAGATCATTTATTTCATTGGACGGCTGTAGTTGGATATTATTTTTATTTAATTATTAGATGTATATTCTTCCCTTCCTCATAGGCTCTCAGGGCGGTTCACAGAATAAAACACAGGATAAAAACAAAGTAAATAAGTAAAACAAAACAGCAATACCCCCACCCTCTTCCTACAGACACCTTTAAAAGGCCGCAGAATGATAGGACTCAGCTGCAGATGTAATGTTTCAAGTGCATTCTACAAATGCAACACTAGATGGGGATTGTGAGCTAATGGCAAATTCAATGTATATTTTAAAAATTGGTTTTATGTGTCTAGATTCTACCTTAATCAGCTTAATGCCTGGTTGAAGAGGAACACTTTTGCTGGCTCCTAAAGATATGTAATGAAGGCGCCCGGCAAGCCTTCCTGGGGAGACCATTCCACAAACGGGGAGCCACTGCAGAGAAGGCCATGGCTGTGTTGCCACCCTCCAGACCTCTCGCAAAGGAGGCACACAAAGAAGAGCCTCAGAGGATGAACGCAGAGTCCGGGACAGTTTATACGGGCAGAGGCAGTCCTTGACAAATTGCGGTCCTGAGCTGTTGAAGGCTTTATAGGGCCAAACCAGCCCTTTGAACGGGGCCCGGAAACTAATTGGCAGCCAGTGCAGTTGGACCAGGACTGGAGCAATATGTATTATGGTAGCAGGAGATAAATCTCTCCCCCAGAATCACATAATTCTCACCTCATCTTTTCCCCCCTAAACCAAATAGCCCCAAATGTTTAAACCATGGTCATTTTGGCTGCCTCTGACTCTTGAACACATAAAAAGCCATTTTATGGGATGAGTAGCCCATGGGTGTAAGCCACACACTGCATCTGCGATGCCCCGAGGCAGCAGGAAGAGAGCGGCCGCCCCGTGGGAGATGTGGTCGAAGGCGATCGAGCGGGATGGCGATGGGCCTCGCTGACCCATGGTTTATGGGGCCTGTTGCGAAAGACAGAGACACACAGTTTGGAAGAAAGGGGAGAAGGCCTCTGTGCGGACGGGATCGCTTTTAGGAGGGAAACAAAGTTCAGAGCGCATGAGTTGAAGACTGCGCAGAGGCTGCAGATGTGCTCGCTTGGGAATTGGTTGTTTGCAGCCGCAGTGGTGCTGATTTGAAGCAGAAGTCCAGGGCAAAATGGACAGCTGACCTCTCTTGCCACATGTTGAGAGTCAGTGAGGTGATACCCACGGGCCTCAAAATGGAGCCAGGAGCAGGCGGTCCGAGGGGATCGTGTCCTTTCCTCAAGGCCAGATTCTGACAGCGCCTCCGGACTGGTATCATATCCTGCAACATGAACCGCAGTCAGACCATACATTTGAAGCCCAGTGACCCCACTTTAAACTGCCATGGCTCCTCCTGAATAATTCTGGGAGCTGTAGTTTGTGGAGTTGTTGTTGTTGTTTAGTCGTTTAGTTGTGTCCGACTCTTGGACCAGTTGTCAGGAGTGAGCCGGCATTAAATCACACCATCCCCAATAGGTGTGGCCCCATGGATGAGTTGCCAAGACTGAAAGTCCCCGCAGTCGTCCCCTCCTCTGCAGAGTTCCCCTCCCCAAGCAATCAGGGACTATGCCTGCATGAAGCCAACCTCTCCTCCACCCTTTTTACGCCTCTTCTGGTTCTGGGAGACAAGGGAAAGGGGAGAGGGGAGACAACCCTGCCTCTTCACCAGCCTGACTCATCTCTGCCTCTTGACCTCCTTCCTCTCCTGTTTCAGCTTCTGCCTCCGTTTCTGGATTTCTCTCTCTGCCATGGTCTCTCCCAGCTCACTAAACCCTACTTCTGTTTGTTCTGCAATGCTTCTCCAATGGCACCTCATCGTTGCTGACCCCTCTGGCACAGCGCCATGAAAGCAGGACACAAATGCGGCAGAACATTTGCACGTATTAAAAAGTTATTTCAGCGAGAGGTCACGGGATAGGCACTATTTGGACACGAAACAGTATGGAAAGGGGGATCACATATAGCACCTTGAGCACAAATCATTACAAATGCAGAATGATGATGATGATGTCTGAAGGGGCCCTGAAATGACCTCAATGCACAGGGTGTTATGTACTGAATTGAACAGGATCCAAAAGGCAGCAGTCTGATTGGTCCTAGAACAATAGGATTCAGAATGCAGCAGTCTGATTGGTCCTAGAACAATAGGATTCAGAATGCAGCAGTCTGATTGGTCCTAGAACACAAGGGTCCAGAATGCAGCAGTCTGATTGGTCCACAGGAGCCACCCAATCCAGCTCCAGGTGGAAGTGAATCCACAACCTGACTGGCCTACAGGTGAATCCCGGAATGAGCCAATCACGTGGGGCCCATTGTGTAAATAATGTATATAAAGCAGACATTCTGGGGGAACTCCCATTCCTCCTTACCACTGTGAGCTGAATAAAGAGCATGAAATCCACTCTCAACTCCAAGTATATTTGACAGACTTAGGGGAGGGATCCTGGTCTTTTGCTCAAGGCAGTGTTCAGACGGAGATTGCAATGAGCGGCGAAGGATGGGGTGTCTCAAAACCGCTCTGTCTTATTAAGTAAGGCCAGCTTGCTTCAAAGAGAATAAAGCACAGAGCGAGTGAAAAGTCGATAAAATGAAGAGGAAGGCATGTGGGAGATAAGAGAGAGGAAACAAGCAGATGTGTCTAAAAATATGGGGTCAAATGTGGTAGATCAGAAAAGTGGGGAGAGGCGAGGGAGAGAGAGGGAGATGTTTGATAAGCAGATGTAAGATCTGGAGGAAGTGAGAGCTGGACCATAAAGAAGGCTGATTGCCGAAGAATTGATGCTTTTGAATTATGGTGCTGGAGGAGACTCTTGAGAGTCCCATGGACTGCAAGAAGATCAAACCTCTCCATTCTTAGGGAAATCAGCCCTGAGTGCTCACTGGAAGGACAGATCCTGAAGCTGAGGCTCCAATACTTTGGCCACCTCATGAGAAGAGAAGACTCCCTGGAAAAGACCCTGATGTTGGGAAAGATGGAGGGCACAAGGAGAAGGGGACGACAGAGGACGAGATGGTTGGACAGTGTTCTCGCAGCTACAAACATGAGTCTGACCAAACTGTGGGAGGCAGTGGAAGACAGGAGTGCCTGGCATGCTCTGGTCCATGGGGTCACGAAGAGTCGGACACGACTAAACAACTAAACAACAACAAGATCTGGAAAGCAGAGTGACCGAGAACGGGTGGGGGAAGGGTTAACACAACAGGTCCCTGTGTAGGTCTACTCATATTGAGTTCAGTGAGGCTTGTTCCCAGCCTGGTCCGGGTGCAAAGGGTGGCAGTTCAAGCAGAAAAGCTGTGCACCAGGGGGAATTACTTTTGAACTGCCTCCTTTAACAGCAGTTTGATTTTCTGCTGCAGTGAGCTAGCAGCTGGTGTTGTTCACTTGCATCCTGTGGCTCAGTCCTGCAGATCCCAGCTTTATTAAAGGCAGAAGAGTTACTCAGGCTGTTGCTACTGCTGTTTTTGTGTCCGCCTGCCACCTGGGAAGTCCCTGCTCAGGTCATCGGACTGCTGTGATGTAATACTCTTGCTAGACATAGCCTTAGGCTGCCTGCTGTAGTTGTACTAGAATGTAGCTTTCACATGTTTTTTTCACATGTTTCTCAGTTTTCATGTTGTTGTTTTAAAAATCAAGTTTCTAGACCTTATGGTTGTGTGGGGGCAATGCCCAGAGCAGTCTCGGAAGACGTAGGTATGGTTGAATAAGATTTCCAGTGGATGGGGAACTTTCGCCACCCCTTGACTAGCAAAGCTTGATACCACCGTAGTGAATTACAGTGGTACCTCAGGTTAAGTACTTAATTCCTTCCGGATGTCCGTACTTAACCTGAAACTGTTCTTAACCTGAAGCACCACTTTAGCTACTGGGGCCTCCTGCTGCTGCCGCGCCGCCGGAGCACAATTTCTGCTCTCATCCTGAAGCAAAGTTCTTAACCCGAGGTACTATTTCTGGGTTAGCGGAGTCTGTAACCTGAAGCGTATGTAACCTGAAGCGTATGTAACCTGAGGTACCACTGTATACAAATTGTACAGAGAATACACACACACGCACACACCAATTGTGTGGAGCACATATGATCCTTTAGTTAGGGATAGGATTTGAATAAATTCATATTGAAAGGTGGCCCTACCTAAACCATGCTTTCTGAAGCAAAACACAGCCAGCCTTCAGAATTTGCACTTCTCTGAATTTTGCGATGCGGATCTCCCGCCAAGATGTGTGTAGAAAAATGAATATCCTGGGGTAACGTGTCCCTTTTTTAAAAAAATAAATGCATGTATTAGTGAAAACAAACATGCAAAAGGGCCTGGTTTTATGGGGCATTGCTTTGCAGAAATTTGTATAATAGACATAGATTTCACGCAACATGTGTGCAATTGGAGAAATTTGACTGGAAAAATGAGAAACGGAGAGAAACCAGGATGGACGGATTTGCCGATGACTACCTTTGGCAAGCCAGTATTTTCTCAGCCTCTGTGTAGAATTTAAATAAATAAATAAATATAATAATAATAATAATAATAATAATAATAATAATAATAATAACAACAACACAGGCCTACCTTCCATGGTGGTTGTAAAGATAGCTGAGGTAATAACTCACTTGGTAGAGCAGGAGACTCTTAATCTTAGGGTTGTGGGTTCGAGTTCCACGTTGGGCAAAAGATTCCTGTACTTCAGGGGGTTGGACTAGATGACCCTTGTGGTCCCTTCCAGCTCTACAGTTCTATGATTCTGTGTGACTGAATGCACATCAATTGCTCTGAACACAGTGATATGCTATATAAATGCTAAGGAGTCTTTCTGGTTGCCCAACACCTTCTCCCTGCCCCCATTGTATGTGGGAGCTTCCTCTCCCCCATATCTCTGTCCCCCATTGGCAGCCATCCTTCTAGCAAACCGAGAGCTGTATTTGTGGGAAGGCTGGACTGGGCTTTTCTACCAACCGGCTCAGCCCCAATAGTTTGGATGTTGGCTGATGGAGACGGCCACTTTTTTAAAAATAAGGAAAAAGCAAGAACAACTCCCTGCAATAGGAAAGCCAGGGCATCAAGATCTGATCCTGCTCTGCTAGATTTCTACCTGAAGGGAGATTTAAACCCAGGGCAGCATTTAAAAGGAGTGATTCCCTGCCAACACACCCAAATTCTGCAACCTGGCATGGTGAAGCCTTCTCCTGCCACCTCCTTCTGTTGCAGGCCCCAGTTAAACCCACACATGAATTTCAGGTCAGGTGTATCTTGTTGTTGTTGTCGTTTAGTCGTGTCCGACTCTTCGTGACCCCATGGACCAGAGCACGCCAGGCACTCCTGTCTTCCCTACCTCCTGCAGTTTGGTCAAACTCAGGCTGGTAGCTTCGAGAACACTGTCCAACCATCTCGTCCTCTGTCGTCCCCTTCTCCTTGTGCCCTCCATCTTTCCCAACATCAGGGTCTTTTCCAGGGAGTCTTCTCTTCTCATGAGGTGGCCAAAGTATTGGAGCCTCAGCTTCAGGATCTGTCCTTCCAGTGAGCACTCAGGGCTGATTTCCTTCAGAATGGAGAGGTTTCTTAAGGACTACTTACAGAAATATTGTAAAATTAAGGAATGTTGAATGATGCTGGATTGAAATTGAGTGGTTTCTAGCTGTAATGGTATAAAGGAACATGAAAAAATGGTTGGATAGAAAATAAGGTGTTTTTATAAGCTGTAATGCTTTGAGTTAAGGATTTGCTGAACAAATAATTTGAAATAGAATACAAGAAGGGGAGGTATGAGGAGGTCAGAGAAATATGTTATTGAAAACTACGTATTATGAACTATATGTCTTTTTAATTTTGTTTGTTTGTTTTTTGTTTGCATAAAAAATTTGAAAACTTTAATAAATATCTTTTTAAAAAAACCAAACAGAATGGATAGGTTTGATCTTCTTGCAGTCCATGGGACTCTCAAGAGTCTCCTCCAGCACCATAATTCAAAAGCATCAATTCTTCGGCGATCAGCCTTCTTTATAGTCCAGCTCTCACTTCCAGGTGTATCTTACAATGGTATATAAAGCTAGCAGTGCACACTTTGTGCCCAAAAGTCCAGACTTTTCTGCATCAGGGGGGAGCTCAGATTCTGCACTCAGATTAAATTGTGCAAATCCGGACGTTTTGGGGTTTTTTTACTCAAAAGCAGGCCTTTTGCCTCCGGCTCTACAGGAGATCAAGGGCCTTGTTTCCAAACCCAGCTCTTGAGATTCCACAGACATTCTCTCCCCCTGCTCACCTGAAATCTCTTCCGGGCCATCAGAAGTCAAATAAATTACAGTGTGGAGGAGATGGAATAAGGAGGGGAAATGGGCTCAATCTGCATAATTGACACAAACACCGTGGTTTTCTTTGGCGCAGCGTTCCGATTACCTTGGCAAATAATACCTTTATTCCCCCCCTTTTTTTTTAGAGCTGGGTACATACACCACCCTCCGTAGCTCAGCGGATGAGTGAAGGCTTTGTGTATAGAAAGGTCCCATTTCAGACGTTTGGTGAAAGATCTCAGGCGTCAAAACTGGCCTCTGGCTGAGAACCTGCACAGCAGCCTTCCCCAGGCTGGTTCCTGTTGTGGTTCTCTCCAATGCCCCTCAAGGTGGCAGCGCTGGCTGGGGCTGATGGGAGTTGTAGTCCGAAAACATCTGGAGGGCCACCAGATGTTGGGGAAGTCCTGTCTCAGGGCCATTTTGGCACCTGAGGCGGACTCCAAAATGGCGCCCTCTCTCCCTGACAGGGAGGTGAGGGAATATCTACATCGGGGACAAGAGGGGAAGAAAGGTTGACATCAGGGTTTCGTGCCCCAGTGAAACTTGCCGCCCGAGGCAGTTGTCTCACCTTGCCTCATGGGTGGGCCGGCCCCAACCTGCCAATGCAGAGCCTCAGGAAGCAAAGGCTGTGTACACACAAACTCCTGTTTACTCTGCAGTGCCCAGGGTGCTCCTGCTGCTGGTGTAGACGTCAGCTCCGATCCAGATCAATCCTGCCGTTTCTTGACTGCCGTTTGATGCATCCCGTCCCCCTCAAACCAGCTTCGATCTGGATTAATAATAATAATAATAATAATTTATTATTTGTACCCCGCCCATCTGGCTGGGTTTCCCCAGCCACTCTGGGCAGCTTCCAACAAAGATTAAAAATACACTAAAATGTCACATATTAAAAACTTCCCTGAACAGGGCTGCCTTCAGATGTCTTTTAAATGTCAGGTAGTTGTTTATCTCTTTGACATCTGATGGGAGGGCGTTCCACAGGGCGGGCGCCACTACCGAGAAGGCCCTCTGCCTGGTACCCTGTAACTTTGCTTCTAGCAGTGAGGGAACTGCCAGAAGGCCCTCGGCACTGGACCTCAGCGTCCGGGCAGAATGATGGAGGTGGAGACGCTTCTTCAGGTATACTGCTCCTGTGGACATGGCCAAAGTTCTAGATTTCATGATAGCATGGCCCCTGCCAAGCCAGCTTCAGAAATTCCCCGGCCACATATTGCGACTGGCGTGGGTCCAATTGCGACCACAACGTGGAGATCTCTGGAGGCCAGGTTAGCGACAGTCATGTCCATCTGGCTGACCCCTCCAGCTCTCCTAAGCAGGTCAGCAGAAGAGCTTATAAACCACATTTTCATCCCACCTTTTTCTGAAGCAAATTCATGGTTCCTCCACCCTCTCCTCAGTTAATCCCTACAACGATTCTGCGAGGTAGTTTAAGAGGCCGGGCCTGACTCCAAGGTCACCCAGTGAGCGCCATGACTGAGTGTGGATTTGAACACTGATCACCCAAGTCCCGGTCTGACACTCTAACCACTACCCCACACTGCCTTCCTAGAGTCCTTCTGCTATGGGGCAGTTCTATAAGCTAAGTAGTTCAATAAAGTAAAGGTTAAGGGACCCCTTACCATTAGGTCCAGTTGTGGCCAACTCTGGGGTTGTGGTGCTCATCTCGCTTTATTGACCAAGGGAGCCGGTACAGCTTCCGGGTCGTGTTGCCAGCATTAAGCTGCTTCTGGCGAACCAGAGCCTGCGCACGGAAACACCATTTATCTTCCTGCTGGAGTGGTACCTATTTATCTACTTGCACTTTGAGGTGCTTTTGAACTGCTAGGTTGGCAGGAACAGGGACCGAGCAACGGGAGCTCACCCCGTCATGGGGATTCGAACCGCCGACCTTCTGATCGGCAAGCCCTAGGCCCTAAGTAGTTAAATAAATAGGAAGAAAGCAACATGTCACTTAGAGAAGGATCTGAAACATTTCCCTTGAAGCTTTTTTCCTCCTGGATTTTTGGTTTTGATGTTTTAATGTGCTGTAAGCGCCTTTGAGATTCTTTAAAATATAAAGAGGTATAGAAATTAAATGAACAACGATAATAAAGCTGGTGCCCTCCAGATGTGCCACCAGGGGCTGATGGGAACTGTTGCTTCCAACATCTGGAGGGCATTGGCTGGGCAAAGGCCTTGCTGGACCCCTGAGCTGTGCCCTGCTGCGAGGCTGGTCCTTCTGTCTGTGAGGAGGCAGGCAGAGCTTTTGCCCAGGCGATGGCACTGCCCGGCCCTAGCTTGCTCTCCTCCCAGTGGCTTTTTCTCTCTGCTTGGTGCCCGTGCCCACGCCCTGGGCCTGCCCACTTGCCCGTCACTGTTTTGCCACTTGTTATTCTTTCCCTTGACTCAGCTCTTCCTTGCGGCCACCCAGCCTCTCGTCCCGGGGACCCGCCTTGGCTCCCTCCTCGGTCTCGCAAGAAGCGACAGAAGGAAGTTGCTAAAAATCCCAAGACTGGTGCCAGGGATCTGGGTGGAGGTGCTGGAATCGGGTGGTGGTCGCCGCAGGGTGGGCCTGGGTTTGGGGATGCATTCTCGTCCCCACTAAACAGTGGTCTTCTCCTCTTCCTCCTCTTTGAACACCCTCAACCCAAATCCCTCACTGGCTGTGAGACTTAAAAATGTATATGTGTAGGTCCTAGTCCCACTCTCTAACCACTGCACCACACTGCCTCTCTGGCACCAAGTTGCATGTGGATAGATTGTAGGGTTGCCATATTTCAAAAAGTGGAAATCCGGACACAAAAGTTGTGTGAATCCCAGATATGTCCAGGAAATCCCATGCGTATGGCAGACCTAATAATATATTGTTGGCATCTGTCTGTCTTGTGAGACAATGGAGGAGTGCGGCTTGGGGACCGATATGGGAGAGACATGTTTTGTTGCAGCTGAGGCAGAGGAAGACGTCCGGTTGTGCTGCTGCAGATGCACCATGGCGTTCTTCTCTCTGTGCTCCTGGCGGTCATTCCTCCTCTGGTCACTAGAGGGGATGCACAACTGAACATCTGTCCCCACACTGCGAGGTTGATGTTGGCAGTCTTTACGTCGCATTTGGAGACATTATTGTAACGCAGAGTTCGTCTGCCAGTGAGCCTGGTGCCTGAAGGCCTGAACCCCCAAGGCACATCCTTGGGGATCCTGGAATCCGTTCCGGAAGTCCATTCAACTTCCAAAACGTTCGGAAACCAAAGTGCGGCTTCTGATTGGCTACAGGAAGCTTCTGTAGCCAACCGGAAGCCGTGGAAGCCCAGTCGGATGTTCTGCTTCCAAAAATAGTTTGCAAACTGGAACACTCACTTCTGGGTTTGTGGTGTTCGGGAGCCAAAACGTTTGAGAGCTAACCTATTCGAAAACCAAGGTACGACTGTTCAGTGGTTCCCAATTAGCTAAATACTGCAGACCCCCTACTTTGATAGCTGTGCGGTAGTTTTTGTCATGTGAATGGTGCCACGGACCCCCCTGGGTGGGTTACGTGAAACACCCATTGAAAACCACTTCTATAGCTGACTATTATAAGTGTGTACAGTGGTACCTCGGGTTAAGTACTTAATTCGTTCCAGAGGTCCGTTCTTAACCTGAAACTGTTCTTAACCTGAAGCACCACTTTAGCTAATGGGGCCTCCTGCTGCTGCCACGCTGCTGGAGCACAATTTCTGTTCTCATCCTGAAGCAAAGTTCTTAACCTGAGGTACTATTTCTGGGTTAGCAGAGTCTGTAACCTGAAGCATCTGTAACCTGAAACGTATGTAACCTGAGGTACCACTGTATTAGGCAAGCAGGCCAGAAAAAGATTTTTCAGGCTAGTAACCTTTGCAGGACGCGGGTGGCGCTGTGGCTTAAACCACAGAGCCTAGGACTTGCCGATCAGAAGGTCGGTGGTTCGAATCCCCGTGACGGGGTGAGCTCCCGTTGCTCGGTCCCTGCTCCTGCCAACCTAGAAGTTCGAAAGCACGTCAAAGTGCAAGTAGATAAATAGGTACCACTCTGGCGGGAAGGTAAACGGCGTTTCCATGTGCTGCTCTGGTTCGCCAGAAGCAGCTTAGTCATGCTGGCCACATGACCCGGAAGCTGTACGCCGGCTCCCTCAGCCAGTAAAGCGAGATGAGCGCCGCAACCCCAGAGTCGGTCACGATTGGACCTAATGGTCAGGGGTCCCTTTACCTTTACTTAACCTTTGCAGATTTATTTGCATTTTCATCCAGCTGAGATGGGTCTCTCTTCTCTCTCTTTCCCCAACACTAAGCGCAATGAGAACTAGAAACATGCCCCTTTCTCTTTACCGAAAAGGGAAATTCTCTTGCGCTCGGCGGGTGTGGCTGGTGCACCCTTCCGGACAAACCAAGGAGGTCCCTTTTCCCGGGGAGAAAGCTGTGCCAGTGCAATATGGGAGAGACCTCTGCAAGCGCTACTCCTTGCCTTCTCAGCATGGCAAATGAACCTGTCTTCTCCCTCCAAGATAGGTGACCTGTGTGCAGAGCCAGCCAGGGCCAGCCCCTCTTCCCTCCGGCCCTTCAGGCCAAGCCTCTGGGCACACACAGAGATGGGCTTTTGCCTCAGGGCCTGTGACTGGAACAGCAGCAGCAGCAGCAGCAACCCGCTGTGGCAAAGCCATTGGAAAAAGTCTGTCAGAGGCCAAAGCTTAAGTATGGCAGCATGCTTGCTCACACACACAAACACATTTACATGTTAGCGGGCACAGCTTTAACCCATTACGGTTGTCTCTGCAGCCGAGGCAGGAGCCAGAATTTCTGGGCTCTGTGGGAATGGAAGAGGAACCAAGATAAATGAGAATTTTAGAGATCTAGTCCAGCCCCCTGCAATGCAGGAATCTCAGCTAAAAGCATCCATGACTGATGGCCATGCAACATCTGCCTTCTCAGGTTTGGGGAGGCATGCTTCCCAGCTCCCTGCCAAGTCCCTGCTCTAACCACTAGTCCCAGCTACCCAACGGTTCATTTTTGCTCAAGTTTCCAGCTCAGCCACGAAGCTGGTTAGAGGACCTTGTGTTCTACCTCACAAAGTTGTTGCTGTGAGCACAGCTGGCAGGGAAGAGGGATACTGTATTGTGCCCTGCCCTGAATTCCTTGGAGGGCAAATGGAACAAGCACATGACAAAGCCCATTACATAATGCCCATATTATAACGGCAAATACATGAGGGGCTAGGATGGTTCAGTGACGCAGGGAAAGCGCTCTGCACGTGATCAGAGGAACTGGTCTCGGCAACGGCTTCCTGTACTCAGCCTTTTCGAATCCTGCCTCTCTTGCGATAACCACTAGTCAGCACACGTCCCCCATTTCCCACAGATACAACCTTATTTGAGCATCCTTGGTTTGGTAAGGCTCTGGGAAACTGTTCTGCCCAGCAGTCACACCCTCTTCCTTTGCAGCACCGATGTCTAATGATCCCAGATGCGTGTCCAGCTGCTTGCGATTACTCAAAACGGGCGAGAGAAAGTCACTTCATCCATGTTCAAAGACACTTTTCTCCCCTTTAATCTGCTTTGAAGAGCAAAAAATGACCCGTCCTCGGATGAGTCACCCGTTCAGAGGGTGCCAAGGCTCACAGAGACTGAAGTGGTAACTTTGCTACATCGGGAGGGAGGGAACTGGCCGAAGATGATCGGAGGGAAGCAACCCCCGAAACAGCAACTCAGGCAGAGACACAACAGGCACCTGCTATATCTTTGAATGGGGAACAACGGAATGGCAGGACAACTTTCCTGCAGCAGCAGCAGCAGAAGGTTGGGGAGAAAGTCAGGCCAGGGGGAGAGACTCACACAGAGTTGCAACTTGCAGACTCTTCTGTGGACAAATGCTTCAGGCTCGCAGGCACTGCAAATTACCGTATTTTGTTTGCTTCTTGGCAACGTTGCAAGAGTAGAAATTCCCACTTCTGCCTTCTGCCGTTGCTTGAACCCAGTTTCACCATCCTGGTGCCCTCTGGGTGTTTCGGGGACTACAACTCCCGGTGGCTGGCGCTGATGGGAGTTGTAGTTCAAAGCACCCAGAAGGCACCAGGTTGGCTAAGGCTGCTTTAACTTCAGGCTACAGTGGTACCTCAGGTTACATACGCTTCAGGTTATAGTCTCCGCTAACCCAGAAATAGTGCTTCAGGTTAAGAACTTTGCTTCAGGATAAGAACAGAAATCGGGCTCTGGCGGTGCGGCAGCAGCAGGAGGCCCCATTAGCTAAAGTGGTGCTTCAGGTTAAGAACAGTTTCAGGTTAAGAACGGACCTCCGGAACGAATTAAGTACTTAACCCGAGGTACCACTGTATTTATTTCCAACCCCAAATGGTTTTGAGGCAGAAAGAATTTGTGTGTGTGTGTGTTAGAGAGAGGGGGGGGGAGGGGGAGAGAGAGGAAAGAAGGGAGTTGTAGTCCAATTTTGGGGTGAGTAATTCCCAGAGCCTTCCCCACCCTGGCCCTGTGAGGATTACGTCAGTGTTTGTTTGCAATCTTGCTCGGAGCCCAAGGAAGGATTTATAGCAGGGACAGGAACACAGGCCACAGAGGGAGGGAGGGAAGACAGCCGCAAACTTTTGCAACTCGGCTGCAGGCGCCTGGCCGGACCATGCCGGCCTCTCCTCCCACTAACTCTGGGGAGCCTTTCGACGGGGTAGGGAAATGGTTAGAGTGTTGGACTGGGACCTGGGAGACCAGGGTTCAAATCCCTGCTCAGCCATGAAGCTCGGGCCAATCTTTCTGCCTCTAACTCTCCGCCCTCTGGTCTAAGTCTGCCTCACAGGGTTCTTGTGTGGGGAACTGAGCGAGGAAGAGGGGGGAGCCATGCACACCAATTCTATTTCCTTGGACAAGGAAAAGTGGGATAGAAATGCAGCAAATAAATTGCTGCCATTATTATTATTATTATCAGTGGTTTTCCCCCCTAAAAAAAATGTTTAGGGGTACTATCGTTTTCCTGCTCATATTGAAATACTGACCCTCAATGAGGCCGAACTTAGATTCACAAAATGTTAAGGGTATGCGTACCCCTGCGTCTGCCCAGAAAAAGAGCACTGATTATTATTAATTAAATTCGTATACCGCCCTGTACCTGTAGATCTCAGGGCGTTTCACGACAAATCTCAACCGCGGTCATTAAGACAACACGCACGAGACAGGGCAATCCTACGACTCTGGAACCGAGTCACACGATCCTCTGCGCTTGCACCAACGTAAAGAAAAGCAGACTGATAAGACGCCTCACGCCTGCCAGGTTCTGTACAAAAGGTGCCGGGTCCTGAGATTTTGGGGCCCAAACCTGAGTCCTACTGGACAGCCTCTGGTGATGTCACAAGGGAAGCGCCTGGTGAAGTCACAGGGTGAGCCCTGGAGACGGAAGTTAATTGGGAGAGGGGAGGGGAGAAGAACACACACCGTGTGTCTATGCTATAATTTGTATCCATCTTCTGTCCGACTGAAGCTTGCAGTCTTCTTAATGATGAGGTGGCACTCTGGCCCACCTGGAGACTTCAGGACTGTTATGTACTGAGTTGAATAGGATCCAAATTGCAGCAGTCTGATTGGTCCTAGAACAATAGGATCCAGAATGCAGCAGTCTGATTGGTCCGCAGGAGCCACCCAATCCAACTCCAGGTGGAAGTGAATCCACAACCTGATTGGCCTACAGGAGAATCCCGGAATTAGCCAATCACGTGGGGCCTATTGTGTAAATAATGTATATAAAGCAGACATCTCGGGGGAACTTCCATTCCTCACTAGTATGAGCTGAATAAAGAGCATGAAATCCACACTCGACTCCAAATATATTTCAAGGAAAGACCTGGAGGTCTGAAAACTCTCTTCTGCACAGACTCCCCTACACTACTCATGTGCAGAAGTCTCCAAACAGCAAATGCAAGAATGACCTCATGGGTTCGTCCTAACCAGGAAGCACCCCCAGAGATTATGTGGGGAAGGCACAATGGCCATCCCCCAGCACCGTCCCTCCACCAGCACAGTTCACCATGGCATGGCGTGAGAGCAGGAGGGGACATCTCTAGTCTTGTGGAATTCTCCATGGACGGCGCACCCATCCTGTGTGCCCCCCAACCAAGGCTGGAGCAAGGCTCCAGTTTGCCATCTCCACAGTTTACCGCATTGGGTGCGCCTGGAGAACATGCATGGGGAGCTTGCATGGGCAATGCTCCCACGCAGGCGTTCATCGCAGCACCCCACGCGATCCCAGTTGTTTCATCAGTTCCTCCTCTTGCAAGGGAAGAGAGGGCCGCGTGCTCAAGGAAGATCAGAAACCACAACAGGAAGTTCATGGGGAGAGAAGCTCAGCTCCGACAGTTTTGGTGGCGGCGGGGGGCACGTTTCCTTGAAAAACAGGAAGGTGTGTGTTCAAGTCCTGCCATGAGAGAACATTGTGGTTTGTTAAGGATTGTAGTTTCCAAGTTGTCAGGAGGCCAGTGCCAGATTCCCCACCGCCCACCCCACTGAGTTAGAATTTGCAGAGTTCGCTGTGAAGAGCTGTCAAACCACTCTGGAAACAGCAGCTCTCTGAGGGGAATTGGGGGGCTCTTGGTCCGTATAGTCAAAGCTATGGTTTTCCCAGTAGTGATGTATGGAAGTGAGAGCTGGACCATAAAGAAGGCTGATCGCCGAAGAATTGATGCTTTTGAATTATGGTGTTGGAGGAGACTCTTGAGAGTCCCATGGACTGGAAGAAGATCAAACCTCTCCATTCTGAAGGAAATCAGCCCTGAGTGCTCACTGGAAGGACAGATCCTGAAGCTGAGGCTCCAATACTTTGGCCACCTCATGAGAAGAGAAGACTCCCTGGAGAAGACCCTGATGTTGGGAAAGATGGAGGGCGCAAGGAGAAGGGGACGACAGAGGATGAGATGGTTGGACAGTGTTCTCGAAGCTACCAGCATGAGTTTGACCAAACTGCAGGAGGCAGTGGAAGACAAGAGGGCCTGGCGTGCTCTGGTCCAGGGGGTCACGAAGAGTCGGACACGACTAAACGACTAAACAACAACAACAATCTCTTCAGAAAAAAGCACAGCTCCCAGAATCCTTTGCAGGGAAGCCATGACTGTTTCAGGTGGCATTGTAATTCTGAACGTGTTTGGTGTGAACGTGGCCTAGCAGCAGTTGAAATAAAATATATATAACATCTCTCCTCATTCCTTTCAGCCGCTCCCTCTTCTAACCCTGCTTCCCTAGACCTCTCTGCCCCCCCCCCGGCCAGAATTCCCATCTTTTTTTTTTTGCTGGCTGCTGGTCCTGCACTCCATCAGCAGACATTTAACAGGTAATGCGCTGGTATCTTCACACGAAGCGAAGCTTTCTCAGGCTATCTGAGGCACAGGGTCAAGCCGGGCTGACCAACGATGCAGTCCAAGAAAAGCCCTCTGTCCGCCAGCTGCTTTTCGGTTGCCAGGATAGTTAGCAGATGTGCTCTCTCTCTCTGCCCCCTCCATCACAGCCTTACCTTAGCTGGCTTCAAAATGGGAAGAGAGTAGGGGAAAGGCTCTGCCCTTTCAAACAAAGCAGGGCCGGCCCCAAACAGCCTGAAATTCAGAAATCGGGAAGCTACAACAAACTGGCAGTGAAGCTCCACAATTTCAGACACCGCAAGCCTTACTATAGATGCAAGGGACCCTCTGCATGCAAAGGAAACTATGCTGGTCCCATGGGTTATCCAAGAGGCGAGGTCCAAGTCCGGTCCGTGGTCAAAGGTGCAACGTAGAGGCAGTGCATAGTAGCTGAAGCTGGGTGCAGGGCAGGGAGTCGGGTGAAGTCAGGAACAGGCTTGCAAGCAGGGAGCCAGGGCGGCTCAGGCAGAAAAGCAGGACAGGGTTCAGGCAGGAACTAGCAACCAACAATGTTGCTCCCGCAACTTGGGACTGGGGCTGACCGGCTTTTATCTGCCCCAAGGCATGGGGCAGCCCCGGTCCACAGGTGACTCGCCTCTCCTGGCCTGGAGGCGAGCACTCCTCCTGCGGGAACTTAGTTCCCTCTGCCTCTCTGCCCTGAGCCTCTGCAGTTCAGGAGAGGCTGGAGGGTTACCGGACCCAGAGGCAACCTCAGCTTCCCCTGGCAGGGCTGAGAGTGGAGCACCTGCAGGCAGTGGGTCCTCCATCAGCTCAGGAGCCAGAGCAGACTCAGCTGGTGCCTGCACCTGAGGATCCAGCCCAGGTGAGGACCCTTCAGGCTCAGGCCCCAGCCCCGGCTCAGCTGGTTCTGGAGGCAGGGAATCCTGTGCAGGCTTGGGTCCCTCAGGTTCAGCATCCGAGTCCGAATCCCAGGCCGTCACAGAAACCCTCTCCCTTTGAGTCACAGCCCTTTCTCAGGGCTGGGCTGGCAAATTAAGCAGGTGAAGCTTTCCCCCCTCACTTTAGGTCCTTGTCAGGAAAAGCTTCACCTGCCTGCTTTCCTGTGTGTTGAGGTTCTCCGAAAGGCAAAATAGCAGAGCTAGTTAAGAGAAGCAATGCTAGGGGTTATAAACGGAGTTGCTGTAATTTCTGGCAGGCCTTTTGTGTTTCTAACAGCAGCACCCGAAAACAGAACCCCACTCAAGGCTGGAGTGCAACAGGTACAGCCTTCCTCATTGCCTCATCTCCACACCAGGGGAATCCACGCTCGCTGAATTTCCACTTGCTACCGCAGAACATTTCACCGGGAATAAAAGTGGCAAAGCTAGCTGCAAAAATGAAGCGACGGCAGTTGCAAAGGAAGTCAGCGAACTTTCTTTTCTTTCCCAAAACACACAAAAAAAGGACGTTTCTGCCCTAAGTCTAAGCCCAAGAGCGAGTTCTCATTCCCATTTTACAGAGGGGGAAACTGAGACACCGCGTCTCTCCCACAGGCCTTGGCAACGGAACATGTCGCTGAATGGACGCACTCATCCCCACGCACTTGTCTGCCTTCTGGCTGCATCTCTGCAGGGGCTGTTTACGCCTCACGGCTGCACCACATAGAAGTGTGCCGATGTGGTTTATGCAGCGAAGGCCCGGAGCTTTTTTTAGAAGCTGGTTTTTGGCTCCCGCCTCCCTGTCCGGACGCTCGGCTTGGATGGGCCCGGGGAAAGGTTTGCACGCCAACGTGGCGAAGAAATGGCAGGGGGATTGCTAATTGGGGTGGGAGGGATGGAAAGCACAACCTACAGTAAGCCGTGGAGGGAGGGATGTTGTGGCAATGGAGGTGAAGACAAGCTAGAACCCAGACATGGTGTTTTTGTACCATCAGCTATCCTGGGATAACCAGGCCTTTCAGCTGCTGATGGAAAACAGGCCTTCTTGGCAGCACCAGCTCTACCATGAGGCAAAAGGGGGCAGCTGCCTCAGGCTTCTGGTCTTGGGTGTCCTTAGGGGACGGCAAGCAGTTATTCAATTTAGTTTAACATATTTCAGCAGGGAAGGTCCAGGCTTTGAAAGGTCTCGGCATTCCTGGATTTCACCAGCGTATGGTACTCTGTGTCGCATACATTTAACACACTCATAAAAGGTAAAGGTAAAGGGACCCCTGACCATTAGGTCCAGTCGTGACCGACTCTGGGGTTGCGGCGCTCATCTCGCTTTATTGGCCGAGGGAGCCGGCGTACAGCTTCCAGGTCATGTGGCCAGCATGACAAAGCTGCTTCTGGCGAACCAGAGCAGCACACAGAAACGCTGTTTACCTTCCCGCTGGAACGATACTTGCACTTATCTACTTGCACTTTGACGTGCTTTCGAACTGCTAGGTTGGCAGGAGCAGGGACCGAACAACGGGAGCTCACCCCGTTGCGGGGATTCGAACCGCCGACCTTCTGATCAGCAAGTCCGAGGCTCTGTGGTTTAAGCCACAGCGCCACCCACGTCCCTGACATGCTCATGCACCATTGTAAATAGTCATGGCTTCCCCAAAGAATCCTGGGAGCTGTAGTTTGTTAAGGGTGCTGGGCGTTGTTAGGAGAACGCTATTCCCCTCAGAGAGCTACCGTACCCAGAGTTCCCTGGGAAGAGGCATCAACCTGAATTGCCTCTCTGCGAGGAGAATAGGGAATCTCCTGACAACTCTCAGCACCTTTTGCAAACTACAGTTCCCGGGGTTCTTTCATAATAGTGCTTTAAATGCTCCAGGTGTTGGCCAGGTCAGGCCCAAGGCATTCTGCTGCCTTGGACAAAATCCACCTCACTTCCAGGTAAGACACTGTTGTTATGTACTGAAGTTCTCACCCTGGGCCAGCAGGGGGATACTGTAGATAGTTATGCAAATGAAGGATCGAAAGTGACATTCAGTGATTGGATAGTTTTAGAAAGTTGCTACAGTTACGTGTTTCTGGAGCTCTATATAAGCAGGCTGACTGAGCTCTTCAGTCCAGTTCTGTTCCAGCTTGCAAATAAAGAGCTGCTTTGGAAGAATTGCTGTGTTCTGATATGTTCACCCACAACTTAACAACTGTCCTGACTGAACTGCTGTTGAATCTTACTTCAGCTCCTAGGAAAAGGAGGGGACATTTTACCATATGTGGTGGGATTGTAATGAAATCATAAAGTTTTGGGAAATGATATACAATGAACTGAAGAAAATGTTCCATCTAACATTTGTTAAGAAACCTGTTAGGGATTGTAGGAAAAAACCTGCCAAGGAAGTTGAAAAATATCTTCATGTGTGCGACAACGGCGGCAAGAGTCTTAATAGCTCAAGGATGGAAGAATGAGGAAACCTCGACTAAAGAACTATGGCAAGAGAAACTGATGGACTACGCAGAACTGGCAAAATTGACACATAAACTACGGGACAATGATAACTGTGACCTTAAAGATGAATGGGAACCTTTTACAAAGTATTTAAAGATGCAACAAGGTGAACTGGACTCCTTGGCAGGCTTTGAATAAACACTCACAAACTTTTTATTGATAATAACCAGTCAGATAAATTAAGGATTTATACAATCTTGTAACATGCGGAGAATAGCATTTATAGAGAAACCAGAGATTGGAACTGAGGGAAGTCGGGGGGGAGGGGGAAATGGGGGGGATTAAGGATGATATGTTTTAAGATAATATGTTTTGTTTAAATTCCTAATAAATTTTTTTTTAAAAAAAAGAATCTTACTTTGGCACCTAGAACCACAAATTCACAGGGAACTCTGGGAACTGTAGTTCTTGAAGGGGACTGGCATGCTTAACAAACCTCTGCACCCATAATCCTTTTGGGGGAAGCCATGACGGTTTACAGCAGCATCATAGCGCTTTGAAGGTCTGGTGTGAACCTGGCCCTAGTCAGAGATGCTGTGGGAAACGGCTGTGACTCCGTGGCAAGGCACGCGTACTGAGGTCGCAGGTTCAATCCTCAGCACGTAGGGATGGTAATGAATGGTTTGTCTGTGAGCTGCTACTGGTCAGGTAGACTGCCCTGAGCAGATGAACCAACAGTATGATTCAGTACACAGCAGCTTCCTGTCTTCATACCTATATCCTTCTGTGTTTTTTTTTAAAAAAAGCTGCTTCATGCCAGAAGGAAAGAGCAAATGCACTCTGCACGTGGCTTGAGGCGCTGCGGCCATAGGCCTATTATAGCAACAACAACACAGAAGGTTCTCTTCACAAAGGAAAGACACACTCTTTTTAGGTTGTTGGCTATTCCCACACTGTCTATAAGTGGTTGTGAGCATGTGGCGACGGGGGGTAGGAAGGAACTCTGGACATGCACAGAGGCACTCAGCCGGAAGCTTCCAAAAACAGCAGATTGGCAGTTCCGGGGGCCTAAATTGTTTGGGGCACAGCGAGGGGCCTGTTTGCAGCTGCCCAAGGCCTGCGAACAGGAATCCCGGGCCTTTGTACTTTGCACAAAAAAGCCATTTCTGCTGGTGTCACTTCCTGCACCAGGATGGGGGGGGGGCGGCGGTTGTTGTTGGGGTGGGGGATATGAAGCTGTGTCATTTCCTCTCCCCATGATACAGCTATTTCTCCTTTTTAGAATTTCTTTCCGGAAATATATATTTATCTGCCATCTGGGGGCCTTCCCCTCATCACCCCCCCGCCCCCATTTCTGACGGGTTTCCGGTTCCACGCTCTGTTTTTATCACACCAGGGAGCCACAAGCCAAACAGTCGAAGCGGCTTTTTCCTTGTGTCCCCTGCCCTCCAACACCCCCCCCCCAAATAAGAGCTATAAAGGAGAAAATAAACATTATGGTAGCAGAATTTGAGAGACACTTTGGCCACACTTCGAGGGTCGGGGTTTGCACCCTCACTGTTAACTTTCAAAACCTTTTTTGATGCTGACAGGCCTGTTCAGTTTGAATTTAGCCACTTGAGGGATTGTTTTGTATTGCTTTTATGGCATTTCGTGCCTGTGTATGTTGTTGCAAGCTTGAGGGGCTGAGTCTTGATGAAGCCCCATGGGCCCTGAAATACACTTCGAGTCAAGAATGGATTTCATGCTCTTTATTCAGCTCATAGTGGTGAGGAGGAATGGACGTTCCCCCAGAATGTCTGCTTTATATACATTATTTACACAATTGGCCCCACGTGATTAGCTAATTCTGAGGTTCTCCTGTAGGCCAATCAGGTTGTGGATTCACTTCCACCTGGAGCTGGATTGGGTGGCTCCTGTGGACCAATCAGACTGCTGCGTGGTTCTAGGACCAATCAGACTGCTGCATTTTGGATCCTATTCAACTCAGTACATAACAGGCCCCTTCCTTAGTTGCGATCCTGAGAGGCTGTTTCTCAAACGCGGGTCTCCAGCTGTTGTTGGACTACAACTCCCATCATCCCTGACCACTGGCCCTTCTAGCTAAGGATTATGGGATTTGTAGTCCAACTTTTTCAAAAAATGCAACATTTCTCCGATGGAAAAAGGGACACCCAAAGGAAAAGCGGGACATTCCATGATCAAATCAGAAACCAGAAACTATGGGAACGGCAGATCTCTTTTAAAGTTTTTTTTTTTAAGTTTCAGTATTCATTGCACAGCAGCAGCCCCTGCAAACATTATTATTTCCCCGCTGTAACAACTTGGATGTTCCTCAATTTATTTTTTTAAAAATGCCTGTATGGTATTAGCGCTCCTTGCTGCAGCGTCACAGCGTGTGCTCATGTTGCCGCTGCAAATTATTATGACCCTTCCAAGTCACTTATTTGGAAAAAAAAAATAAAATTTCCCATCTGTGGATTGGAATGCATGCAGAGTAGTATGATTCATACATTCTGTGTATGATTTTCCTCTGTCAGTGCTCCCATCCACTTACGTCTGGCAGGGTCAAAGATGTGAAGCTCCCGTCTTAGCCTCTTCTTGGCTCCAGAGGAAGAAGGAACAACATGAGGCTATTTTGGGCCCAGAAATAATTGTTGATGTTGTTTATTTTTCTGGAAATATATATATACTGTTGCTTCACAACAGCTCACCATGCAGAGCGCCACTTTCACAATAGCTAAACTGCTGGACGTCCCGATACACCCTCCCTTCTTCCAGATGTTACTGAGAATATATCCCACTTCTAAGATCTCTGCCTACTGCTACCGGTCCCACAATCTGACAGGGAAACTCTCCTGGAGGGAGCGAAGGAACTAGACTCTTTTCACTGAATCTGCAATTGTTGCTTTAAAAAGCTATTTAGCCCAAGCTTTCCCCCTCATCCCAGACCACCGGTACAAACTAAAGCCAAACAAGGCATTTTAGAATATCATTTAAACAACCTTAAAATGTCAATGACTTCCATTCTTCTCTTTCCATGCCATAAATCCCTGTATATTTTATATAAACTAAACCATTCAGTATTCCATTATTACACCCATCAAAACTTATTTACACTGCTGAATTTATCTTAATGCTGCCCACGTTCTCAAATATACACAATTTCCCCCCATATACCCAATAAACATTTTCCAATCTTCTTTAAACTTATGTTCTTCTTGTTCTCTTATTCTATATGTTAGGTCCGCAAGCTGCCCATATTCCATTAGTTTAAATTGGCATTCTTCTTTAGTTGGGACTTCACTGATTTTGGGGCTAGCAAAACACAGGCCGCAGTAGAGGCAAACATAAACAACCTTTTTTGACACCTGAAAATTTCTGTCTCGATTATTCCCAAAGAAAAGGACTCTGGTTTTTTTTTGGGGGGGGGAGTACTTTTTAAACATTTTTTTCAATTCATTATGAATTATTTCCCAATACTCTTTTTACCCTTTTGCAGGTCCACCACATATGTGGTCTCTTCCAACTCTATGATTCTATGATTCTATGATTCTATATGATAGAACATAAAGGTAAAGGTAAAGGTACCCCTGACCATTAGGTCCAGTCGTGACCGACTCTGGGGTTGCGGCGCTCATCTCGCTTTACTGGCCGAGGGAGCCGGCATACAGCTTCCGGGTCATGTGGCCAGCATGACTAAGCCGCTTCTGGCGAACCAGAGTAGCGCACGGAAACAGCGTCTACCTTCCCGCTGGAGCGGTACCTATTTATCTACTTGCACTTTGACGTGCTTTTGAACTGCTAGGTTGGCAGGAGCAGGGACCGAGCAACGGGAGCTCACCCCGTCGCAGGGATTCGAACCACCGACCTTCTGATCGGCAAGTCCTAGGCTCTGTGGTTTAACCCACAGCACCACCTGCAACCCATGATAGAACATACCCTCTGTCTAATTGCATCTCCAGCACTTATCTGATGCACAGAAGCATACTTTCTTTTGCTCAGGAGCGTTCCCCGCAAAAACCTGCTCTTTAAAGTAGAATCGGAGCAAAGGACAGCCGACTGAAAACCTAATTTGCCATTTGTTGCACTTCAGCTATAAAGAGTAAGTTTTTGTGGGGAAAACCCCGGGGGGGAGGTGTGGCACCTGTGCCTGGAAAGAGCAGGGCAAGATATGTGTGGATAAGCCCTAAGTCATCCCCCAGCAGTGGGCCAGAGAAGCGAATGAGAATCATAGAATCGTAGAGTTAAAAGGGACCCCTGTGGTCATCTAGTCCAACCCCCTACGATGCAGGAATCTCAGCCAAAACATCCATGGCAGATGGCCATGCAACTTCTGCTTTAAAATTTCCAAGGAAGAAGAGTCCACAACTGCCTGAGAGAGACCGTTCCACTGCCAAACAGCTCTTACAGTCAGAAAGTTTTTCCTGATGTTTATTTGGAATCTCCTTTCTCGTAATTTGAAGCCACGGGTTCGAGTCCTACCCTCCAGAGCAGGAGAAAAGAACTTTGCTTCACCTTCCATGTGGCAGCCCTTGAGATATTTGAAGATGGCTCTCCTATCTCCCCTCGTTCTCCTCTTTTCCAGGCTAAACATCCCCAGCTCCTTCAAACGTTCCTCATTTGGCTTAGTTCCCAGACCCTTGATCATCTCTGTTGCCCTCCTCTGCCCACCTTCCAGCTTGTCAACACCCTTCTTAAACTGTGGCGCCCAGAACTAGACACAGTATTCAGGTGGGCCATATGATTCTATGAGTCTATGAAAGGTGCCAACCCTAGGAATTTGATTTGAAGCAGGAAGAAGGAGTCGCCGAACAGCAGTTAGGAATGGCCACCTCTCCTTGCAGAACACAAGCCCAATTTAGCAGCGTAAATAGACTGCGCCTTCTTGCCACCTGCTGCAGATGTGCCTGTCGAGAAGGTCAGCAGGTGGAGGTGGGACCACGGTCTTGAACCTGCTCCCTCCGGGTCCCAGCCAGAGGCCCAGGGCTCCACTGGCAACGTGGTGATGCCACAGGCGGCAGCCTTGCAGAAATAGCCCCCGTTCCAGCTCCGCTGCCTCCTTGCCTCTTTGTTTACCACGAACCTCCCCAGAACCAAAAACTAAAAATAAAATAAAATTCAAAAGCTTCTGAATTCACCCGGCTGCTCCTTGCAGCCAAGCTTCTGTTTACAGTTCAGATGCTTGAACCGAAATCCGGCCCTGGCAACGGAAGGAAACTCCCCTCGTGTGTTTACAACGAGGGATATTGGCAAGAGCTGCAGGAACCTGGGATTTTTCAGCCAGGAGGGGGGCACATTGCGCATGAATGAAGGCGAAAAGGCTCCGAGGCTTGGAGGCTTGCACACTTGAAACGCTGCGTCCAGTTTCTGGCTGCCGTACCTCCGAAAGGATATCGCAGAGCTGAAGAAAGAAGGCTCCGGAAAGGGCCGCCAAAACTATTGAGGGGATGGAGCAGCTCCCCTGCGAGTCAAGGCTGCAACATTTCACAGAATCACTTGTGGAGTTGGAAGGGACCACGAGGGTCATCTAGCCCAACCCTGTGCAATGCAGGAGTCATTTGCCCAATGTGGGACTCGAACCCACGACCCGAGATTAAGAGTCTTCTGCTCTGCCGATGGAGCTATCCAAATAATGTGCTCTCTAATTCTAAAACTTGGGTCCATGCAGTGACACTGAGGGCTCAGCCACGCTGCCGCTTGTCCCATGATTTCTAGGCACAGATCTGAGAGGTTTTCATTTCATCTTGCCTCCAAATCGGAATAATAATAATAATAATAATAATAATAATAATAATAATAATAATAATTTATACCTCGCACATCTGGCTGGGTTTCCCCAGCCACTCCGGGCAGCTTCCAACAGAATATTAAAATACAATAGTCTATTAAACATTAAAAGCTTCCCTAAACAGGGCTGCCTTCAGATGTCTTCTAAAAGTCTGGTAGTTGTTCTTCTCTTTGACATCTGGTGGGAGGGCGTTCCACCGGGTGGGCGCCACTACCGAGAAGGCCCTCTGCCTAGTTCCATGTAACCTCACTTCTCGCAGGGAGGGAACCACCAGAAGGCCCTCGGCTCTGGACCTCAGTGTCCGGACTAAACGATGGGGGTGGAGATGCTCCTTCAGGTATACCGGGCCGAGGCCGTTTAGGGCTTTAAAGGTCAGCACCAACACTTTGAATTGTGCTCAGAAACATACTGGGAGCCAATGTAGGTCTTTCAGGACTGGTGTTATGTGGACAAACGTCAACTCACAGAAAAAACAATTGCTGGTGGTTCTGATTCGGGAACCAACGGCAAATTTTCCTGGGGAAAGAGTTGGGACAAAGCAAAAACCTCTTTGGCCTGCACCTAGAAAGCAGGGAACAAGCAGGAGTGTGTATGGCCAAAATGCCGGGAGATTCAGGACAGACCCCCAAAAGCACTTCTTCCTACAGTGCATTGTTTGTTCCCACGAGATGCAGTGACTGCCAACTTCGAAAGGTATTTAGACAAATGAATGGACAAAGCTACTAGCGTGATGCTCCAAATACCAGCCGATGGGACTCACTAAAGGAGGGCTGCTGTGCTCAGGCTTCCCAAGAACACCTGTTTGTCCACAGGATGCTGGACCGGGTGAGCCTTTGGTCCAGTGGCGTAGCGTGGGTTGTCAGCACCCGGGGCAAGGCAAGTAATTTGCGCCCCCTGCAGTGAGAGAGAGTGAGTGAGCCAGGTAGGGGCAGAGAGCTGCGAGTGCAAGCGCGCCCCCCCCCGATGTTGCGCCCGGTGCGGCCGGCCCCCCCTGCACCCCCCACGCTACGCCACTGCTTTGGTCCGATGCAGAGGGACTCTTTGTACCTACTGCCCAGCTGCGGAAGGAGATTGCCTCCGAGCGTGTGCAGAGTGCATCCCTCATTCCTGCCATCACGAGCCCCATCCGATTCCCACCTATTAAGGAGGCTGGTAAGACTGAAAGCCTAGGATTTAACCAATTGTCTCTCCGCTCTTAGGACAGATTAGTGCAGATTCTCTGAGTTGCTTCCTTTCCCTGCTGAGAGCTGCGGTGTATGCCCTCCATCATGGATCTGATGAAAATAGGAACATCCTGACATACCCTTCCAACATTTCTCCAGTGAAAATAGGGACGTCCTAAGGAAAAGCGAGGGACGCGGGTGGCGCTGTGGGTTAAACCACAGAGCCTAGGGTTTGCTGATCAGAAGGTCAGTGGTTCGAATCCCCGTAACAGGGTGAGCTCCCGTACTTCTGTCTCAGCTCCTGCCCACCTAGCAGTTTGAAAGCATGTCAAAGTGCAAGTAGATAAATAGGTACCACTCCGGCGGGAAGGTAAACTGCGTTTCCGTGTGCTGCTCTGGTTCGCCAGAAGCGGCTTAGTCATGCTGGCCACATGACCGGAAGCTGTACGCCGGCTCCCTCGGCCAATAAAGCAAGATGAGCGCCGCAACCCCGGAGTCGGCCACGACTGGACCTAATGGTCAGGGGTCCCTTTACCTTTAAGGAAAAGCAGGACATTCTGGGATCAAGTCAAGAACCGGGACGGCTTCTGTAAATCTGGTAAATAGGATGGTGCTCTGAAAAGACTGCCTTCGCGACTGTGTTTTCGGAAGGAAATGTGCCTTTTCTGGCTTCTGCCTTGATGTCCCATCCCCGAGAGCATGGAAGGGGACAGGCTTGCTGGCTACCCCCTCTGACCCACTGACCCTATCGTTCAGCTGACCTGTTGCAGGCCTGCTGAGCCCAGCTGCCTGACTAAGCGTGGAAGGGAGCAAGATCTGCATCCAGGCGTTTGCTGCTGGCAGCAGAGGGAAGGCAGTGAACTCTTCTTGCTCTGTCTGCTGAGCATCCTGTGCGGGGGCTGGTACCACAGAGCGCTTGGAAATTGCCTCCGCGAAGGCAAACAGCCCTGGCTCCGGAGGCCGAGGAGAGGTCCGGGGAATCTGGCTCCGAACATCTCTGCTGCTCTCGGTGCCCAGCCAAACTCTGGCTGTGTGCACACCCAATATTTAAAGTGCATTTGCCCCCCTCATGCCCCCAAAAGAAGAATCCTGGGAACTGTAGTGTCTTGAGGGTGCTGGGAACTGTAGCTCGGTGCAGAGTAAGCTGCCGTTCTCAGAATTATTTGCAAGGGGGAGGAGACGTGCTTTGAATTTATAATGTGCTCTCTTGGGTGTATACAAGCAAGGAGGGGCGTTTCTTCTGCTCTGGATGATCCATAATCGCCAGCTTTCATTTTAAAAAAAATAAAGTTTCTGGCATTTGTAGAACATGAGATACGAGACGAAAATGCACAGGCAGTGTTCTTCCCCTATCTAGCCCCTATCCATCTCTTCTCTGTAAAGTATCCCCCTCTATCGGTACCCCTTTTATTTTAGCAAATGTCCACCAGTCAGTCCTCCTCTTGGTTTTTATCCTTGACCACTTAGGTTTCTGTCTTCCTCTCTGGCTATCCATCTACCGCAGCGGTTTGCAAACCAGGTTAAAAGGTTTCTGGAGTTACTCGGAAGCTGGTCAGGGGTTTCCTCAAGGAGATGGTGGGCAGGCAGACCTCCCTGAAAGTCTGCTTGCTGCTGGGTGCATTGCAGGACTTAATTCTCAGCTCACACATAGTCCTGACCAATAGCCCTGTGTAAGAACTGTTCGTATGCCTTCTGCAACTGGTGGAGATTTCTCTGTAGACAAGCTGACATGGAAAGCGTGCGATTTAAGCCAGCCTAATCCAATTGTCTGTCCATACACAAGAATAGAATAGAATAGAATAGAATAGAATAGAATAGAATAGAATAGAAGAATAGAATAATAGGTTGGAAGGGACCCCAATAATCATCCAACTCAACCCCCGGCAATGCAGGAATAAGCAGGTGGATCGATCCTGCAACCTTGACATTATCAGCACCATGCTCTAACCAACCATGTTCAAAGGGCTTCACATATATCATTTCATTAAGAAGACAGTTCAGTCAGTAGAGCACGAGACACTTAATCCCAAGGTCATGGGTTCGAGATGCATGTTGGGCAAAAAGATTCCTGCATCTTAGAGGGTTGGACTGGATGACCACCATGGTCCCTTCTGACTGTACAATTCTACGGTTCTAAGGTAGATCGGCACTCCCACATTGTCCGACGCTTGTGGAGCTCCAGTGGAGAGGCAGGACACCCATTCAGGGTCTTCAGAAGTTGAATGACCAAGTTATAAACAGCTGGTGCCGGTGCTTCTCACCAGAGCCAGCTACACCCCACAACTGGCCTAGGGTCTCTGCTCTGTGCTGTTGTTGTAGTGTATAGTAACAAACAGGAAGCTTCCACAAGGTCACCACAGAGCAGCTCCGGTCTCCATGGTCTCCTGCCAAGAACGTGACACTCGTAAATATTTACGCTGCGGCATCAGGGGAATGCAACCCCGTCCATTGGGCTTGGAGCCACGGAGCCTGGGAGGCTGTAAGCTGGGAATGGTGGGTGGGATGGAGAGGCAACCGTCCAAGATGCAGAAGGCTCTGGGTCCACCTGAGAAAAGCTTTGGAGGAACCTGTGCAAATGCAGAGAACTTCCTGGCTAGATCAGGCAAAAGATCTGTCCACCAAAATGCTGCTTTGATCCAGAGCCATCTCCACCCTCATCGTTCTGCCCAGACACTGAGGTCCAGAGCCGAGGGCCTTCTGGCAGTTCC